>NC_088353.1:19945000-20270000 GCF_036884655.1 Musa acuminata AAA Group | reverse complement strand
GTTTCGAGCATCTCTTTTATAATCCTTTCTATTTCATCCTTCTGGAGATGTAGTGTTAGGACTCTAGCTAGGAGAGTCCTAATTGAGAGGGACATTCATGTAAAACCTACCTAAGCCGACCCCTATTAAAGAGGTGAAGAGGCCGGCTAGGGTTATGAGGTTATTTCTTAGAGAAGAATTAGGAGTTGTAAAGGAATAGGAGTCTTGAGTAGAAGTCCTATTAGGAGTTGGTTAGAAGTAGGAGTCTTAAGTAGGAGTCCTATTAGGAGTTAGGGTTTAGAAACCCTATAAATAGCCATGTATTCCTCCTCTTTTGATAAGCAATAGATGAATATTTTCTACAGCCTTTGAGCAGCAACTTGGAGGGAGGAACCCCTATAGAGTTCCAAGGAGGCCGATCCCCTAAAGAGATTAACCCCAAGTTTAGAATCTGCAAGGGTTCTAACATGTAGATATTGATATGGCCGAGTATTTACTGGAGGTTTGCCTTAAAGAATCGTTATATAATGATCATACCGACGGGTAAGAGGTAGGTTGTGCGGTTCGTCAAATATATCTGAAAATTCAGCAAGCAAAAGAAGTAGGTTTGGATCTTCAAATTCTATTTTCTCCCTTAGTTTGCTGCTCAAGTTGTGCCAAAAAGCCGTTGTATGCTTTATGCAAAACCTTCTCCATTTGTTGTGTGAAAATCGTTGTTATGTCGCCCCCATGTTTCCCATTCAGTATCACCTATTTCTCCTTACTGTAAAATTTTATAATAAGTTGCATAAAATTCCAAGAAATATCACATAATGTCATCAACCATTTAATTTTGAGCATGGCCTTATTATCATCAAGAGGGACAAGGAAGAAATATGCAATTATCTCTTGGTAAGGCCTCATGATCAGCAATAGTTTCACTTGCGGGCGCCTACGATCATACTTCAAAATCCATCCATCGGCGATCTTAATGTCAAACCTGCTGCAATTCTTGATAGGTAAGGCCATCTGGACAATAAGCTTACTATTTAGGAAGTTAGTAGTACTGACCGTGTCAATGAGAACAGTGATCGGTTGTTGTTTGAGAAGGCCTCCAACTTTCATCGTTTGCGGGGTTAAGTAGCCGGCTAGTGCATGTACCGTAACTTCGGTCGGTTGTGGTTCTTTTTCTGCATTTTCTTCTTCATGTTCAAGGCACTCTTCTGGATATTTAATGATCTCTTCTTCTATTGGTTCAATCATAAGAAGTCTCCCTTTACTACAGCGATGCTCACGGCTCCATGGTTCGTCGCAATGCCAACATAACCCCTTCGTATATCGCTCCCGAAGCTCTTCTCTTGTTAACCTCTTTGGTGTAGGGACTCGGTCGATAGTAGGGGGGGCTGAGGGCTTCAATATTGCTAGTTGAGGAGCAACCCTAGTCCTCCGAGCCTCATGGTTCAGTTGCTCCTCTTGATGTCATACGAATGAGATGGCTGCCATAAGCGTGTACGGTTGTCGTGCTTTAGCTTCTCCTCGGATCTCCGGCTTCAAGCCCTCAACGAATGTCCTCAATAGCTGTTTTTGAGACCAATCACAAGTTTGATTAGATAACCTTTCAAACCTGGTTTGGTACTCCTGAATGGTGGAGGTTTGTCGGATCTTTGCTAGTTGTTCGTCAACATTCTCGTAATCCGTTGGTCTGAAGTGGATCAATAGTCCTTCTTTGAATTGTCACCATGAAAGGACTCCATAAGTGTGTTCAAACTAGTCAAACCACTGTATGGCATCCCCTTCAAGATGTATAGCGGTAATTTTTACCATAGATGCGTCCGCGGCTTTGTGGTACCGAAAATATCACTCCGCGCGCGAGATCCAACCAATCGAGTCTCCTTCTTCCCATCTAGGGAAGTCCACTCTCATCCATGGATAGTTGGGGTCAGTCATAGAGCCTCCCCTCCCTTGGAACTCATCTCTTCGGGCCTGGTGCGATTTGCCAAAGCTCTCTCCATGATATGATTTTTTCGGGCTTAATGGTCGGCCCAATCTGAGTTCGGTAAAGAGCGTCCGAATCTTATCCTCCATTCGCGCCTCCAAGGCTTCGAATTTAGCATTGATTGCCTCCTTAGATGCCATACTATATGCCTCCAAATCTATGATGTTAAGATCTCTCTTTTGTTGTTAGGTTAAAGGCATGTATAGGTTGAGAGAAGTGATGGTCGAAAGGGTAGGTGGATCGGTGGATGTAGGCTACGATTTAGGCTTGTTTTGTGGCTGTTTTGGGTACAGTTTGAGGGTGTGGTTTAGTGAAGTTTTAGGGTTGTAGATGAAAGTTTTGGATCTGTGGTAGATGGCAGCAAAGGTTTGATAGAAATCAGTGGAAGTTGTAGCAAGTATGTGATGTCTTGTAAGAGTAGAATTGTCGTCGAAGAAACAACGGTTTCTCGACGGAATTTCCACTAAAATCTTGAGAGAATTGAGGAGGGAATTGATAGCAAAATCATAGATTATATGACAGCAAGGATATCTAATTTAATCAAGAAAAATTTCAACGGGTTACGACGAAAATTTATAGCAACATAAAATCGTTTTTAGAGATGAATTTCTTAATAGATCAATCTTAGATGGGAGCCAAGATGATCTATGAAGTGTATAAGAAATTTCATTAAAAAAAGATTGCAAATAGATGGGTTAAGGCAACAATATGCGACTGAAATTTTCTGCAGCACAGATTTTTAAGTATAGCAGATTGGACGTAAACGATCAGTGGTTTATATTGAGAATTTTTTAATGAAACCAAAGGGAAATCCACTGTTAGGAAGTGTCAAAGATATCATAAAAATTTTATAGAGATTTTGATAGAAACAACATAGTACCAAGATCAAACAAACAGTGCTATGCGGCTGAAATTTTACTATGCAGATTTTCAAGTATAGCAGATTAGACGTAAAATATCAATGGTTTATATTGAGAATTTTTTTGACAAAACCAAAGAAAATCTGCTGTTAGGAAATGTCAAAGATGTCATAAAAAATTCGTAGAGATTTGGATAGAAAGAACACAGTAGCAAGATCAAATAGACGGTGCTATACGGTTGGAATTCTGCAATGTATTTTTCGTCGTAGAGATGAAAACTTTATGACGAAAAGTTTATGCAGCAATATAGGAATAATTTTTTTTGGATTTTCAAATAAGGATAACTAAATTGCAGCAGCAGTAAGGTAGAAAACCAGAACCTGTTGCAATTCACGGGGAGATCAAAGGATGATCCGTGGTGGTGGAGATAATGGCGGAATTCGACGACGATCTTTGAAGCAATTGTGGTAATTGCTTTGGGCGGTTGTGGAGGGCTGATGGATGGCAATGGAAGGGCAACGAGATGCCAAGAACGTTGCTCTGATACCAGGTGTTAGAACCCTTGTAGATTCTAAACTTGCGGTTGATCTCTTTAGGGGATCAGCCTCCTTGGAACTCTATAGGGGTTCCTCCCTCCAAGTTGCTGCTCAAAGGCTGCAGAAAAGATTCATCTATTTCTTATCAAAAGAGAAGGAATACATGGCTATTTATAGGATTTCTAAACCCTAACTCCTAATAGGACTCCTACTCAAAACTCCTACTTCTAACCAACTCCTAATAGGACTTCTACTCAAGACTCCTATTCCTTTACAACTCCTAATTCTTCTCTAAGAAACAACCTCCTAACCCTAGCCAGCCTCTTCACCTCTTTAATAGGGGTAAGCTTAGGTAGATTTTACATCAATGTCCCTCTTAATTAGGACTCTCATACCTAGAGTCCTAACAGGTTCCAGGGTGCTGAGATGGCTGACGTTTTGCTCCGCTCACAGCGGTCACCGCGGCATGCAAGAACGTCCCAAAAATAGGCCAAAACGGCACAAAAACAGGCCAAAACTGGCCATTTTTGACTGTGCAAGCGAGCAGAGAGCGACGGATAGCGAGTGAAGAGAGAGGCAGCACCTTCCCTGCTATACGAAAGCCGCATCCAGCCTAATGCCACCCGGGGAGTTCTAGGGTATTGAGATGGCTTACGTTTTACTCCGCTCACGGCGGTCGCCGCGGCACGCAAGAACTGCCCAAAAACATGCTAAAACGGCCCAGAAATAGGCCAAAACTAACCATTTTGACTGCACAAGCGAGCGAAGCGAGAGGCAGCACCTTCCCTGCTATACGAAAGCCCCATCTAGCCCTGTGCCACCCGAGGGGTTCCAGGGTGCTGAGATGGCTAACGTTTTGCTCCGCTCACGACGGTTGCCGCGGCACGCAAGAACAACCCAAAAACAGGCCAAAACGGCCCAAAAATGGGCCATTTTTGGCTGCGCCAGCGAGCGGCGGACAGCGAGCGAAGCAAGAGGCAGCACCTTCCCTACTATATGAAAGCCCCATCCAGCCCTGTGCCACCCGGGGGGTTCCAGGGTGCTGAGATGGCTGACGTTTTTCTCCGCTCATGGCGGTCACCATGGCACACATGAATAGCCCAAAAAACAAGCCAAAATGGCCTAAAAACGGGCCAAAACTGGCCATTTTTGGTTACGCGAGCGAGCAGCGAGCGGCGGACAGCGAGCGAAGCGAGAGGCAACTCCGTCCCTGCTATACGAAAGCCCCATCCATCCCTCTGCCATCCGGGGGGTTCCAGGGTGCTGAGATGGCTGACGTTTTGCTCCGCTCATGACGGTCATCGCGGCATGCAAGAACAGCCCAAAAACAAGCCAAAGCGGCCCAAAAACAGACCAAAACTGGCCATTTTTTGCTGCGCGAGCGAGCGGCGAGCGCGGACACTGAGCGAAGCAAGAGGCAGCACCTTCCCTGCTTTACGATAGCCCCATCCAGCCCTGTGCCGCCCGGGGGATTTTAGGGTGCTGAGATGGCTGACGTTTTGCTCCGCTCACGGCGATCACCGTGGCACGCAAGAACAGCCCAAAAACAAGCCAAAACAGCCCAAAAATGGGCCAAAACTGGCCATTTTTTGCTGCGCGAGTGAGCGGCGAGCGGTGGACAGCGAGCGAAGCGAGAGGCAGCACCTTCCTTGCTATACAAAAGCCCCATCCAGTCCTGTGCCACCCGGGGGGTTCTAGGGTGCTGAGATGGATGACGTTTTGCTCTGCTCATAGTGGTCGCCGCGGCACGGAAGAACAGCCCAAAAACAGGCCAAAACGGCCCAAAAATGGGCCAAAACTGGCCATTTTTGGCTGCGCGAGTGAGCGAAGAGTGGTAGACAGTGAGCGAAGCGAGAGGCAGCTCCTTCCTTGCTATACGAAAGCCCCATCCAGTCCTGTGCCACCCGGGGTGTAACATCCCTCATTTCTAAATTTTTGTATAAGTTTCTAGTTGTAATGTAAGTATCTATTTTAAATTTGATAAAAGAGCCAAAGTATGAATCTGAGAACTTATTCATAAGATTTGAAGGATTTGTTAAAAAAAAAAATCCGAGGACCTAAATGTAAACCCTATAATTTTTAGCACCAAATGTGGATTTGGTTAGGACCTAGTTTGTTTGAAATTAGACTCTTATATCTTTCTTTTGACACTGGTTTTGAAGATTTTGAACACCGAATACTTACCCAAACATCTGTTTCAAATGATCCTATAGTTGCTGCAGAACAGGGATCAAAATTTCTGACCTTTCGATACTAAAATACCTATAAGTCCCTATTGGAAATTCTAATTTGTACCAAATAGACTTCATTCGAAACTAGACTTGTAGACCTTTCTTTTGACACATAGATTGAAAAATTTGGAATTCAAGTGCCTATCCTGTTATCTGTTGAATCTGACCCTATGAATTCTGCAAAACAGTGATTTTGTTTTTGACCTTGTGTTACCAAATCAAAGGTAACTCCTTGTTGGAAACCATGATTCATACGAAGTTTGTTTCATCAGAATATAGATTGATATATCCAATGTGAAGTATTTATCCAATGTGCCTCTCGAATTTTGTCAGAAATCGAGCTTTGATCGATTTTGCATCTTCTATTTTCATTCGTTTGGAAATACATTTCATTCAATTCCCTTCACTTAATTGTGGCTTATATTAATGCTTGAATTCTCATTTGCTCTTGTCTATAAATTATTTCCATTCCTGAACATATTGTGCAACGTTTATGCTATATCACATTGACTTATATAGGCACATGTATATCCTATTGTTCCGCATTTGCTTTCGATATGTGCCTATTCTAGTTTCATTCCTTTGGATATCGAATTCATCTAACCTTCTTATTTGAATTGAGTTGTATGTGATTGCTTGGATTCCATGTGTGCCCTTGCTTTCATTTCCTTTCAAGCCTAAATACAATGGTGAAAGATTATTGCTTACTTCGTATTGACTCGTAAAGGCACATGTACGTTTTGTTGTTCCGCGTGTGCTTCCGATATGTGCTATTCATTGTTCATACTATCCTTTTGTATTTTGGTGTTTGTGGGATATTATGAACCTTTGCCAGAAATGGTGAAGGGAGTTATGCATAGAGCCTGAGATGCTCTGCCGGCCCTTATGACTTCACTCAAACGTGGGTGGATGGAGCTCCCAGACGTGGGAGACCTCCCAGACGTGGGAGACTTATGTTTGGTGGTCATTCAGAAATGGATGTATCATATTATGTTATGGTCTCACTTCACCTTCTATATGTTTGATATGGTATCCAGAGCTTTGGTTATGTGTTTCTATACATGCTTTGGATAAGAATGAAATGAATGCAACGTCAATTCGATGTTTGAGCTTCTGTTTCGTATTCATTCTTTGAAATGCTCCGGAATGGTCCATACGCCATTGATATATTACAAAATGTTTCATTTATCATTGATATACTCTGAAACATTTCATATGTCTTTGATATGCTCCGAAATGTTTCATTTGCTATTGTTATGCTTCGAAATGTTCCATATGTAGTTGATATGCTCCAGAACGTTTCATATGCTATTGATATGCTCCAATTATTCTATGCTCCATATGTTATGAACCAAATATGTTTGATTGAGATGACATTTGTGATTCTGCACCTAATGAGATTACGTCTATGAATTATTATATTCTGCCTTGTATTTTGAAACCTTATTTGTTTGGAAATTGCCCTCTTTTACCATGGATATGTTAGTCACTTGCTGAGCTTTATATGCTCACCCCATTGCTATATAAATTTTTCAGGATAGCTTGTCGCTCGCTTAAATGTTAAGATTGGGTTGAGGCAATGGAAAGCTAAAAGATTTTGGACAGATCTTTATTAGTATATATGTTTTTGTTGTATAAGTACACTCTGCATCTAATGAAATGTTGACGATGAATCTAAACTTGTGGATTTTGTATAAGTTTAAAGGACCTCTCATATGTAGGATTCTAGAATGTTAAGTTTAATTTGTGTAATGATATAAACTTATGGTAAACGTTGGTTTTGTGACTATATAGACTCTCATACTTGTGAATTTATGTTGTGGTTATTATTTTGGTGAGTTGGGTTTAGATTTTATAAATCATCGAACGATGTGTTGTATGTTTATGAACTGCACAGGGTTTATAAATTAGTAGATTATAGAGGTGAAATTTTGATCTGAATGTTTTCTTAGTGACCTCAAATGTGTGTTTGGATCCTGGATGGATTTGTGTTGAAAAATTTTAATATTATCGATATTTTGTGTTGAATCTCGGATTTTGATGATGAAACTAATTGATTGTGTTTAGATGTTTAACTGCATTTTGAGTGATGTAGGTCTACTTGATCAGGATTAGATAGTTAATGTAGGAGGAATTGACGTTGCGCCGGAGGAGATTATGTCAGGATATTGGATGGCAGAAGGCTTTAGATGTCGGGCATCGGGCCAAGAGCGGAATTATGCCAAGGATATCGGGGTTGCAGAGGTCAACCGTCGATTGGGCAACAAGTCGCAAGAGAGGATGATGCGCTGAAGAATCAGACGAAGCGCCAACCAATGATGTGCCGGGCAACAGAATATCAATTCGCGTTGTAATAATTATCTAGATCAGAGTAGAGTTTTGGCTTGTTTGTGCAGGATTAACTACGATAATGACGAAGACATAAAGCGAAACAAAGTGTTGGAGTCAAGCGCGAAGGATTTGTTGCGAGTTCGAGAGTTCGACGAAAGTTCTAAGGTTCGTCGGGAATGCTGCTGGAACTAGCCGAGAATGAGTAGGGAGCTTGCCGAAGGGTTTTTCGGAAGCTCGCCGAAAGGTTTGTTGGAAGTTCACGGAGCTCGCCGAGAAAGATTGGAGCTTGCCGAAGAAGCTCGTTGGAACTCGCCAAGATCAAATTGTGAAGTCTAGGAGCTTGCTGGGTGTCCACAGAATGGTTTCTGAGAGTTTATCGGAAGACCGCCAGAAGTTCGTCGGAAGCTCGCCGGAAGAAGTCTTGACTTACAGACTTTGTAATAGCTTAGGAAATGTCTTTAAATTCGTAGTTAGCATATTAATTAGGGTTAGGATTAGGTGTTAATCCTATAACCCAAGTAGGGGCCAATTGGGCCCGAGTTCGGACTGATTTGGGCCAAGTTTGAAGCCCAACTAGTGAGCTGAAATAGTGTAGGTGGTGGCACCGCCCAGAACCCGAGAACGGAGCGATGGCACCGCCATCGACAAGTGGTGGCACCGCCAGCCTCGGAAACCTAAGAGAATTCAAATTTTGGAGCCCAAATTTGAATCCTCTTGGGGCCTATAAATACCCATTAATTCTCAGTAGAGAACACAACCTATGAGGAATAAGAAATTGAGATAAAACCTTAGCAAAGTCTTTAGCAAGTCTTGTTTTTCAATTGCTTGAGTGTTCACCTCCTTCTTTCTTGTTGAAAACTTGTAAGAGTCTGAACCACTTGTAAAAGGTTGTAAGAGGGGTATTTGTCCTTCCCCTTCAAAGTGATTTGCTAGTGGAAGTTGAGAGCCTCTTCGAAGAAGGCTTCGCAAGTGGATGTAGGTCATTTGACCGAACCATTTTAAATTGTTGTGTTCATTGAATGTGTGAGTACTTACCTTTCTGCAATCGTTATCTACACGGTAGCAAGTTTCCGATTTTTACTTTACTCAAGTTACAATCAAAGCGAAATCTCCTTGCATTTTACGGAATCATATTCGAACTTACAAGTTTTAATCCGCTGCATTTATTCACCCCCCCCCCCCCTCTTAGTGCCGCTCCGATCCTAACAATTGGTATCAGAGCCCGGTATTTCTCAATTCGGATTTACACCCGAGAGAAATGGCTCTTCATGGCTTTCAAGAGGGCTTATCGGTTGTTCGTCCACCTTTGTTTAACGGATTGGACTACACTTATTGGATAACTCGAATGAGAGTTTTCTTGATTTCTATGAATTTGGATTTATGGAATATCGTTGAAAACAATTTTCAACTTCCCTCTAAACCGATGAACGAATGGTCGGATTTGGAGAAGTATTTTTCTTTAAACGCAAAGACTATGAATGCCTTATTTTGTGCTTTGGACCAAAATGAGTTCAATCGGATTTCAACGTGCGAAACGACTTTTGATATTTGGCAAACACTTGAAATCACGTATGAGGGAACTAGTAGAGTCAAAGACTATCTTTCTTTATTTGAAAAAATGCACAAATAAAGGCATTCACAAAACCCACTGTCAGCCTATCTTGCAAAAAAAAAAGAATAGAGTTTCTTCTTGGAAAAATAGGTTTCTATCAAAAGGAGGATGACTCGAACTCATCCGTTCGGTATTGCACTCCTACTCTATATATTGGTGTAATGCATTTCTTCTGCCTGCTGGACTTCTCTAAGATATTGAACGGTTATTAATGAACTTCTTCTGGAATGACACAAATGATAAGGTAATGCATATGATAAATTGGGATAGCATTTGCAAACCGAAAGATGAAGGGGGGCTAAACTTGAGAAATACTAGAGATTGGAATCAAGCATGTCTGGTACAACAATTGTGGGATCTTTTGCAAAACAAATGTTCCTTATGGTCACATTGGGTTTCTGCTAGGTATCTTTCAAAGGAATCAATCTGGGAAATTTCAACAAGAACATACGACTCTGCAGCTTGGAAAGAAATTTTAAAGGCAAGGAATTGGCTAATCAAACACATTTCTTATGCAATCTCTTCTGGAACTGATACTAATATGTGATACGATCCTTGGGTGACTGGGAAGAGTATATTTCAATTATATGATGACAGAATACGAAAAGATCTTGGGGCTCCCAAAGATTGGAAGGTTTCCGAGTTCATTGCTAACGATACCTGGTGTCTCCCTAATCCTATTTCTCCCGAAATGTTATCACTTTGGTCGACTATTATAGCTATTCCAATCAGGAACAACTCTTCAGATATACTTATTTGGCCTCATGACAATGGCAAATTTAGTGCCACATCCGCATGGAATCAAATTAGATAAAGAAATAACAAGTGGGTCCTAAGCAGTTGGACATGGGATCGACCAGGATCATAAAGACATTCCTTATGTACATGGCAGACCCTTCTCAATAAACTACCTACAATAGACAATATGAAAGAAGATGTATCTATCATGTTAACCGATGCTCCCTTTATATGCAACAAGAAGAAACTATTGACCACCTCTATTTTGCTTGTGATTATACAAAATTGATATGAAAGGAGATTCTCCAGCGATTTGAACTCAATAAACTACCGCAACCAAACTTGCACCAAGAACTAGGCGACCTCATGCAATGTTTCTCAAGAAAAGGGCTTCTCACACAACTAGCAAAGGTTACTTTCAGATACGCTATTTGGTGGATGTGGAAGGAGAGATGTAACATAATCTATGAATGTCAACACACAAATAATGCTCAGCTCTTGAAAGAGATTATTAGAGACTCAAGATCCTGTATGGAGCAAGATCTCAAAACGGAGCACTTTACCCAAAGAGAAAAAGATATTTTTATCAAATTTAATTTTGCTATTAGGTAACGATCTTGGGAATGATGCCAAATTATGTACCCACAGGTAGTTTTGATATATCTGGATAAATATTTTCTATGTTGACTATAATTAGGAGTTATAGTCTACAGCATGTGTAGTCATAACTATCGCATTCGCACTCTATGAGTTACTTGGCTTTGTCTATGACTTGTATAGATAAAGCTATTTGTAGAAACTTTACACATAATCAATTTACTTTTACTTACCAAAAAAAAATAATTGATGTAAAGGGTCTTCCCTTCTTTTTGACAATGACAAAGGGGGAGATAGCTAGCTTGCACAAGTCAAGAAGATGCAAAAACTTGATTGCTAGCTTGCCTATCTTAAGTAGCAAAGATTGCTAACTTGCTTATTTCAAGAAGCAAAAGTTGTCTTCTTGAACATCACTATCTTGCCTATCTCAAGAAGCAAGACTTGCAACCTGCACATTATAATAGGAAGCAAGAATCGATAGCTTACACACTTCAAAAAGAAAGCTATCATGTATTTGCTTTCGAAATTTTTGCTAGCTTGTATGTTGCAAAACTTGATCACTTTTTCAAACAGTTTGCTAGCTTGCACTTTGTAAAGGAAGCGAAAATAGCACTTCTCAAATGAGAAGAAAGAACTTACTGTCTTGAACATCACAAAAATTTGCTACCTTGCATGATGTAATATTTGCTAAGATCACTATCTCAAAAGAGTTGCTATCTAAAAAAAAAGCAAATGTGCTATCTTGCCTATCTCAAAATACAAAACATGCTAACTTGTTACGGAAGCAAAATTGCTAGCTCAAACATTGGAAAGGAAGCAAAAATTTGCTAGCTTGCAACTTGCATATCATGAAAATTGCTAGCTCGTAGTCTAAAGAGAAGCAATTAGTTGTTATCTCAAGAAAAGTAAACATGCTAAACTTACACATTTTTAATTGCTAGATTGCATAACGAGAAAATTTGATACTATGTTTTTCATGCAATGTATGAAACTTTTTATCTCTAAACATATAAGAGTAGGAACTTCTCCTTTTTGTTGATGACAAAGGGGGAGAAGTCTGATGACATGACATGTTATGCATAAGTTTATGATGACATGTTGCTTGGATTCTTGAATCCAAGAGTTTCTATCAATAAGCCATATTGATAGGGTGAGTTTGTTTAAACTCCGGGAGTTAAAGTTAACTCCGTCATCAAGTTGTCACGCCCCTCAAAATATCCATGATATTTAAAATTTTCATCAAAACTAATCCAGGATCCATACACACATTTGAGGTCACTAAGAAAACATTCAGATCAAAAATTTCACCTTTATAGTCTACAAATTCATAACCCTGTGCAGTTCATAAATATCCCACACATCACTCGATAATTCAAACAAACTAAACTTAACTCATCAAAACAATAACCACAACATAATTTCACAAGTGGGGAAGTCTATGCAGTCACCAAACCAACGATTACCATAAGTTCGTATCATTACATGAATTTAACTTAACATTCCAAAATCCTAAGCATGAGGGATCCTTTAACTTACACAAAATCCACATGTTTAGATTCATCGTCAACATTTCATTAGATGCAGAGTGGCTTATACAAGGAACTGGCAAGCTTCCCTCACTAACCCCCAAAGTTTGCACAATAAAGACCTTATCCTCAACGTAAGGGCTCATATATACTTTACTTTTCGCATGATTTAACTGAAGTCCAGAAACCATACCAAAGTCATTCATAATAGTAGCCAGGTTCTTTACTGAAGTTGGTTCATTTTGGAGAAAGATAAGTAAGTCATCTGCAAATGTTATATGTGATATATGAACAGAACCAGCAATGGGTACCTTAATGCTGCCATTTAAGACTGCGTGTTCTAACATACAGCTAAGTCCTTCCATCGCAATAGTAAAAAGATACGGAGATAGTGGATCACCTTGTCGGATGCCATTCGTGCTCCCAAAAAAACCAATAGGTGAGCCATTAAAGAGTATCGAAAACTTTGGAGTTTCCAGGCAAGATTGAATCCAATTATCCCATTGCTGTGGGAAGTTCATATCGAGGAGCATCTTATAGATAAACTTCTTATTAACTGAATCAAAGGCTTTCCGTAAATCAGCTTTAAAACAGATTTTTGTCCCTCTTGCTTTTGAATGCAAATCTTTGACCAAGTCATTAGCAAGCAAAATGTTATGATGTATACTTCTCCCTTTGATGAAAGCAGCTTGATTTGGGCTAATAATCTTGTGTATTACCTTTTGCATTCTATTTGCCAATACTTTGGAGATGATCTTGTAAACAAAGTTGCATAATGATATGGGTCGATAGTTCTCTAGTGAATCAGCCCCTGCATTCTTCGGAATTAAAGAAATAAAAGTGCAATTCATCTCTCTAAGAATATGACCTGAAGAGAAGAAATGTTGGCAAGCCTTGATCACATCATTTCCAATAATAGACCAAGCAATTTTGTAAAATTCAGCTGGAAATCCATCTGGACCTGGGCTTTTGTGCTTTGGTGACTTAAAGACAACACGTACAATTTCGTCATCTGTAATTGGGGCATTGAGGATTGAAATAGCTTCCGAATCAAGTTTTCTAGTCGGATCCACATGAATGTTATTAGGTTTCCCAGCTTGATTGAGTAAGGAATAAAAAAATTGCTCTATGTGTGCTTTAACCTCATCTAAATTCTCAATAAGATTATCATCTTTGTCTCTGCATTTGCTGATACGGTTAATAGCCCTTCGAGTAGCAATTGAAGCATAGAAAAATTTAGTATTGGAATCCCCTAGTGTAAGCCAATTCTATCAAGACTTCTGTTTTGCAAAACTTTCCTCCTGTTTTAAGGCTTGCATGAAGTTATTTCTGGCTTCTATCTCTTTGTAGATAATATTTTCATCATTTGGCTGAAGTTGCAGCTCATGTTGCAATGACATTAGTTCATTTCTGCAAAATTGAACTCTGGTGTTAATATTGCCAATGGTATTTGTATTCCACTCCTTTAGTGCTGCTTTACAGGCTTTGAGCTTTTGACATAAGATGTAAGGGGGGGATCCATGCACATTAACATTCCAAGCAGATCTGATAATATCAAGAAATTGAGGATGAGTACTCCACATGTTAAAGAATCTAAACGGTTTCTTGCCTCTTGGTGTCGATTTTTCTGCGTGTATATACATTAAAGAATGGTCAGAAAACAAAGGAGCACCATACTCAAGAAGTGAATTTGGGTAAACTATTAACCATTCATGATTAATCAAACACCTATCAAGTCGAGCCATTATTTTTCTGTTAGCAGCACCTTGATTACTCCAGGAGAGCCAATTACCCACATATTTCATATCAAACAATGCTGCAGTGTCAATGTAATCATTAAAACTTTGAAGCTGGCTTTCTGAAAGTTGTCTACCCCCCTCTTTTTCATTTGTGTACCGAACAGTATTAAAGTCTCCAAGAACAATCCAAGGTACATTGAGACAGCCATTTACAATATTAGTCAGGTCAGACCAAAGAGTATTTCTTTCTTGCATACTGTTTGAAGCATATATACCAGTGAGATTGAATTGACAGCCATTCTTTTTATCCTCTACCTTAAGATGAATGAATTGATCAGTAGCAGAAATAAACCAAGCATTAATAGAGTTAGGATGCCATAAGACCCATATTCTACCAAAAGTTTCATTTGAGTCATTGGTAAACAATTCTGCATCCGGCCATATTAAATTCTTTTGAGCTTGAACGCACGATTGTTTAATTTTCGTTTCCACTAGAATAACAATATCACATGCGGCAGACTTGATTATTCTGTTGAGCTCCCGACATTTCTCCGGCTTATTAAGTCCGCGAACATTCCAGCATGTTATCTTCATTAGTAATAAACAAATGAAAAGGTAGTAAGGAATACATCCTACGACTTTGGATGGATTGTACCATCCTTTTTCTTATCCTTCGGTTTTGTATTTTCCTCCCGCACAATATCCTTACCTTTTTTGGCTTTTTTCCTATATTTATCCACTTCATCTACAGCTTGCAGATTTTTAAACTTTAAAGTACCTTGAATCATGTGGTCTTGATTGACAGGGTTTGTTGAAGCTCGATAAGATTGTTGCAGTACAATATCCTGGATAGTACTTATTGGAGCAGCCTGGCTAGACAGGTTTGTTGGGGCATGAGTTTGTTGAGACAGAATATCCTTGTTGGCGATGTTTGTTGAGGCCTGAGTTTGTTGAGGAAGAATATCCTTGCTGACGAGATTTGCTTGGACCTGAGTTCGTTGAGCGATTGTAGATGGATTCGATGGTATTGGAAGAGATGAAGTTCCAGACTTATGCTTCTCCTGTCCACTAGTACCATGGGAAACCTCTGTTGTGGAAGGCTCTGACATTATAGGAAGAGATAAAGTTTTAGAATTGTCCTTCTGTCCGCGGTGCTTTCCTTGCGAGTCGGAGTGCTCAATAGTTTTTGCCACCATCGGTGCTACTGCCATTAGAGAAGAATCACTTTGTTGCTGAGGCACTTGACGTGGTCGATAGACCTTTGTGGTTGGTTTTGGGGTTTGTTGACAAGCTCCATTTGCATGACCAAAAGATAAGCAACGCTGACATCGTTGTGGTTTCCAGGAATATGAGACATGTACCTTCCGAGTGTTCCCGTCAAGATCACGATAGAAAACCTCGTTAGGAAGATCTTCATCGGAAGAAACCAGCACACATGCTCGTGCAAATGCTAATCTCGTCTGAGCTGCTGTTGCTTTGTCGATGTAGAGTGGCTGTCCCAGAGTGCTGCATAACTTTGCAATAAAACGTCGACTCCAAAGATGTAGAGGCAGTCCTTGAAAGGATACCCATAATGGAATAGACTGTAGGCTATCTAACTCCAAACGGACATCAGGAGACCAACGTCGTAGAATCATTGGATGACCGCGGATAGTCCAGAATCCTTCGAGGATTCGTTGCAGATCTTCTTCAGAGTATAGCTTGCAAACAAAGAATCCGTTCTCCAGCATATGAAGATCAAATCTGTGGGTAATTGGCTCTCCTGGAGTAATCAAGGTGCTGCTAACAGAAAAATAATGGCTCGACTTGATACGTGTTTGATTAATCATGAATGGTTAACAGTTTACCCAGATTGAGATTTTTTTGATGAAACCAAAGGGAAATCCACTGTTAAGAAGTGTCAAAGATGTCATAAAAATTTTGTAGAAATTTGAATAGAAAAAGCATAGTAGCAAGATCAAATAGATGGTGCTATGCGACTGGAATTCTGCAATGTATCTTTCGTCGTAGAGATGAAAACTTTGTGACGAAAAATTTATGCAGCAATATAGGAACGAATTTTTTTTTTTTTTTTGGATTTTCGAATAAGGATAACTAAATTGCAGCAGCAGTAAGGTAGGAAACCAGAACCTGTTGCAATTCACGGGGAGATCAAAGGATGATCCGTGGTGGTGGAGATGATGATGGAATTCGGTGACGATCTTTTAAGCAATTGTGGGAATTGCTTCGGATGGTTGTAGAGGATTGATGGATGGCTGTGGAAGGGCAGCGAGACGCCAAGAACGCTGCTCTGATACCAGGTGTTAGAACCCTTGCAGATTCTAAACTTGGGGTTGATCTCTTTAGGGGATCGGCCTCCTTGGAACTCTATAGGGGTTCCTCCCTCCAAGTTGCTGCTCAAAGGCTGCAGAAAAGATTCATCTATTGCTTAAGAAAAGAGGAGGAATACATGGCTATTTATAGGGCTTCTAAACCCTAACTCCTAATAGGACTCCTACTTAAGACTCTTACTTCTAACCAACTCCTAATAGGACTCCTACTCAAGACTCCTATTCCCTTATAACTCCTAATTCTTCTCTAAGAAAAAACCTCCTACTTGAATGTCCCTCTCAATTAGGACTCTCCTAACGAGAGTCTTAATAGAATGTCCCTCTCAATTAGGACTCTCCTAGCTAGAGTCCTAACAGAATGTCCCTCTCAATTTGGACTCTCCTAGCTAAAGTCCTAACAGTTTTACATGAATATCCCTCTCAATTAGGACTCTCCAAGCTAGAGTCCTAACAACCTCTTATTTGGACAAAACATATTTGATCAAAATATAGACTCATAAATCTTTCTTTTTATAGCTTATTTTAAGAATTCGGAGTAAGTTTGCCTGCCCAAACTTTTGTTTCAAATGAGCCTACAGATTCTGCAAAACAGGGATCGTAATTTCGGACCTTTTGATACTGAACTGCCTATAAGTCCTTGTTGGAAATGTTGATTTATTCAAAGCTTATTTCATTGGAAACTAGACTCTTAGATCTTTCTTTGATACCTGGATTGAAAGATTTAGAGTCCAAATGCCTGCCCAGTTTTCTATTGAAACCGACCATGTGAATTCTGTAAAATTGAGATTTGTTCTTTGTTCTTGGGTTACTAAATCTATTGTAACTCTTTGTTGGAAACTTCGATTCATAAGAGACTTGTTTTATCTGAAAATAAATTGAAATATCTTTCCAATGATATATTTCTGAGTAAATTGGAGCACGATTGATAGTTTGAATCATTTGTTCAATGTGCCTCTTGAATTCTGTCATAAATCGAGCTTTGGTCGATTTCGCATATTCTGGTTTCATTTCTTTGGAAATTGACATTCTTTAGCTTTCTTATTCAATTGAGCTTTATATTACTACTTTGAATTCTTGTATGCTCTTGTCCTTCAAATTATTTGCATTCTTAAAAACTATTGTGTAACGTTTATGCTATATCGTATTGACTCATATAGGCACATGTATATCTCATTGTTCCGCATTTGCTTTCGATATGTGCCTATTCCAGTTTCATTTCTTTGGACATTGAATTCATCTAACCTTCTTATTTGAATTGAGTTATATGTGATTACTTGGAATCCTTGAATGCTCTTGCTTTCATTTCCTTTCAAATCTGAATACAATTGTGAAAGATTATTGTTTACTTCGTATTGACTCGTAAAGGCACATGTACGTTTTGTTGTTCTGCGTGTGCTTCCGATATGTGCTATTTATTGTTCATACTATCCCTTTGTACTCTGGTGTTTATGGGATATTGTGAACCTTTGCCAGAAATGGTGAAGGGAGTTATGCATAGAGCTTGTGATGCTCTGCCGGCCCCTATGACTTCACTCAGACGTGGGTGGATGGAGCTCCCAGACGTGGGAGACCTCCCAAACGTGGGAGACTTATGTTTGGTGGTCATTCAGAAATGGATGTATCATATTATGTTATGGTCCCACTTCACCTTCTGTATGTTTGATATGATATCCAAAGCTTTGGTTATGTATTTCTATATATGCTTTGGATAAGAATGAAATGAATGCAACTTCGATTCGACATTTGAGCTTTTGTTTCGTATTCGTTCTTTGATATGCTCCGAAATGGTCCATATGCTATTGATATGTTTCGAAATATCCCATTTGTTATTGATATGCTCCGAAACATTTCATACACCGTTGATAAGCTCCGAAATATTTCATTCGTTATTGATATGCTCAGAAATGTTTCATCTGTTATTGGCATGCTCCGAAATGTTCCATATGTCGTTGATATGCTTCGGAACATTTCCTATGCTATTGATATGCTCCAATTACTCTGTGCTCCATTTGCTATGAACTGATATATTCTGAAATATCCGATTTGTCATTGATATGCTCCGGAACATCTCGTACGCTATTATATGCTCCAATTACTTTATGCTCCATCTGTTATGAACCAAATAGGTTTTGAATGACATGACACATATGATTTTGTATCTAATGAGATGGTATCCTTGAGAATTCTTGTATTCTGCCTTGTATTATGATATCTTACTTGTTTGAAACCGTTCCTTTTGTTCTGAATATGCTTTGTCACTTGCTGAGCTGTTTTTAGCTCACTCCGTTATTATATAAATCTTTTAGGTCAACTTGTCACTCTCTGAGATGTTTGTATTAGGCTAAGGTCGTGGAAAGCTATTCAGAATCATGGACAAGTCTTGTTGGTTATTATGTTAATATTGTATAAGCATATTTTGTATGTAATGAAATGTTGTCGATGAACCGAAATGGATATACCTTGTAAAAGTGTTAGAAGATCTCTCTTATTTGGAATTTCAGAATGTAAGTCTAATTTACGATGATATGAACTTGTGGTGAATAGTTGGAGTTCTTATTGTATAATTTATTTAGCTTGTGGATTTATAAATGTTGTTCATGTTTGTCAAGTTGGCTTGGGTTGCCATAAATATGATTATAGATGTGAATTTGATAGAATATTTTTCAGTGTCCTCAAATGTGTGTTTGGATCCTGGATAGATTTGTGATGAAAATTTTTAAAATCAGCGATATTATTTGAGGGGGCGTGACAGAATGGCTCCAATTCCGACTCCAGATGCGTCGGTCTCAATGATGAAGGGTCGACTGAAATTTGGTAGCGCTAGCACCGGCGTCGTTGTCATGGCTACCTTAAGTTTGTCTAAGGCAGTAGAGGCTTTGTCCGACCATTGGAAAGCATCTTTTTTCAGTAGAGGAGTGGTGCACTGATCTTCCCATAGTCCTTAACAAATTTTTGGTAGTAGCCTATTAGTCTAAGGAACTCGCGTAGTAATTTCACGTTTGTAGGTTTTGGCTAGCCTTGCATTGTCTCAATTTTTGTTGGGTCTATCGCTACTCCTTCTTCTGATATTATGTGCCCAAGGTACTCTACTTTTTGCTGGAGAAAGCTACACTTTGGTTGCCTAACAAAAAGAGTATTCTCCTGAAGGATTGTCAGAATGATCCGTAAATGCTAAAAGTGAGTCTCAAGAGAAGGGCTGTAAATGAGAATATCATCAAAAAATACTAGCACAAATTTGCGAAGAAAGCTCCGAAAAATATCGTTCATGAGACTTTGAAAGGTTGAAGGAGCATTAGTGAGTCCAAAAGGCATTACCAAGAATTCATAATGGCCATCATGTGTGCAGAATGCAGTTTTTGGAATGTCATCTTCACATACCCGAATTTGGTGGTAACCGGATCGGAGGTCCAACTTCGTGAACACTCGAGCTCCTTTTAATTCATCAAGAAGTTCATCCACCACTGGTATTGGGTACTTGTCCTTGACGATGATGCCATTTAAAGCTCGGTAGTCGATGCACATCCGCCAATTTCCGTCCTTCTTGCGTACAAGTAGCACTAGTGAGGAATAGGGGCTGCAACTTGGCCGAATCACCCCTGTTTCAAGCATCTCCTTTATGATCTTTTCAATTTCATCTTTTTGGAGGTGAGGATATCGGTATGGTCGAGTGTTCGCTGGTGGCTTGCCCGGAAGGATTGGAATTCGATGGTTATGTTGTCAAGAAGGAGGAAGACCGCATGGTTCAGCAAAAATGTTGGCAAATTCAGTAAGCAATTGGGCAAGATTTTGATCTTCAATTTCTATTTTCTTCCCCTCTGGTTACTACTGAAGGTGCATCAAAAAGCCACCATTTACCTTGTGTAAAACTTTCTCCATTTGTTGGGTCGAAATAATGGTAACGTTTCTTCCGCGCTTCCCGCAGGATGATTTGTTTGCCTTTACAGTAGAATTTCATAATTCATTTAGAAAAGTTCCAAGAGATATCACCTAGTGTAGTCAGCCATTCTATACCAAGCACTGCCTCATTGTCATCAAGTGGTAGGAGGAAGAAATCGGTGATAATTTCTTGGTCTTGTAGTAATAGTTTCACCTACGGGCATCTTTGGTTGCACTTTGGGATTTTGCCGTCGGCCACCTTTACATCGAACTTGCTACAACCTTCAATATGCAGTGCCATCCAAGCAGCAACCTTACTATTCAGGAAGTTATTAGTGCTGCCCGTGTCGATGAGAACAGTAATCGGCTATTGTTTGAGAAGGCCTCCAACTTTCATCGTTTGCGGATTTGAGTAGTCGGCTAGTGCATGTACCGTAATGTCGGTCGGTTATAGCTCTTCTTCCATATCTTCTATTTCATATTCAAGGCTCTCTTCTGGATGTTCAATGACCTCTTCTTCTACTGGTTCAATAATAAGAAGTCTCCCTTTTCTACAGCGACGCTCGTGGCTCCACGGCTCATCGCAATACCAACATAACCCCTTTACAGATCGCTCCTGAAGTTATTCTCTTGTTAACCTTTTTGGTGTAGGGACTCGGTTGATAGTAGGGGGGGCTGAGGGCTTTAGTATTGTAGGTCATGCAGTGATCCTAGTCCTCCGGGCTTCATGGTTGAATCGCTCCTCTTGAAGTCGTGCGAAAGAGATGGTTGCCATAAGCGTGTATGGTTGTTGTGCCTTAACTTCTCCTCGGATCTCCGGCTTTAAGCCATCTATAAAGGTCCCCAATAGCTGACCTTTCAAACCTAGTTTGGTACTCCTGAATGGTGGAGGTTTGTCGGATCTTTGCTAGTTGTCCGTCAATGTTCTCGTAATAAGTTGGTCCGAAGCGGATTAGTAGTCCTTCTTTGAATTGTCACCATGAAAGGACTCCATAAGTGTGTTCAAACTAGTCAAACCATTGTATGGCATCCCCTTCAAGATGTATAGCTGTAATTTCCACCATGGATGCATCCGTAGTTTCATGGTACCGAAAATATCGCTCTGCGCGTGAGATCTAACCAATTGGGTCTCCTTCTTCCCATCTAGGGAAGTCCACTCTTATGTGCGAATAGTTAGGGTCGGTCATTAAGCCTCCCCTCTATTGGAAGTCATCTCTTTGGGCATGATGTGATTGGTTAGAGCTCTCTCCTTGATGTGATTTCTTCGGGCTTGGTGGTCAGCCCAAATTGAATTCGGTAAGGAGAGTCCGAATCTTATCATTCATTCGTGCCTCAAAGGCTTCAAATTTAGCATTGATTGCCTCTTAAGATGCCATAGTATATGACTCCAAATCTGTGATGTTAAGATCTCTCTTTTGTTGATGGGTGTTAGGACCCTTTTTCTGAGCTTTTGAATAATGTTTATTGAGTCTATTTAGTCCAGTTGTTTATTGAGTCGATTTGGTTCAATTAGAGTCAAGTAGAGGTTTATTTAATATTTATTTATTATTGGAGTTCAAGTCCTGATGGACTTTGGGTGGAACTCTATAAATAGGGATGTAACTGCTTCTTTTCAGTAATCTATGAAAAATACTATTCTGTCTTTGGACAAACCCTAGGAGGTCGATCCCCTCGAAGTGATCAAGGAGGGCCAATCCCCTCGAAGCGATCAAGGAGGCCGATCCCCTCGAAGCGATCATTATCATCCCCTTTCTCTTCTTCTTTTTTACGATAAGATTTTAGGGTCTTATCATTTGGTATCAGAGCGACGATAAGACCTTTAGGGTCTTATCATTTGGTATCAGAGCCTACGATAAGACTTTAGAGTCTTATCATTTGGTATCAGAGCAGCGATCCTCGGCGTTCTTAGTTCGTCATCTTAAAAAAAAAAAAAAAATTATTGTGAGTGCGAAGCCAACAGCCACGCACGTCGTTCCTTCTCAACCAAGAAGGAACATTTGCTTCCCGATGCCGACCACCCCGGCGCTGCTTCCTGGTCGGCGACCACCGTTGTCGCTGCTCCCCGATCAGCGCCCACCGCTGCCGCTGTGCCCCGGCCAACAACCTTCTCACCTCGCCTACTCGCTGCCCGCATCTCGCTCGAGCGAGAAGGGCCGCGGCCGTCGATTCCCAGCCAGCGGACCACCCATCGCTGCTTATACCGTCGGTGACGCTGTACTAGCCGCACCGCCATCGCTGGCTTCCCTTGGTTGCAGCTTCGGTCGTGCGATCTGTCGGCATCGCTGTTTCTGTGGTTCGATAGAAACAGAGCAGCCGCCGGTCCCTTTGTTGCCGCAGGCGTCGGTCGCCTCCACAACCGCCGACTCCTCCTTCTCCACCGCTGCCGCTGCTTCTCGGCCGCACGATCACCGCCACACCGTCGTTGCCAGCATCGCCAGCGGCTCCGGCTGTGGTGCGATAGAAACAGAGCACCTTGTTTCCCATCTCCAGCATCGTAACTTCCCGGCCAGTGACGACGCTCGCTGTCTTTTTCTCCACCATCGCCACTGCTTCTCGATCACTCTATCACCGCCGCCCACTTCCCAACCGCAACTCTCGTCATGCCCCCCCCTTGGGTCACAGCTGTAGCTGTTGGTTGCCGCAGCCCTCGTTGCAATGGTTGCAGAAACAGAGCTTCCTCTCTTACTGCAGCCCCCGTCGATCCCGGCCGCGACCCTCGCTGCCTCCTTCTCCACCACCAACGCTGCGCTCCGGCCAGCGACACCACTGCTGCCAGTCACCGCAGACTTCTCCTCAACCGCTCGTGATCCTTCCGGCCAACTCCTTCGATGGTGCGACAAAAATAGAGTACGTAGCAACAAAAATAGTGGCACCCTCTACTGCTGCAGCCGCCGATTGTAACCATCGTCGTCGCTCCCGGCCAACGACCAACCCCTCGTTCTGCAGCAGCCGCCCTCCAACAGCGAACGCAGCAAGTACGCTGCCTTGCCTAAACCCCGTTGCTCGGCGATCGCCCCTTGGGTCGCAGCAACTGCAACCACATCAACGCAGTCGCCTTCCAACCCCGGCACTCTCACCCCACGCAGCGATAGAAACAGGGCAGCTACTCTTCCTCCAACGCAGCGACCGCAGCACTGCCCTTGGCGTCCACCTCCTCGGCAACTTCGCATCGACATTATTGATGCCCTTGACCAATACCAAAAACAGGAGTTGAGATTACAGATTTGCAGTCTTACGCAATGGCCATTGATAACTCGGTGAAAGCACAAATGGAAGCATTGCAAATCAGAATTGAGAACCGACTGCAAGAAACACTTAATGATTTCAAAAAGAGCCTACTGGAGAGCCTTAGCAAATTTCAACAAAATGGGGACTCAAGTTCTACGTTGCAAAGATCTGAAAATACAAGAAAAGGGCCCCAAGATTGTGACACAAATTACTCACACATGAAGATGGAATTTCCGAGATGGAAAGATGGAGATCCGACCAATTGGATCTCTAAGGCAGAAATTTTTTTCCATTTTCACAGAACCCCAGAAGAATCCAAGGTAGAAGTGGCCTCAATCCAGCTCGAGGGAGATGCACTCCAGTGGTACGATGGGTATGAAACTTTCCATGGAGTTCCTTCATGGGAGCAGTTCAAAAGAGGGCTTCTTGTTCACTTTGGCCCATCCGAATATGAGAATGTTGATTGCCAGCTTGCCAAAATTCGTCAGACTTCTACAGTGTTAGAATATCATAGTAGGTTTGAAAAATTGTCAAATCAAGCTAGAGATTGGTCGGATCGACAACTTCTGGATATATTTATTGAAGGGCTTATTCCAGAGATCTAGTGTGAAGTTAAGGCTCGTCAACCCCGCACTATTAGCTGCATTATCATTTGCAAATCTATATGAGAACAAAATTAGCAAGGAAAGATCAGCAAGGGGTTTGTACTATGATGAAAAATGGAGTATGGAGCACCGATGTAAACACGGGCAACTTCTGATGATTGAACTAATTAGAGAGGAGCCGAAAGCTAAGAATGTGGACTCCGATCATGAAGGTATAAATTCTAATGAAGACGTTGAACCTACTATACATGCAATACATATATTAGCCGACTACTCTAACCCACAAACTATGGAAGTTGCCGAAACTCTAGAGCATCAGCCTATTATAGTTTTGATTGATACTGGTAGCACTAACAATTTTATGGATAGTGAGATTGTTGACTGATTGGCCCACCACATTGAAGACTATGATATATTCGAAGTAAAGATCGTTGATGGACAGATTTTCACTTGTGATAGCAAATGTTCCAAGATAAAATTGATTATACAGGGCCAGAAGTTTCATGCAACGATTACTACACTGAAAGACCGACCTGTTGCTTACACTATCAAAAAGTGGAGACCATACTTACTTGATCAACGGGTTGTGATGCGTTGCAGATAGTCTATGGCTAAACTACTGAAAGAGAAGCTCCCCGAGATTGAAGCTGCTCAGCCTTGAGGACAAGGTTGATTTGAAGAGGGAGGAACTGTTAGGACCCTTTTTATGAGCTTTTGAATAATGTTTATTCAGTCTGTTTAGTCCAGTTGTTTATTGAGTCAATTTGGTTCAGTTAGAGTCAAGTAGAGGTTTATTTAATATTTATTTATTATTAGAGTTCAAGTCCTGATGGACTTTGGGTGGAACACTATAAATAGAGATGTAACCGTATCTTTTCACTAATCTATGAAAAATACTATTTTGTCTTTGGATAAACCCTAGGAGGCCGATCCGCTCAAAGTGATCAAGGAGGGCCGATCCCCTCGAAGTGATCAAGGAGGGCTGATCCCCTCGAAGCGATCAAGGAGGCCAATCCCCTTGAAGTGATCATTATCATCCCCTTTCTCTTCTTCTTTTTTAATATAAGACTTTAGGGTCTTATCATTTGGTATCAGAGCGACGATAATGTTGAATCTCATATTTTGATGATGAAGTCAATTATCATTTGTTATCTAATCTATATGTTGAGATAAGTGTGCAGGATTAACTACGATGAAAATAAGATATGCAGCAGGAGTTACACCGGAGTCAAGATAATGATCACGTTGGGAGTTCGAGAGTTCGACGGAAGTTCAGACAGTCGTCGGAGGTTCTGCGGGAACAAATCCGAGAAGTCCATGAGCTTGCTAAAGAAGCTCGTCGAAACTCGCCAAGTGGATCGTCGCAAGTCCAGGAGTTTGCCGGAAGTCCGCAGGAGCATCACCGAGGGTTCATCGGATGATCGACGGAAGTTCGCCGGAAGCTCGCCGGAAGAAGCGATTGACGCACCAGAGCAAGTTGTAGTAAATATCTTAGGAAATATCGTAGTTAGCACAATGATTAAGTTGGAAATGGGAGGTGATCCCATTAACTTAATCTTGGGGTAATTGGGCCCTTGAAAAACCCAAATTGGGCCGAATGGATCAACCCATTCGGACCCTGATTTCTGCTAGGCGATTGAACCATCCAAGCCAGGCAGTGGCACCGCTTGGGCTCAGTCTCCGAGCGAGACTGGGTGGTGCAACCGCCCCTGACAGGAGGTGGCATCGCCTGGGCTCGGTCTCCGAGCTCTGGATGAGCGGTGCAACCGCCTCAGTCAAGCGGTGGCACCACCTGAGCTTGGTCTTCGAGCTCTGGCAGGAGGTGTAACCGCCCCTGACAGGAGGTGGCACCGCCCAGAGGCTCAGTCTTCGAGCTCTGCCAGGCGGTGCAATCGCCTCAATCAAGCGGTGCAACTGCCAAATCCCAAAATTTCGGGAATTGACAATTTTGAGCACCAAATTCAAACTGGGTTGGGGCCTATAAATACCCCACCCTTTCAGCACTGAAAGGGCACCCAGAAACCACCGAAAATTTGATTTTACTTTGTGATTTTTAGAGCTCAAAAGTGTTGTATGAGTTGAAAGTTCTTCTTCCTCTTTTCTTCCAAGTTCTAATCTGTTAAGAGAGGAAAGGAAATTCTGTAAGGGTTGTCTCCTAAGCCCGTCAAAAGGAGTGAAACTATAAAAGGGTGGTTGGCCTTCGCCTATTGAAGGAAGGCCTCTAGTTGACGTCGGTGACCTCGTCGCTGGAGGAAGCCAAAAGTGGAGTAGGTCAAGATTGACCGAACCACTCTAAATCTCGGTTTGCATTTACTTTGAGCATATTATCTTTACTGCAAACCTCCTCAAAAGCTTACTACTTTCTGCGCATATACGATTGGGTTTCAAGCTTTGCACTTTCCGAATCGGCGTTTAGACGTAAATCAGTTTTATCGTACGATCATCATATTTCAGTTTGCTTTTACATTTCTATTTCTATCATAACTGCAAACTGCCTTTATATCCTTGCTTTAACTGCATCTCGCTTAATCAAGTGATTTACGAATCAACATTTAGACGTAAATCAGTTTTTTCGTATGAATATCATATATCACTTTGCGCCTATTATCTGATTTGAACCATAACTGCAAACTGCATTTATATCTTTATTGCATCTCGCTTAATCAAAAGTTAAAGTGATTTACGAATCGGCTTTCTTACTGAAATCACTTTTATCGAACGAACGCAGTTTTTTTAATCGTAGAAGGTTTTTCGCTGCACTAATTCACCCCCCCCCTCTTAGTGCTCTTGATCCTAACAATTGGTATCAGAGCGGGGTTAACTCTCAAACGGATTAAAAGCCAAGAGAGATGGCATACACTAGAAACTAAAAGGGCCATTCTATTACACGTCCACCCATGTTTAATGGGACGGACTACACCTTTGGGAAGACCCGAATGAGGATCTTTCTTATTTCTATGGATTTTGAACTTTGGAATCTTGTCAAAAATGGATTTTCGAAGTCTTCTCTTCCAATGATCGATTGGAATGATTTTTTTTTTTTTTTTGGTAAGTTGGAATGAATTGAATTGAATTGAATTGGAGAAGAAGGCTTTCGCTTTTAATGCAAAGGCTATGAATGTCTTATTTTGTGCACTTGATAAAAACGAGTTCAACAGTGTTTCGGTTTGTGAAACCGCATTTGATATTTGGCACACACTCGAAGTGACTCACGAAGGGACAAGTAGAGTGAAAAAGTCAAAAATCAATCTTTTATTACATTCTTTCAAACTTTTTCGGATGAAACCGAGTGAGACTATTAACGACATGTTTACCCGTTTCACGGATGTCGTCAACGGTCTAAAAGGACTCGGAAAAAGTTTTTCGGATTTTGAGCTCGTAAATAAGATTCTAAGATCCCTTCCTAAAAGTTGGGATCCTAAAGTCACTGCTATTCAAGAGGCGAAAGATCTAAACAACTTCCCTCTTGAAGAACTAATCGGGTCATTAATGACCTATGAGATGACTTGCAAAGCTCATGAAGAGCAAGAAGACATCCTTCCAAAGTACAGGAAGGATATGGCACTCGGAACTTTAGAAAACAACTTGAGAGAAAACTCAAGTGATGAGGACTATGACGATGATGTGGCACTTCTAACAAGAAAATTAAAAAATATCATTAAAAGAAACAAGTTTAAGAATGACACAAAAAATAAACTTGAACCCAAGAAGGACCAAGTTATTTGCTACGAGTGCAAAAAGCTGGGACACTACAAAAGTGATTGTCCCCAAGTCAAAAAGAGAACATCAAAGAAGAAGGCGCTCAAAGCAACGTGGGATGACTCGAGCGCGTTCGAAGAAGAGGAGTCCAACACCGAGCAAGTTGCTCATTACGCCTTAATGGCCATCGGAGAGGAGGTAACGAATTTAATAGATGTAGATTTATCATTTGATGAATTATTAAATGCCTTCCATGACTTATTTGATGAATGCAAGATTATTAGCAGAAAATACAAATTGCTAAAAAAGGAGCATGATAGTCTTACTTGTAATTTCGATATGTTAAAAACTGAATATCATGATAGTTTAGGTTCATGCATAAAATGCCATGATCTAGAAACTCTCTAGAAGGAAAACTTGCTACTTAAAGACACCTTGAAGAAATTCGAGGTTGGCAGCAAGTCTTTGAATATGATCCTTGCAAACAAGGGTCACATTCCCAAAATAAGTGGAATCAGATTGTGAGAAGTCCTCACCAAAATTCAACCACCTTCATAAAAGGCCCCATCTTACATGTTCGACACCAAAGCAAATGCAACTTTTGTTGCAAACTTGGACACAAAACTCATTATTGTCCATTCAAGAAAATTAGTCCGAACAGATTAATTTGGGTTCCTAAAGGAACCATGATAAATTCTATGCAACATGATAAAAATTATAGATCTATTTTTTAGGCACCCAAAAGCAAATGGGTACCTAAAGTTCATCCTTTCTTGTAGAAACCTATACCATCGCAAGCTAGGAGCAAGAGATGGTACCTTGATAGTGGATGCTCAAGGCATATGACCGGAGATCCATCTCAATTCTCTATGCTCATTAGCATAGACGAAGGCTATGTCACCTTCGGAGACAACAACAAGGGTAAAATCATTGGCAAAGGAACCATAGGTAACAAATCCAACTTCTTTATTGAAGATGTTTTGTTAGTTGATGGTTTAAAACATAAACTCTTGAGCATTAGTCAATTATGTGATAAAGGATATATTGTCAGATTCGAATCTAATGCTTGCATCATTGAAAAACCACACAAAAACACGTCTATGATTGCATTAAAACAAAATAACGTATACACTATTGACATCAATGATTTGTGTAATGAAATGTGTTTTTCAATTTTAAATGAGGATGCTTGGCTATGGCATAGAAGATTAGGTCAAGCTAGCATGAAACTAATAACTCAAATATCATTTAAAGAACTTGTAAGAGGAATTCCTCATATCAAGTTTATCAAAGATAATGTATGTGATGCTTGCCAATTAGGTAAACAAATTAAGGGTAGTTTCAAATCTAAGAATCAAATAAGCACCTCTAGGCCCTTACAATTGATCCATATGGACTTGTTCGGACCAATCTCTACATCAAGCCTAGGAGGTAGCAAATAACTGTTGGAAAATCTTGGGGCGACATCACATGCCAGCGGAAGAACAAGAAAACAAAATCCCCAATTTCCCAAAAAGATGTTCATCATCGTGCGAAGATTGGTGCGAAAAAATCCACGAAACAATCTGCGTATATAATAGATTATGTTACCTAGGGAGATCGTATATCACTGTTTCCTTGCATATCTCTAGGAGAGGGTGAAGGAGGTCAAGCGTCCTCCTCTCTAGTGGTGATCCACACATAAGGGCTACGACGACGTTCCTCAAAACTCTAGGCCTGCTCTGAGGTGGAGAGGGGGAGGAGAATAGGAGAGACAAGCAAAGACTCTAGCCTATAAACTACTAAATCCATCCTATTTATAGAGTTCCCTTATCAAACCCTAATGGATCCTCCCCTAGTGGGTATTGGATCTGCATCCAATTACCCAAGCCTTTTAGATTAGTGGATCTCTATCCAATAATCTCTCATGGGCTCTTATTGGATCTAGTGTATGAGATCCAATAATTCAGGGGCTTATTGGATATTAAATAAGATAGGGGCTCCGATGGATATCTCATATCCGAACCTCTACTTATCGCAATGCCTACCATATCGAGTTGGCCGTGAGTCATACCTATCAAAAATTCTTCTAAGTTAGTGAATTATTATCTCCATAATAATTCACTCGACTTATCGACTACGGAAATACTAGGCCACTACGCTGTAGTCCCCAAACGATATAGGGGAATCCAATCCATTGGACCTATTTGTCCTCGGTTATTGTATACCTATAGTCCTTCATCCATCTAATATCTCATAGACCGTATATCGGGCATGGTGCTATCAGACCCATACAATTTCTTCTCGAGTTTTGCTCTAATCGGATTCTCCCGGAGAACTCTTTCTCTTTGAATCTCTCAATCCTAGAGACCGTATTTGACCCTGGATAAGGATTTGTCTGAGCAAGAATACATGTGATATTCCTCTCATGATGCCGAGAGTGGACGATCCTCTATCGACACTCAATAGCCCTCGTAAGGTTGAATGCCACTCCCAATGACCAGATGTACTAGATTTGGGACATCCAAACCTATAAGTCTGGTATCAAAGATTGGAGCACTCATATAGGACATCCTTGGTGTCTCAAGTCTAAAGACTAGATATACCACTAGGACTACGGAATCACTGTCTGACAATAAGGCATCATCAACCATCCAGCATTCCGTAAGCGGATCAATCAGTGAACTCATTCTCCAATGAGCACCTGTTCTATATCCCTAGTGTCCCCATACGAGCAGCTATGAGACCAGTTGCATCCATCGTATGGATGGGTATATAGCATACCAGTCTGTCCAGTTATCACAGATATCCTCTCGAGGAACCTATGACCGGGATTATTTAGGATATATGTTTAAAGGTGAATCGATCTCATTATCGTGATCTCATCATGATCCGATTCCCATTGGATAGATCCAAGGACATCACAATATATACATGCATATATGCAATAGTTAATATAAAGTGATAAATGTCAAAATATAATAAGCAAAAAGATTCCATGTCAAGTCACACGTGCCATCACTCATGTGATTGGCTTGTTAGGCACTTGTGACTAGCAGAACCAACCGAGAAGTCCAGGAACATGCCAAAGAAGCTCGTCGGAACTCACCAAGAAGATCGTCATGAAATCCAAGACCTTACCGAGAGTCTATCGGAACATTACTAAGCGATCGTCGGAAGTTCGCCGGAAGATTGTCGGAAGCTCGCCGAAAGAAACTGAACTTATTTTGCTTAGAATATGTCTTAGGAATCATAGTTAGCATATAATTAGGGTTTAGATTGGGAGGTAATCCCATCAACTCTGTTAGGGGCCAACTAGGCTAGAAGTTGTGTTAGTTTGGGCCAGAATCAAGGCCCAACCAGGATGCTGAAAGCCTGGTCAGCGGTGGCATCGCCAAGGCGGGTGATCGCACCTCTTAGGAAACTCAGTCTCCCAGGTGGTCTGGGCGGTGTTACTGCTAGCAATAAATGCTGCCAACGGTAGTACTGCCCTTGTCAGGTGGTGGTACCATCAGCCTGGGCAGTGGTACCGCCCAAAAATAGTCTTCTAGGCGGTGGTACTGACTAGTGCAGGCGGTGGTACCGCCCGTTTTGAATCTCGGATTTTGATGATAAAATCAATTGATGGGTTAATTGATCTAATCCATATTATTGAGTTAAGTATGCCGGATTAACTACGATAACTAGAAAACACAAAGCAAGAATACCGGAGTCAAGTTCGATGGACGTTTAAGAGTCCGAAGAATCATCGGAGATGTTGCCGGAACCAACCGAGAAGAAATCGGGAACTTGTCAAAAATTTTGGAAGTTCGCCGAAGAGATCGTCGGAGGTTCACGGAGATCATCGAGAAGGCTCGGCAACTCGTTAAAGTCATCACAAGTTCAGGAGCTTGCTAGGAGTCCGTCGGAAGAAGTTCATCGGAAAACTCGCTGGAACAAGACTCTATGTTCGCGGTTGAAAACTTGCTTAGGATGTGTTTTGTTATATAGTTCATTTGTAATTAGGATTAGGATTAAGAGATAATCCTATATCCTAGTTAGGGGCCAACTGGGCCCAAAATTAGACTTGGTTTGGGCTAAATTTGAAGCCCAACTAGTGAACCGAAGGGTTTGGCGGTGGCACCGCCTGGGCTGGGCGATGGCACTGCCCATCACCCGAGAGCTGGGCGGTGGCACCGTTTGGCTGGGCAGTGGCACCGCCAGTCCACTATCAATGTCAGAAACTGACAGGCGTTGGCACCGCCACCGCCAAGGTCTTAGAAAAGTCTTTGCTAGTCTTGTTTTCAATTTGCTAGTGTTCACCTCCTTCTTTCTTGCTGAAAATCTGTAAGAGAGTGAACCGCTTGTAAAAAGTTGTAAGAAGGGTATTTACCCTTCCCCGTCAAGAGATTTGCTAATGGACGGTGGGAGCCTCATCGAAGAGGGGCCTCACAAGTGGATGTAGGTCATTTGACTGAACCACTATAAAATCAGCGTGATCTCTGGTTTGCATTTACTTATTGTCATTTATATTACTGCAAACCATTTGCACTTTAATGCTCTACTTCTTTATCTCCATCTTACTTATCCCTTCAAGTTAGAACGCAATCGACACGGTTTCAAACGAAAACGTTGCTTTTATCGTACGAAGTTTCCGAAAGTGTTTAAATCGTCACTGGTTTATTGTACTTTACCGCTGCACTAATTCACCTCCCCCTCTTAGTGCCGCTCCGATCCTAACAATTGGTATCAGAGCTAGGCTCACTCTCATATTTGGTTTGATACCCAAGAGAGATGGCTTACTTCGACATACATGAGGGTCATTCTATCACACGTCCACCCTTGTTTAATGGGTTGGATTATACTTATTGGAAGACTCATATGAGGATCTTCCTCATTTCCATGGATTTTGAGCTTTGGACTATTGTTGAAAACGGATTTCAAAAATCTTCTCTTCCGATGAGCGAATGGAATGAATCGGAGAAGAAGATTTTTGCTTTAAACGCAAAAGCCATGAATGTCTTGTTTTGTGCACTAGACAAAAATGAATTTAATCGTGTTTCAATTTGTGATTCGGTTTTTGATATTTGGATAACTCTTGAGGTCACTCAAGAAGGCACTAGCCGAGTGAAAGAGTCCAAAATCAACATCCTTGTGCACTCTTACGAACTTTTCCGAATGAAACCAAGTGAGTCCATCGGAGACATGTACACTCGGTTTACGGATGTCATCAATTGACTCAAAGCTCTTGGTAAAGATTTTACTAACTTTGAACTAGTAACTAAAATCTTAAGATCCCTCCCTAAAAGTTGGGATCCAAAAGTTACGACAATTCAAGAGGCTAAAGACCTTAAAACATTCCCTCTTGAAGAACTTATTAGGTCTCTAATGACCTACGAAATGATATGTCAAGCTCATGACGAGCTCGAGAACCCCCTTCCAAAGAACAGGAAGGATATGGCACTCACATCACAAGAATACCACTTGAAAGGAACATCAAGTGATGAGGACAGTGATAATGACATTGCACTTGTGACTCAAAATTTTAAAAAATATTTAAGAAAGAACAAATTTAGAAATAATACAAAAAATAAATTTAAACACAAGAAGGACCAAGTGATTTGCTATGAGTACAAAAAACCGGGACACTACAAGAACGATTGTCCTCAAGACAAAAAGAGAACATCAAAGAAGAAGGCGCTCAAGGCAACGTGGGATGATTCAAGCGCGTCTAAAGAAGACGTGTCCAACACCGAGCAAGTTGCTCATTACGCCCTAATGGCCATCGGAGAAGAGGTAACGGATTTAATTGATCCAGATTTACCTTATCATGAATTATTAAATGCTTTCCATGAGTTATTTGATGAATGTAAGATATTTAGTAGAAAATACAAATTGCTAAAAAAAGAGCATGATAGTCTCACTTGTGATATCGATAAATTAAAAACTGATTGTCATGATAGTTTAGCTCCATGTATAAAATGCCATGATCTAGAATCTCTCCCAAAGGAGAACTTGCTACTTAAGGACACCTTGAAGAAATTCGAGGTTGGTAGCAAATCTTTGAACCTGATCCTTACAAATAAGGGTCACGTTCCTAAAAGAAGTGGAATCGAATTTGTGAGAAGTCCTCACCAAAATCCAAACACCTTCATTAAAGGCCCGATCTTACATGTTCGACACCAAAGCAATTGCAACTTTTATGGCTAATATGGACATAAAACTTATAAATGTCCATTCGAGAAAATTAGTCCGAACAAACTAATTTGGGTTTCTAAAGGAACCATGATCAATTCTATGCAATCTGATGAACAAGTTAAATCAATTTTGAGGGCACCCAAAAGAAAATGGGTACCTAAAAATAATCCCTTCTTATAGAAACATACACCATCATAAGCTAGGAGCAAGAGATGGTATCTAGATAGTGGATGCTCAAGACATATGACTGGAGATCCATCTCATTTCTCTATGCTCACTAGCAAAGAAGAAGGGTACGTCACCTTCGGAGACAACAACCAAGGAAAAATCATTGGCAAGGGAACCATAGGTAACAAATTAAAATTTTATATTGATGATGTCTTACTAGTTGATGGATTGAAACATAATCTCTTGAGTGTTAGCTAATTATGCGATAAAGGTTATATCGTTAGATTTTAATCAAATGTGTGTATTATTGAGAAACCAAACCATAACATAACTATGATTGCATTAAAACAAAATAACGTCTACACCATCAACCTTGATGAACAACGTAATGAAATGTGCTTCTCCTCTTTAAATGATGATGCTTGGCTTTAGCATAGGAGACTAGGCCATGCAAGTATGAAACTAATATCTAAGATCTCATCTAGAGAATTAGTGCGAGGAATTCCAAATATAAAGTTTATTAAGGATAAAGTATGCGATGCATGTCAACTAGGTAAACAAATAAAAACTAGTTTCAAACCAAAAACTCAAATTAGCACCACTAGACCATTACAATTGATTCATTTGGACTTATTTGGACCAATTGACACGACAAGTCTAGGAGGAAGCAAATATGCGTTTGTAATTGTGGATGACTATAGTAGATACACTTGGACCTATTTCTTAGCCCACAAAAGTGATTACTTCAAGTGTTTCTCTAAATTTTGTAAACTCACTCAAAACGAAAAAGGTTTCAAGATTTCATAAATTCAGAGTGATCACGGTGGCGAATTTCAAAACTATGACTTTCAAAATTTTTGTGAAGTTAATGGATACAATCACAACTTCTCCACTCCGAGGAATCCCCAACAAAATGGAGTAGTTGAAAGAAAAAATAGAAACCTACAAGAAATGGCAAGAACGATGTTAAATGAACATAGTCTACCTAAGTAATTTTGGGCCGAAGCCGTAAATACGGCTTGCTACATCATAAATAGGGTCCTAATAAGACCATCCCTATCAAAAACTTCCTATGAATTATGGAATAACAAAAAACCAAATATTTCATATTTTAAAGTTTTTGGTTGTAAATGCTTTATTTTGAATGAAAAGGATGCCTTAGGAAAATTTGATGCTAAATCCGATGAAGGCATCTTTCTTGGTTACTCTTCCGTTTCTAAGGCTTTTCGGGTTTTTAACAAAAGAACCTTAGTAATAGAAGAGTCTATTCATGTAGTTTTTAATGAAATTTCTAATTTAAAGAAAAATAATTTTGATGATGATCTTGGTTTTGATAATTTGAATTTAAATGAACCCCCTCTTTAAAATAGCAACTTGGATGCACCTTCTTCCAAAATTTCCTTACCTAAGGAATGGAAGTATATAGATGCTCATCCAAAGGAGCTAATTATAGGAGATACATCAAAAGGGGTTCAAACTCGTTCCTCTTTCAAGAATTTTTGTGCTAACACCGCCTTCCTTTCTCAAATCGAACCTAAATGCATTGACGAGGTCATAAAAGATGATTTTTGAGTTATTGCAATACAAGAGAAATTGAATCAATTTGAGAGGAATAAGGTATGGAAGCTTGTTCCTAGACCTAGTGACCATATAGTCATTGGTACTAAATGGGTCTTTAGAAACAAGCAAGACGAAAATGGTATCATGGTTAGAAACAAGGCTAGATTAGTGGCCAAAGGTTTCAACCAAGAAGAAGGTATCGATTACGAAGAAACCTTCGCTCCCGTGGCTCGATTAGAAGCCATAAGGATGCTCCTTGCCTATGCTAGCAGTAATAATTTTAAACTATTTCAAATGGATGTCAAATTTATTTCCGAAGAAGTATATGTCGAACAACCTCCCGGATTTGAAAATTCTCTTCTTCCTAATCATGTATTCAAATTGACGAAGGCTCTCTATGGCTTGAAACAAGCTTCTAAAGCTTGGTATGAAAGGCTTAGTTCCTTTCTTATTTTAAATAATTTTACCAAAAGCAAGGTTGATACTACATTGTTTATTAAACATTTTGAAAATAATTTTCTTATTGTGCAAATTTATGTTGACGATATTATTTTTGGCTCTTCGAATGAATCACTATGTGAATCATTTGCCAAATGTATGAGTCATGAATTTGAAATAAGTTTAATGGGTGAATTAACTTTCTTTTTAGGATTACAAATCAAATAACTTAGGGATGGTATATTTCTTAACCAATCTAAATATACATTAGAATTGTTAAAACGATTTAACATGGATAATTCAAAAGCAATAAACAACCATATGAGTACTGCGACTAAGTTAGATATGGATGAAAATAGTGAAATTTCGATAAAAAAACATATAGGGGAAGGATAGGTAGTCTACTCTATCTCACCGTGACTAGACCTGATATTATGTTTAGTGTAGGACTTTGCGCTAGGTTTCAATCAAATCCTAAATTTTCTCATCTTAAAAGTGTTAAAAGAATATTTAGGTATCTTAAAGGAACTCCAAATCTAGGATTGTGGTATCCAAAATCTGAAAAATTTGATTTAATAGCTTATGTAGATACCGATTTTGGCGGATGCATGATAGATAGAAAAAGTACATCCGGAACATGCCAATTTTTAGGACATGCACTTGTTTCTTGGACTTCCAAGAAACAAAATTCAGTTGGACTATCTACGGCGGAAGCCGAGTACATTGCTGCAAGTGCATGCTGTGCACAAGTTGTTTGGATGAAAAATACATTAGAAGACTATGGAATTTATTTTAAAAATATTCACATAAAATGTGATAATACTAGTGCCATATGTCTTACTAAAAAACCAATTCAGCACTCTAGAACTAAGCATATCGATATTAGGCATCATGTCATACGCGATCATGTCCTTAACAATAATGTTGTTTTAGAATTTATTGACATAAAGCATCAATTGGCAGATATTTTTACAAAAGCCTTAAATGAAGACCAATTTGAATTCATTAGAAGGGAACTAGGCATGTTAAATTGTCCCTGAAAATAAGCTTGTTTGAATATATTTTTCAAAAAATGTCTCATCCTTTTCCGTTCTTCTATGGATTTGACTTCATCATTCTCCTTCGATTCAAGATGATATACTGAAGTACAACTCATTATCTTAACCTATCTTGAGTCAAACACCTCTGAAAGAAAAAAAAAAAAAAAATTCTAACGCAACACGCCAGCGGTGGCACCGCTAGAACCGACGGTAGCACCGCCTGAGCGCTCGGGCGCCAGGCGGTGGCACTGCTCGGTTTGGCGGTGGCACCACTCGGTTTGGCGGTGGCACCGCCCGAGACACCCTATAAACCCCAAATGGTTAGGGCCGCTGGTGACACCGCCCCTAACCCGAGGAAGCCTTGCTCCAACTCTCCCAAACTCTCTCAATCCCTCATTCTAACCTCTATAAACCTTGGAGGGGGATTCTTGTTGGTCCAAGCTCTCCATCCTCCAAGAAACACTCCATAAGGTAAAATCCTTCCTTCCCTTTCTTCTTGTTTTACCTACTCATTACAATTTCATATTTTTTTCTCTAGAAAATGGCTCCTAAGAGATCAAAAGGGAAAAGGATTGAAGGTGATTCATATGACCACGATCTTTTTAGATCCAAAGAAGAAGCCCTTAGGTTTCTAAAATTTGAAACAAGATATATCCATAAGGGTAAGCACGTTGATCTCGATGAACTAGGAGACATAGAACCCTTAGGTGGTTTGCTCATCTAGAGGCCCTACCTCTCCTACAAATAGATGAACCAATTTATCCTAGGAGAGTTAGGCTCTTTTATGCAAACCTATGGGTAGATAATGATAGCCTAAGTACTTACCTTTTAGGAACACAAATTAAGATTTCTGATCATACTATTTTTGAACTAATTGGCATCACTGAAAAAGATAGGGGCTGCTATTTTAGAGGTAAATGGGATGTTAATATAATAGGAGCAACTTACACCGAAGCTGTCGAAACCATTTTTGCAAACTCGGACCTCGGAAGAATACCCAAGAGTTGCGAACACTTACTACCTTTTAACGCTAAGATTCTTCATCATATCATAACAAGCATACTATTCCCTAAGCAATATCATCTTGATGAAATGAGTCTAATAGAGATAAGCATGATGTATTGGATTATGACTGGTCAACATAACTGTTTTGGAAATTCAATACGGCAACACATGCAGGATATTACAGCTAAAGATACTATGTTGCCATATGGGGGGTTAATCACTAGATTTCTTCATGCCTATGACATTTGCATCCCACCCGATGAAGAAACAATTCAAAGTGATAGATATAACATCATCAATAAAAATCTACTAAAGAGACTTAGGTGCACATTTAACAATAGAATATGGGTAAGGCAACCTAGGAGGATTGATCCTATTCCTCCACCAGTAGAACAACCAGAAACACCAATTTCTAGGGGAAATGAATCTCCTCCTTCTAGTCCCTTGGGTGCAGCACCTTCAGCTCCTGGTTCATCCTCTGAAGGACTCATTATGGTAGAACTGTCTCAGATCAAATTCCAACAAGACCAACTCAAATCGCAGCAAGAACAAATTCAACTCCAGCAAATTGAAATTTTGAAGGAACTATGACAACTAAATCAAAAAATAGATGTTATGTATCAACACTATGCATTACCTCCTCCTAAGGATTGATGTATCTTTTTATTTTGTTCAGTTTACTCTTAATATCAAGTTTGAAGCTGGTCATCTTTTGAACGAAAACTGAACCTTCTTTTTACATGTAATTTTAAAATTCTGGATATATGTTTATGGATGAATGTTGAATTTTCCTTTATGATGAACTTTGCGTAAATATTTTAGCATACTTAATTTTGGATGATAAAATTTTTGTATGATCAATGTTATAATCACAAATTATGTGCTTCAAGTCTCATTCCCTTTTTGTTGATGACAAAGGGGGAGAAAAGTGATGACTTGTACCATTTTGATAGCATGACTTATATGAATTGCAAAAGCTTGTATGAATGTCTTATATGCCTTGCAAAATGCCTTGCAAAATCCTTGAAAATATCACAAGATTGATTGATCATATTGAAAGCATGCCTTACATCTATATCATGAAATTCATGTTGAAAATCTTTATCTCCTGTCGTAGTAAAAATCGTCCCATATCATTTGACTTATGATTTTCATCGAAGTTTTGTATTTACTATTGCTTAATGAGAATAACGATAAGTTCTACGATTAGAACTTATTAGTTTATGCTTGAATTCAATGGATGAAATTCAAGTGTTTTCATTTTCTCATAATATGGCATATAGATAGGGGGAGTTATGTTTAACTCCGTCATCAATTGATTGTCATCATAAAAAAGGGGGAGATTGTTGAATCTTGGATTTTGATGATAAAATCAATTGATGGGTTAATTGATCTAATCCATATTATTGAGTTAAGTGTGCAGGATTAACCACGATAACCAGAAAATACAAAGCAAGAATATCGGAGTCAAGTTCGATGGACGTTTAAGAGTCCGAAGAATCGTCGGAGATGCTACCGAAACCAACCGAGAAGAAATCGGGAACCTATCGGAATTTTTGGAAGTTCGCCGAAGAGATTGTCGGAGGTTCACGGAGTTCACCGAGAAAGCTCGGCTACTCGTTAAAGTCATCACAAGTTCGGGAGCTTGTTGGGAGTCCGTCGGAAGAAGTTCATCGGAAAAATAGCTGGAACAAGACTCGACGATCATAGTTGAAAACTTGCTTAGGATGTGTTTTGTTATGTAGTTCACTTGTAATTAGGATTAGGATTAAGAGATAATCCAATATCCTGGTTAGGGGCCAATTGGGCCCAAAATTAGACTTGGTTTGGGCTAAATTTGAAGCCCAACCAGTGAACCGAAGGGTCTGGCGGTGGCACCGCCAGTCCACTATCAGTGTCAGAAACTGACAGGCGGTGCCACCGCCACTGACAGGCGGTGCCACCGCCAGCATCAGAAACCAAAGAAGATTCAAATTTTGGAGCCCAAATTTGAATCCTCTTGAGGCCTATAAATACCCCTCAAATCTCAGTTGAGATTATAACTTTTTGAGAAGCAATTGATTGAGAGAAAGGTCATAAAAAAGCCTTTGCTAGTCTTGTTTTCAATTTGTTAGTGTTCACCTCCTTCTTTCTTGCTGAAAATCTGTAAGAGAGTGAACCGCTTGTAAAAGGTTGTAAGAGGGGTATTTACCCTTCCCCGTCAAGAGATTTGCTAGTGGAAGGTGGGAGCCTCATCGAAGAGGGGCCTCGCAAGTGGATGTAGGTCATTTGACCGAACCACTATAAAATCGGTGTGATCTCTGGTTTGCATTTACTTATTATCATTTATATTACTGCAAATCATTTGCACTTTAATGCTCTACTTCTTTATCTCCGTCTTACTTATCCCTTTAAGTTAGAACGCAATCGAAACGGTTTCAAACGAAAACGTTGCTTTTATCGTACAAAGTTTCTGAAAGTGTTTAAATCGTCAAAAGTTTATCATACTTTACTACTGCACTAATTCACCCCCCCCTCTTAGTGCCGCTCCGATCCTAACAGCCCGTACCTTAAAATTTCGGGGATTTGAATTTTGGCTCCATTTTTGAAACCATTTGGGGCCTATAAAGGAATATTGCTGGTGCATTCTTCAACCCAAATGGCATAGCAAGCCATTCATATAGTCCATCAGGAACCCAAAAAGCAGTCCATTCAATTGAATCCGGGTGCATAGCAACCTGATGGAAACCAGACTTTAGGTCAAATTTCGAATATACTTTGCTATTGCTGACCTTTTTTAGGATGGTGTTGATTCCGGAAGGCTATATTGGTCTTTTTTCGTAATGTCATTTAGCCTTTTGTAATTGAAAACCATCCTTTCTTTGCCCTTCTTCTCTATTCCAGTAGTTGGATCAATAGTTGTCCTTGAGTTGACAATTATGGCTGTCGTCCGGTGCCTACTCTTGTTGGGTCTTATCACTCCTATTTCCAGTAGGGCTCTTATGTGCTTTGAAAATGCTTCCTTGGCCTTCGGTGTAAGGTGTTTCAGGGGCTTGTCTTCTACTGTGAAATCAGGGTTTTTGATCTCTAGTTTGCACTAAATCTTGTTCTTTCCCCAGTGCTTAAGGGGTTCCTCTCCGATGTATCCTTGGGCTTTTAGTTGATTTAGTAGGCCTCCAAATTTTGTCCTGATAGTACTATCGCTCTGTTGGGCTTCTATTGAGAAGTACACTGCTTCTTGGATCTGGATGTAGTCATCTTCTTCGAGATCCAATTCCTCTATGGCTGTTGCGGCTGGGATGTAGGGTAGTGTGTTAACCGTAGTAAGGTTCTTATAAAAAGTGACTATGTTACCTTCTATCCTTACTCCTCCTTGCATTGCCCTTATGAAATTGCATCCGATTATCATCTGGATGTCATCCCCAAGCCTCATTGTAAACGCATAAGTGTAAGGGATTCTGAAGGTGTTATCCCCAATAGTCATCTTGCCTCCCTTCAGTTTTTTATTTGCTGTAGTTTTGGAGGTAATCCCGTTGAAATGTACTATGTAGGGGTTTTCTTCCATCACGGCATCTGGTACAGCTTTTTCGTCTATGCAGCAGGTAGTGGCACTTGTATCTAGTATGGCATTAACTTCAAAAGGGGAAATTTTCAGGATTTCAATTTGTACCTTTAAGTTAAAGAGCATATTCTTGGATCTTTTTGATCCACTTGTTTCCTTTGTTTCCATGGACAGGATTTTCTGAGTTTCTTCTTCTAGTAGGACGAAGGCTTCCTCGCTTTCTTCCATTTCCCCTTTTCCTAACCTTTGTATTTCCTTTAAGAGATCAGCCTTTTCTAGTCTCAGTCTGTCTACTTCCATTACTTCCCTGTCCAGTTTGTCCTATTTTTCCTTTAGCTCTAGTACCTCGTTTTTCAGACGGAGGTTTTCTTGGGCTATGGCTATGGACTGGACGTGCATTTCTTCAAGTTCTCTGGTCTTTTGTTGTTCGGATTCTATAGCCATCTTGAGCCTCCTTATCTCTGCTTCACAGTGATTAATGAAATCTTGTTGTTGCTGAAGCAGGTTTTTGAGCTCATACCTTGTGAGTTCTTCCATCATGACGGGGGTTCTTTTGTCAAAATAATACATACTACACATCCCGCATGAAGTGATCTTGCACAATGGACAATGCCTCCTGTGCCTCTTTTGTGATGCTCTTTTGCAGCATTTACACCTTTCCAGACTGGGTGGTAGCTCGGTGTTGATTTCCCATATGTGTCTGCATTCGGCTTGTGCTTGGAAAACTTGTATCCTTGCCCGGTATGGACGGCTCCCCGAGGCTCAATGCACGGCTCCCCGAGGCTCAGTGCAAAGAGAGGTACTCGCCTTTTCTCAAAGGCAGAAACTATTGATCCTTTAGGCTGAATCTTCGGTGAGTGCTAGCATCCTTTCCAACTGTTGTTGTTGTTGGAGGATAGTTGGCAGCCAGTCTCTATACCAATTATCCCTTCCCCCACTCCTCCTTTGGTACTCTCTTGCTTTTGCTGAGTGAATGTCGTGGAAGCAGCTACTCCAGCTATTCCTGCATAGATAAGTAAGAAATATTGAGCAAAACTCTATAATTATAAAGTTGTAAACCTTAGAAAGTTTAGTTCTCTCTTCCCAAAGCTTAGAGAGAGTTCTAAGGGTGGTGTGAGAGAGATACCTTATAAAAGAGGGTTGTAAAAGGTTGTCTCCTAAACCTGTGAAAAGGAGAAGAGGGGTGTAAAAGGTGGTTGGTCTTTGCCTATTGAAGGAAGACCAATAGTGGATGCCAGTGGCCTCGATGGAAGAGGAATCGACGAAGTGGATGTAGGTCACAACGACCGAACCACTATAAAAATCTGGTTTGCGTTTCTCTTCAGCAATTTACTTTAACTACAAACCACTTTACTTTCTTTACATCCACTACACTCTTCTATGCACTTTCAAAGTTATTACCTTTACGAAATGGTTTTTCATCGGAAACGGATTTAATTGCAATGAAGTTTTTAACCGATTCAATTTTTACTGCTACACTAATTCAACCTCCCCCCCCCCCCCCCCCCCCCCCCCCCCCTCTCTTAGTGCCAAGTCATTCCTAACAAACTCGACCACAAATGCGAAGTACATTGCTACAGTAGAGGCTGTTAGGATCAAGAGCCGGCACTAAGAGGGGGGGAGTGAATTAGTGTAGTGGTAAAATACGTCGATTCTGGAAAATCTCTTCGTACAATAAAAAATGAACTCGGAAATGCTTAACTTTAAAAACATGTTCGTCAAAGTATTGAAGGCAGTAAGCAAGTAAAATGGTTTGCAATAAAGTGAATGGTAACAATAGAAATGTAAATTAGAGAATATGCTAATTTTATAGTGGTTTGGTCATCGTGACCTATATCCAATCCACCGATTCCTCTTCCGTCGAGGCCACCGGCATCCACTATCGGTCTTCCTTCAATAGGCGAAGACCAACCACCTTTTACACCCCTTTTCTCCTTTTCACAGGTTTAGGAGACAACCTTTACAAGCACTCATTCCTCCGAAACAGAATTCTAAACTTAGATTAAAGGAGGGGATTGCTCAAGTGATTATAATAGGGTGTAAATGGTGATTGGCCCCTATTGAAGGAAGGCTTCTAGTGGACGTCGGTGACCTCGTCGAAGGAGGAAGCCGAAAGTAGATGTAGGTCACGATTGACCGAACCACTATAAATTGTCATGTTCTTTGGTTTACATTTACTTCATACTATTACCTTACTGTAAACCCCTTTAATAGCTTACTGCCTTCAATACTTTTCCGCACGCTTTCAATCACATAAATTAAAACTAAAAAAGTTTTAGTTATCTATAAGAATCATTCATAATTATATTCAATGAAACCAATGCATAATGATGTAATAAAAATATTAAATGTTTTAATACTATGATTGACGATTTTATACATGAGATTTTAAAAGTTATACATGATGATTTTTGTGATTTTTTTTTTTTGATCCTAAACATTGATACATGTTTTTATTTGCCATAAAAGAAAAGAACATGCATGTATGAAATAAATCACATGAATTAAAACAACTAAAAAGTGGAAAGGTTTCTTCTTAAAAAAATTATTTTTCCAACTTTATCAATTTTTCAAAAAGGGAAAGTATTGAATCTATTTGTTTCACTTTTGTGAATCTCTTGAAAATGATCTTGATTTGATGATTTAAATGAGCTTTATCTTGATTTTTCAAAATTTATAAATTGAGATTTCTTATAATTAAGTCAAGATTCTATATGCATGAATTAATGTCTTGTTCTCTTACAAGATTGAATGAATTCTATCTTTTTCATGATTTTCTAAGAATTCTTTACATTATTTATTTAATATTTGTTAAAATGAATCACAGTTTCTCTTGATTTTTCGAAATTATAACTTGAGTACTCATTTTATAAATCAAGATTGTTAATTATGATTCTCTCATTTTATCAAAGAGAACATTTTTCAAAATTAATAATTAAGCTATGTTCTCTTGATTTTTCGATACCCACAATTTGAGAAAATGTACCTTGATTCTTGGAACATTTTATGCATAAATTGATTTTCTTTATGATTCAATACTCCTTTGTAATTATGATATGTTTATCGCATGATATGACTGAATCACTATTATAAAAGAAAAATGAAATTGTTAGCTTGCTAATTGTAAAAATATATGCTAGCTTGAATGATAAAACATGAGATTGTCTATAGTGCAAATTTATTGTTCTCATGATGTGTAGATTGAAATAATGATTAGAATCTTGATGGTTTTTATGACAATTTATTTTTCGATCCTAAATGATTGATGATGTATATATATATATATTTTGCCACAAAAAGGACAAAGGCATGCTTGTATGAAACAACTAAATAGAGAAAAGTATTTTTCTTGAAAATTCTTTTTCTCTATCTTATTGACTTTAATGAATCCATTTGTATTATTTTTATGAATCTCATGGATTAAGAAAATGATTTGAATTTAATGGGTTTTATTGAAATCATGATCTTGATTTCTCAAAATTATAATTTGAATTTTCTATTGAATGAATCAAGATTGTTTTCCATTTAAAAGGAGATTTGTCGAAATGTTTCATGATCTTTTAGTATTCATGATCTTGATAATTATGTTTTGAAACTTTATGTAAATCAAGATTGTTCATCATGATTCTCTTTTTGAATATTTAAAGAGGAGAATTTTCTAGATGAATCATGATTTTGATGATTGAATATTGGATATGCATGAATTGAGATCTTGCTCTCCTACTATTCTTTTTCTATTCACCAAAAAGAAGACTAATTCTAATAAACCATGATATGCTATATGAATTTTATTGTATTCATGAAGTAATATCTCATCACCAAATTTTTTTTTATATTCCTTCATGTGATGATATGAATGCATTAAACACTTATGATATGATTTTTATACAATTATGTGTATTCATAATATATTTATCTCATTACCCAATTAATTCTTCTTGATATTCCTAATGTGATGAAATGAAATTATGCATGAAATACAAATGGGGAGAAGTTTTGATCATGCATGGTAGGATGCAATTTAACAAATTAATACAATCATGATTTGAAACATTTATGATTTGAAATTATGCATGCAATTGCTTTTTATTATGATGATATTTGCATATAATATGTATCATGAATGCTCTAAATGATGAATGTTTGGTATCATGATCAAAATATTGATAAATGCTATGATTTGTTAACAAAATGATGTATCATGTATGATATGCCCATAGTGATTAATTTATTTGTATAATGCATGAAGTAAGGATACAAATATAAAGTTTTGAAATTATGCATATTTTAATTTGAAAATATGATGATGCACAAATAAGATTAATACTTACCTTTGTCATGATTTAAAAATTGATGTAAAGGGTCTTCCTTTCCTTTTGCCAATGATAAAGGGGGAGAAAGAGTTGCTAATGTGCTATCTTGAATTGATCTAAAGGGTCATCTCAAAGAGAAATTAGCTAGTTTGCACAAGTCAAGAAAATGCAAAAACTAGCTTACCTTCTTCCACATCTAAAGAGAAGATGCAAATGTAACATTTGCCAAATTGTTTGCTTGCCTCATGTAAAATATTGTCTCTTGCTAGTTTGGCATTTTGCTAAAGAAGCAAAAATGATACTTCTCAAAAGAGAAGAAAGAGCTTACTATCTTGAACATCACAAGCTTGCCTATCTTAAGAAACAAAAATTACAAAAGTGCTATCTTGCCTATCTCAAGAAGCAAAACTTGCAACTTGCACATTGCAATAGGAAGCAAGAATCATGAGCTTACACAAGAAAGCTACTTGCATTTGCTTTCGAAATTTTTGTTAGCTTGTATGTAGCAAAACTTGCATATCGTAAAAATTGGTAGCTTGTAGCCTAAAGAGAAGCAAACAGTTGCTAAACTAACACATCTTTAATTGCTAGATTGCATGATGATAAAATTTGATAATATGTTTATTATGCAATGATTTGAACTTTTTATCTCTAAACACATAAGAGTTGGAACTTCTCCTTTTTGTTGATGACAAAGGGGGAGAAGTATGATGACATGACATGTTATGCATAAGTTTATGATGATATGTTGCTTGGAGTTTTGAATCCAAGAGTTTCTATCAATAAGCCAAATTGATAGAGGGAGTTTGTTTAAACTCTAGGAATTAAGGTTAACTACGTCATCAAGTGGTTGTCATCATCAAAAAGGAGGAGATTGTTGAATCTCATATTTTGATGATGAAACCACTTGATATGTGTTTATGATTTAATTTGCATTTTAAGTGACATAGGATATTTCGATCAAGATGAGACAATTAAAGTAGGAAAATCATGTCGCGCCGGAGGAACATGTTAGAAGATTGGACGTCGAGCCGGTGGATCGGTCGACGTATCGACAGAGGGCTTCGGACCGTGGATTCGGGCATCAGGCCAAGAAGAGCGGAGATTGTGCTAAGGATATCGGAGTTGCAGAGTCAATTAGCCGATTGAGCAATAGGCCGCAAGAGAGAACGATGCGCTGAAAAATCAGACGAAGCGTCGAGGGACCAATGACATGCCGGACAACTTGATTAATTGCTTAGGATTAATTGTCTCAATCGAAGTTTTGTTTTAAGTGTGCAGGATTAACTACGATAGCTTGAAGACATAAAACAAGTCTACCAGAGTCAAGTTTGATGGGTGTTTGAGAGTCCGCCGAGAGTCTGAAGATTCATTGGAAGTGCTACCGGAACCAACCGAGAAGAAATCGGGGACTTGCCGAAGTTTTTGGAAGTCCACTAAAGAGATCGTCGAAGGTTCGCGGAGATCACCGAGAAGGTTCGGCTACTTGCCAAAGACTCGCTGAACTCGCCACAAGATCGGGAGCCTGTTGAGAGTCCGTTGGAAGAAATCCAAAGGTGTATCGGAAGTCTGCTGGAAGATCACCGGAAAGCTCGCCGGAAGGAAACTCAACGTTGTTGGTTAAATACCAGCTTAGGGCTATGTCTTAATTTCATAGTTTGCATGTAATTAGGATTAGGATTAAGAGTTAATCTTATAACCTAGTTAGGGGCCAACTGGGCCCTAATATGAACTGGTTTAGGCCAAATTTGGAGCCCAACTAGTGACCTGTAAGGATAGGCAGTGGCACCGCCTAGAACTCGAAGTATCGGGCGGTGGTACCGTCGGACTGGGCGGTGGCATTGCCCAGCACCCGAAAGGTAGGGCGGTGGCACCGTTAGCTTTGGGAACCCAAAGGAATTCAAAATTTGGAGCACAAATTTGAATTCTCTTGGGGTCTATAAATACCCCTTAATTCTCAGCAGAGAAGAGACCTTTATGAGAAGTTCGAAATTGAGAAAAAGCTTTGACAAAGTCTTATTTTCAATAGCTTAAGTGTTCACCTCCCTCTTTCTTTTTGAAAAATCTGTAAGAGTGTGAACCACTTGTAAAAAGGTTGTAAGAGGGGTATTTGATCCTTCCCCTTTAAAGTGATTTGCTGGTGAAAGTTGGGAGCCTCATCGAAGAAGGCTTCGCAAGTGGATGTAGGTCATTTGACCGAACCACTTTAAATTGCGGTTTTCCTTGAATGTGTGAGTGTTTAGCTTTCTAAAACATTTATTTACTTAGCAGCAAACTTTCAATTTTCATCCCCTTCCTTTACTCAAGCTATCTTTACTAAGTCATCCTTCGTCGAATTGAAATCTCAACACATTTATGAAATCGATTTCAAACTTACAAGTTTCAATCCGCTGCACTAATTCACCCCTCCCCCCCCTCTTAGTGCCGCTCTGATCCTAACACTTCTTGACGAGTTCCGACGAGCTTCTCTAGCAAGCTCAGAGACTTCTCGGTTGATTCCGATAGAAGTTCCGACAAACGTCCGAACTTCCGACGAACTCTCGACTCCCAATGAAGTCGCGTCCTTGACTCCAGGACTTCATTTTGCTTTATGCCTTGAAATCGTAATTAATCTTGCACATGTAGAAACATACTTCGATCTAGACAAATAATACTAAGCATTAATCATGTTGTCCGGCATGTCATTGGTCCCTCGACGCTTTGTCTGATTCTTCGGTACATCATCCTCTTTTGCGGCCTATTGCCCAATCGGCCAATTGACTTCGCAACTCCGATATCCTTGGCACAATATCTGCTCTTCTTGGCCTAATATCTAAATCAATGGCTCGAAGCCTCTATCGATATGTCGACCGATCCACCGGCTCGACGTCCAATCTTCTAACATGTTTTCTTCCGGCACAACATGATTCTTCTTGCTTTAATTGTCTCATCCATATCGAAGCATCATGCGTCACTTAAAACACAGATTAAATCATAAACACTATTAATTGGTTTCATCATCAAAATCCGAGATTCAACAATCTCCCCCTTTTTTATGATGATAACCAATTGATGACGGAGTTAAACTTAACTCTTGGAGTTTATACAAACTCCCCCTATCAATAGGGCATATTTGAGTTGAACTCTTGGATTCAACAATCCAAGCAATATGTCATGATAAAATCATGCATAACATGATCATACTTCACCCCTTTTGTCATCAACAAAAAGGAGAAGTCCAATTCCCATGTGTTTAGAGATATAACATTTCAAATTATTGCAATATAATCTTCAGATTTATCATCTTGCAGGCTAGCAAGTCTTGGTGATGTTCAAGATAGCAAGTTCAACATCATGCTATTAGGATCAAAAGCACTATGTGAGGGGGGAGGTGAATTAGTGCAGTGGAAAACTTTCATCGATTAAAACGATGTTCGTACGATGAAATCATTTTCGATGAAAACCGTTTTGGAAAGTTCTTCAACTTAAGATTACATGGAAGTATAGTTGACATAAAGAAATGGAGGCAATTTGCAGTTAAGATAAGGAGCAGAATGTAAATGCAAACCGAGATTTAGAGTGGTTCGGTCAATCTTGACCTATATCCACTTTTGGCTTCCCCCTTTGATAAGGTCACCGACGTCCAATAAAGGCCTTACTTCAATAGGCAAAGGCCAACCGCCCTTTTATAGCTTTACTCCTTTTGACAGGCTTGGGAGAAAACCCTTACAGATTTTCACTCCTCTCTTGAATGATCAAAACTTAGAAGAAAAGGAGAACTTCTAGCCTTTTACAACACCTTTATGCTCTCAAATTCTCAGAATAAATGCAAGCTTTTTTGTTACCCTTTCATGCAGAAAGGGTGGGGTTTATATAAGCCCCAATCAGTTTGAATTTGAAGCTCAAAAGTGTCATCTCTCGGATTTCCGCGGTCCTGGCGGTACCACCACGAGAGCTATGCGGTACTACCGCCTGACACTACTCAGAGACCGAGTTCAGGTAGTACCACCGCATGATAGGGGTGGTACCACAGCCTGACTTTACTCGGAGACCGAGCTTCTGGGTGGTACCACCGCCTGACTTCGCCAGCTAGGAAATCTAGGTCCGAATGTGTTGATCCATTTGGCCCAATTTGGGTCTATCAAGGGCCCAATTTGCCCCAGATTAAGTTAATGGGATCACCTCCCAATCCTAACTTATTCTACATGCTTACTATAATAATTAAGACATCAATACTGAAGATCGTGTTCTGGTGCGTCAACCGCTTCTTCCAACGAGCTTCTAGCAAACTTCCGCCGAACATCCGACGAACCCTCGACGATGCTCCGGCGGACTTCCGACAAACTCTTGGACTTGCGACGATCCTCTTGATGAGTTCCGACGAGCTTCTTTGGCAAGCTTCTGGATTTCTTGGATTTGTTCCCGCAGAACCTTCGACGACCATCTGGACTTCTGTCGAACTCTCGAACTCCTAACATGATCTTGGTCCTGACTTCGACGCAACACCTACTACATGTCTTACTGCCATCATAGTTAATCCTACACATGTAAAACAAACTTCGATCTAGACAATTAATACTAAGCATTAATCAAGTTGTCTGGCATGTTATTGGTCCCTCGACGCTTCGTCCGATTCTTCGACGCATCGTCCTCTCCTACGGCCTATTGCCCAATCGGCCAGTTAACTCCGTAACTCCGATATCCTTGGCACAATACCCGCTCTTCTTAGCTTGATGCCCAAATCCACGTCCCGAAGCATTCTATCGATACGTCGACCAATCCACTAGCTCGACGTCCAATCTTCTGACATGTTCCTCCGGCCCAACATGATTTTTCCTACTTTAATTGTCTCATCCTGATCGAAGCATCCTGCATCACTTAAAACATAGATTAAAACATAAATATAATTATCGATTGGTTTCATCATCGAAATACGAGATTCAACAATCTCCTCCTTTTATATGATGACAACCAATTGATGATGGAGTTAACCTTAACTCCCAGAGTTTAAACAAACTTCCCCTATCAATATACCGTATTAATAGGTGTTGAATCCGAATTTTGATGATAAAATAAATTGATGGGTTAATTGATCTAATCCATATTATTGAGTTAAGTGTGTAGGATTAACTACGATAACTAGAAAACACAAAGCAAGAATACCGGAGTCAAGTTCGATGGACGTTTAAGAGTCCGAAGAATCGTCGGAGATGCTACGGAACCAACCGAGAAGAAATTGGGAACCTGTCGGAATTTTCGGAAGTTCACCGAAGAGATCGTCGGAGGTTCACAGAGATCACCGAGAAGGCTCGGCTATTCGTTAAAGTCATCACAAGTTCGGGAGCTTGCTGGGAGTCCGTCGGAAGAAGTTCGTCGGAAAGCTCGCCAGAACAAGACTCGACGTTCGCAGTTGAAAACTTGCTTAGGATGTTTTTTTTGTTATGTAGTTCACTTGTAATTAGGATTAGGATTAAGAGATAATCCTATATCTTGGTTAGGGGTCAACTGGGCCAAAAATTAGACTTGGTTTGGGCTAAATTTGAAGCCCAACTAGTGAACCGAAGGGTCTGGTGGTGGCACCGCTTGGCTGGGCGGTGGTACCACCAGTCCACTGTCAAGGTTTGACACTGACAGGCGATGGCACCGCCAACATCGGGAACCCAAAGAGAATTCAAATTTTGGAGCCCAAATTTGAATCCTCTTGAGGCCTATAAATACCCCTCAAATCTCAACTGAGATAACAACTTTTTGAGAAGCAATTGATTGAGAGAAAGGTCTTAGAAAGTCTTAGCAAATCTTGTTTTTCAATTTGCTAGAGAGTTTACCTCCTTCGTTCTTATTAAAAATTTGTAAGAGGTTGAACTGCTTGTAAAAGGTTGTAAGAGGGGTATTTTCCCTTCTATTTCACGATATTTGCTAGTGGAAGGTGGGAGCCTCATCAAAGAGGGGCCTCGTAAGTGGATGTAGGTCATTTGACTGAACCACTGTAAAATCGGCGTAATCTCTGGTTTGCACTTTCTTATCGCTGCTTACTTTATTGCAACCCTTCTTACATACTTTATTTCCTCATTACCTTTGCTGCACACGTTTACGAACACACGTTCAAGTTAAGTTTTTCAAGTTCCGTTTTTATCGTATGAAAGATTTGTCGAAACGAAAGTTTTAATCCGCTGCACCAATTCACCCGCCCCCCTCTTAGTGCCGCTCCGATCCTAACAATTGGTATCAGAGCTAGGCTCACTCTCATATTTGGTTTGATACCCAAGAGAGATGGCTTACTCCAGCATACATGAGGGTCATTCTATCACACGTCCACCCTTGTTTAATGGGTCGGATTATACTTATTGGAAGACTCGTATGAGGATCTTCCTCATTTCTATGGATTTCGAGCTTTGGACTATTGTTGAAAACGGATTTCAAAAATCTTCTCTTCCGATGAGCGAATGGAATGAATCGGAGAAGAAGGTTTTTGCTTTAAACGCAAAGGCTATGAATGCCTTGTTTTGTGCACTAGACAAAAATGAATTTAATCACGTTTCAATTTGTGATTTGGCTTTTGATATTTGGAGAACTCTTGAGGTCACTCATGAAGGCACTAGCCGAGTGAAAGAATCCAAAATCAACATCCTTGTGCACTCTTACGAACTTTTCCGAATGAAACCAAGTGAGTCCATCAGAGACATGTACACCCGGTTCACGGATGTCATCAATGGACTCAAAGCTATTGGTAAAGATTTTACTAACTTTGAACTAGTAACTAAAATCTTAAGATCCCTCCCTAAAAGTTGGGATCCAAAAGTTACGACAATTCAAGAGGCTATAGGCCTTAAAACATTCCCTCTTGAAGAACTTATTGGGTCTCTAATGACCTACGAAATGACATGTCAAGCTCATGACGAGCTCGAGAACCCCCTTCCAAAGAACAGGAAGGATATGGCACTCACATCACAAGAAGACCATTTGAAAGGAACATCAAGTGATGAGGACAGTGACAATGACATTGCACTTTTGACTCAAAATTTTAAAAAATATTTAAGAAAGAATAAATTTAAAAATAATACAAAAAATAAATTCGAACACAAGAAGGACCAAGTGATTTGCTATGAGTGCAAAAAACCGGGACACTACAAGAACGATTGTCCTCAAGCTAAAAAGAGAACATCAAAGAAGAAGACGCTCAAGGCAATGTGGGATGATTCAATCGTGTCTGAAGAAGAGGAGTCTAACACCGAGCAAGTTGCTCATTACGCCCTAATGGCCATTGGAGAAGAGGTAACGGATTTAATTGATGCAAATTTACCTTATCATGAATTATTAAATGCTTTCCATGAGTTATTTGATGAATATAAGATAATTAGTAGAAAATACAAATTGCTAAAAAAGGAGCATGATAGTCTCACTTGTGATATCGATAAATTAAAAACTGAATATCATGATAGTTTAGCTCCATGTATAAAATGTCACGATCTAGAATCTCTCCAAAAGGAGAACTTGCTACTTAAGGACACCTTAAAGAAATTCGAGGTTGGTAGCAAATCTTTGAACATGATCCTTACAAATAAGGGTCACGTTCCTAAAAGAAGTGGAATCGGATTTGTGAGAAGTCCTCACCAAAATCCAACCACCTTCATCAAAAGCCCCATCTTACATGTTCGGCACCAACGCAATTGTAACTTTTGTTGCAAATATGGACATAAAACTTATAAATGTCCATTCAAGAAAATAAGTCCGAACAAACTAATTTGGGTTCCTAAAGGAACCATGATCAATTCTATGCAATATGATGAACAAATTAAATCAGTTTTTAAGGCACCCAAAAGAAAATGGGTACCTAAAAATAATCCCTTCTTGTAGAAGCATACACCATCACAAGCTAGGAGCAAGAGATGGTATCTAGATAGTGGATGCTCAAGACATATGACTGGAGATCCATCTCATTTCTCTATGCTCACTAGCAAAGAAGAAGGGTACGTCACCTTCGGAGAAAACAACCAAGGCAAAATCATTGGCAAGGGAACCATAGGTAACAAATTAAACTTTTCTATTGATGATGTCTTACTAGTTGATGGATTGAAACATAATCTCTTGAGTGTTAGTCAATTATGCAATAAAGGTTATATCGTTAGATTTGAATCAAATGTGTGTATTATTGGAAAACCAAACCATAACATAACTATGATTGCATTAAAACAAAATAATGTCTACACCATCAACCTTGATGAACTAAGTAATGAAATGTGCTTCTCCGCTTTAAATGATGATGCTTGGCTTTGGCATAGGAGACGAGGTCATGCAAGCATGAAACTAATATCTAAGATCTCATCTAGAGAATTAGTGCGAGGAATTCCAAATATAAAGTTTATTAAGGACAAAGTATGTGATGCATATCAACTAGGTAAACAAATAAAAACTAGTTTCAAACCAAAAACTCAAATTAGCACCACTAGACCATTACATTTGATTCATTTGGACTTATTTAGACCAATTGACACGACAAGTCTAGGAGGAAGCAAATATGTGTTTGTAATTGTGGATGACTATACTAGAGACACTTGGACCTATTTCTTAGCTCACAAAAGTGATTGCTTCAAGTGTTTCTCTAAATTTTGTAAACTCACTCAAAACGAAAAAGGTTTCATGATTTCATCAATTTGGAGTGATCACAGTGGCGAATTTCAAAACCGTGACTTTCAAAATTTTTGTGAAGTTAATGGATACAATCACAACTTCTCCACTCAGAGGAATCCCCAACAAAATGGAGTAGTTGAAATAAAAAATAGAAACCTACAAGAAATGGCAAGAACGATGTTAAATGAACATAGTCTACCCAAGTATTTTAGGGCCGAAGCCGTAAATACGGCTTGTTCCATCATAAATAGGGTCCTAATAAGACCATCCCTATCAAAAACTCCCTATGAATTATGGAAGAACAAAAAACCAAATATTTCCTATTTTAAAGTTTTCGGTTGTAAATGCTTTATTTTGAATGAAAGGGATGCCTTAGGAAAATTTGATGCTAAATCCGATGAAGGCATCTTTCTTGGTTACTCTTCCGTTTCTAAGGCTTTTCGGGTTTTTAACAAAAGAACCTTAGTAATAGAACTCATGCCCCAACAAACCTCTCTAGCCAGGCTGCTCCAATAAGTACTATCCAGGATATTGTACTACAACAATCTTATCGAGCTTCAACAAACCCTGTCAATCAAGACCACATGATTCAAGGTACTTTAAAGTTTAAAAATCTGCAAGCTGTAGATGAAGTGGATAAATATAGGAATAAAGCCATAAAAGGTAAGGATATTGTGCGGGAGGAAAATACAAAACCGAAGGATAAGAAAAAGGATGGTACAATCCATCCAAAGTCGTAGGATGTATTCCTTACTACCTTTTCATTTGTTTATTACTAATGAAGATAACATGCTGGAATGTTCGCGGACTTAATAAGCCGGAGAAATGTCGGGAGCTCAACAGAATAATCAAGTCTGCCGCATGTGATATTGTTATTCTAGTGGAAACGAAAATTAAACAATCGTGCGTTCAAGCTCAAAAGAATTTAATATGGCCGGACGCAGAATTGTTTACCAATGACTCAAATGAAACTTTTGGTAGAATATGGGTCTTATGGCATCCTAACTCTATTAATGCTTGGTTTATTTCTGCTACTGATCAATTCATTCATCTTAAGGTAGAGGATAAAAAGAATGGCTGTCAATTCAATCTCACTGGTATATATGCTTCAAACAGTATGCAAGAAAGAAATACTCTTTGGTCTGACCTGACTAATATTGTAAATGGCTGTCTCAATGTACCTTGGATTGTTCTTGGAGACTTTAATACTGTTTGGTACACAAATGAAAAAGAGGGGGGTAGACAACTTTCAGAAAGCCAGCTTCAAAGTTTTAATGATTACATTGACACTGCAGCATTGTTTGATATGAAATCTATGGGTAATTGGCTCTCCTGGAGTAATCAAGGTGCTGCTAACAGAAAAATAATGGCTCGACTTGATAGGTGTTTGATTAATCATGAATGGTTAACAGTTTACCCAGATTCACTTCTTGAGTATGGTGCTCCTTTGTTTTCTGACCATTCTTTAATGTATATACACGCAAAAAAATCGACACCAAGAGGCAAGAAACCGTTTAGATTCTTTAACATGTGGAGTACTCATCCTCAATTTCTTGATATTATCAGATCTGCTTGGAATGTTAATGTGCATGGATCCCCCCCTTACATCTTATGTCAAAAGCTCAAAGCCTGTAAAGCAGCACTAAAGGAGTGGAATACAAATACCTTTGGCAATATTAACACCAGAGTTCAATTTTGCAGAAATGAACTAATGTCAATGCAACATGAGCTGCAACTTCAGCCAAATGATGAAAATATTATCTACAAAGAGATAGAAGCCAGAAATAACTTCATGCAAGCCTTAAAACAGGAGGAAAGTTTTGCAAAGCAGAAGTCTCGACAGAATTGGCTTACACTAGGGGATTCCAATACTAAATTTTTCTATGCTTCAATTGCTACTCGAAGGGCTGTTAACCGTATCAGCAAATGCAGAGACAAAGATGATAATCTTATTGAGAATTTAGATGAGGTTAAAGCACACACAGAGCAATTTTTTTATTCCTTACTCAATCAAGCTGGGAAACCTAATAACATTCATGTGGAGCCGACTAGAAAACTTGATTCGGAAGCTATTTCAATCCTCAATGCCCCAATTACAGATGACGAAATTGTACGTGTTGTCTTTAAGTCACCAAAGCACAAAAGCCCAGGTCCAGATGGATTTCCAGCTGAATTTTACAAAACTGCTTGGTCTATTATTGGAAATGATGTGATCAAGGCTTGCCAACATTTCTTCTCTTCAGGTCATATTCTTAGAGAGATGAATTGCACTTTTATTTCTTTAATTCCGAAGAATGCAGGGGCTGATTCACTAGAGAACTATCGACCCATATCATTATGCAACTTTGTTTACAAGATCATCTCCAAAGTATTGGCAAATAGAATGCAAAAGGTAATACACAAGATTATTAGCCCAAATCAAGCTGCTTTCATCAAAGGGAGAAGTATACATCATAACATTTTGCTTGCTAATGACTTGGTCAAAGATTTGCATTCAAAAGCAAGAGGGACAAAAATCTGTTTTAAAGCTGATTTACGGAAATCCTTTGATTCAGTTAATAGGAAGTTTATCTATAAGATGCTCCTCGATATGAACTTCCCACAGCAATGGGTTAATTGGATTCAATCTTGCCTGGAAACTCCAAAGTTTTCGATACTCTTTAATGGCTCACCTATTGGTTGTTTTGGGAGCACGAATGGCATCCGACAAGGTGATCCACTATCTCCGTATCTTTTTACTATTGCGATGGAAGGACTTAGCTGTATGTTAGAACACGCAGTCTTAAATGGCAGCATTAAGGTACCCATTGCTGGTTCTGTTCATATATCACATATAACATTTGCAGATGACTTACTTATCTTTCTCCAAAATGAACCAACTTCAGTAAAGAACCTGGCTACTATTATGAATGACTTTGGTATGGTTTCTGGACTTCAGTTAAATCATGCGAAAAGTAAAGTATATATGAGCCCTTACGTTGAGGATAAGGTCTTTATTGTGCAAACTTTGGGGGTTAGTGAGGGAAGCTTGCCAGTTCCTTATTTGGGTCTCCCGCTCATATCCACAGGCATTCACAAAACCCATTGTCAGCCTATCTTGCAAAAAATAAAGAATAGAATTTCTTCTTGGAAAAATAGGTTTCTATCAAAAGCAGGACGACTCGAACTCATCCGTTCGGTATTGCACTCCTACTCTATATATTGGTGTAATGCATTTCTTCTGCCTGCTGGACTTCTCCATGATATTGAACGGTTATTAATGAACTTCTTCTGGAATGGCACAAATGATAAGGCAATGCATATGGTAAATTGGGATAGCATTTGCAAACCGAAAGATGAAGGGGGGCTAAACTTGAGAAATATTAGAGATTGGAATCAAGCTTGTCTGGTACAGCAATTGTGGGTTCTTTTGCAAAACAAATGTTCCTTATGGTCACATTGGGTTTCTGCTAGGTATCTTTCAAAGGAATCAATCTGGGAAATTTCAACAAGAACATACCACTCTGTAGCTTGGAAAGGAATTTTAAAGGCAAGGAATTGGCTAATCAAACACATTTCCTATGCAATCTCTTCTGGTACTAGTACAAATATGTGGTTTGATCCTTGGGTAAATGGGAAGAGTATATTTCAATTATATGGTGACAGAATACGAAAAGATCTTGGGGCTCCCAAAGATTGGAAGGTTTCTGAGTTCATTGCTAACGGTGCTTGGTGTCTCCCTAATCCTATTTCTCCCGAAATGTTATCACTTTGGCCGACTATTATAGCTATTCCAATCAGAAACAACTCTTCAGATATACTTATTTGGCCTCATGACAATGGCAAATTTAGTGTCACATCCGCATGGAATCAAATTAGGCAAAGAAATAACAAGTGGGTCCCAAGCAGTTGGACATGGGATCGACCGGGATCACAAAGACATTCCTTATGTACATGGCAGGCTCTTCTCAATAAACTACCGAAAATAGACAATATGAAAAGAAGAGGTATCTATCATGTTAACCGATGCTCCCTTTGTATGCAACAAGAAGAAACTGTGGACCACCTCTATTTTGCTTGTGATTATACAAAATGGATATGGAAGGAGATTCTCCAGCGATTTGAAATCAATAGACTGCCGCAACCAAACATGCACCATGAACTAAGCGACCTTATGCAATGTTTCTCAAGAAAAGGGCCTCTAACACAATTGGCAAAGGTTACTTTCAAATGCGCTATTTGGTGGATGTGGAAGGAGAGATGTAACAGAATATTTGAATGCCAACACACAAACAATGCTCAATTATTGAAAGAGATTATTAGAGACTCAAGATCCTATATGGAGCAAGATCTCAAAACGGAGCACTTTACCCAAAGAGAAAAAGATATTTTTATCAAATTTAATTTTGCTATTAGCTAAAGATCTTGGGAATGATGCCAAATTATGTACCCACAGGTAGTTTTGATATATCTGGATAAACATTTTCTATATTGATTATAATTAGGAGTTATAGTCTACAGCATGTGTAGTCATAACTATCGCATTCGCACTCTATGAGTTACTTGGCTTTGTCTATGACTTGTATAGATAAAGCTATTTGTAGAAACTTTACACATAATCAATTTACTTTTACTTACCAAAAAAAAAAAAAAAAAAACCTTAGTAATAGAAGAGTCTTTTCATGTAGTTTTTAATGAAATTTCTAATTTAAAGAAAAATGATTTTGATGATGATCTTGGTTTTGATAATTTAAATTTAAATGAACCCCCTCCTCAAAATAGCAACTTGGATGCACCTTCTTCCGAAATTTCCTTACCCAAGGAATGGAAGTATATAGATGCTCATCCAAAGGAGCTAATTATAGGAGATACATGAAAAGGGGTTCAAACTCGTTCCTCTTTCAAGTATTTTTGTGCTAACACCGCCTTCCTTTTTCAAATCGAACCTAAATGCATTGACGAGGCCATAAAAGATGATATTTTGGTTATTGCAATGCAAGAGGAATTGAATCAATTTGAGAGGAATAAGGTATGGAAGCTTGTTCCTAGACCTAGTGACCATTTAGTCATTGGTACTAAATGGATCTTAAAAACAAGCAAGACGAAAATGGTATCGTGGTTAGAAACAAGGCTAGATTAGTGGCCAAAGGTTTCAACCAAGAAGAAGGTATCGATTACGAAGAAACCTTCGCTCCCGTGGCTCGATTAGAAGCCATAAGGAAGCTCCTTGCCTATGCTAGTAGTAACAATTTTAAACTATTTCAAATGGATGTCAAAAGTGCCTTCTTGAATGGTTTTATTTCCGAAGAAGTATATGTCGAACAACCTCCCGGATTTGAAAATTCTCTTCTTCCTAATCAAGTATTCAATTTGACTAAGGCTCTCTATGGCTTGAAACAAGCTACTAGAGCTTGGTATGAAAGGCTTAGTTCCTTTCTTATTTTAAATAATTTTACCAAAGGCAAGGTTGATACTACATTGTTTATTAAACATTTTGAAAATAATTTTCTTATTATGTAAATTTATGTTGACGATATTATTTTTGGCTCTTAGGATGAATCACTATGTGAATCATTTGCCAAATATATGAGTCATAAATTTGAAATGAGTTTAATGGGTGAATTAACTTTCTTTTTAGGATTACAAATCAAACAACTTAGGGATGGTATATTTCTTAACTAATTTAAATATACATTAGAATTGTTAAGACGATTTAACATGGATAATTCTAAAGCAATAAACACCCCTATGAGTACTGCGACTAAGTTAGATATGGATGAAAATAGTGAAAATTTCGATAAAAAAACATATAGGGGAATGATAGGTAGTCTACTCTACCTCACCGCGACTAGACCGGATATTATGTTTAGTATAGGACTTTGCGCTAGGTTTCAATCAAATCGTAAATTATCTCATCTTAAAAGTGTTAAAAGAATATTTAGGTATCTTAAAGGAACTCCAAATCTAGGACTATAGTATCCAAAATCTGAAAAATTCGATTTAATAGCTTATGCAGATACCGATTTTGGCGGATGTAGGATAGATAGAAAAAGTACATCCGGAATATGCCAATTTTTAGGACATGCACTTGTTTCTTGGACTTCTAAGAAATAAAATTCAATTGCACTATCTACGGCGGAAGCCGAATACATTGCTACAAATGTATGCTATGCACAAGTTGTTTGGATGAAAAATACATTAGAAGACTATGGAATTCACTTTAAAAACATTCCCATAAAATGTGATAATACTAGTGCCATTTGTCTTACTAAAAAATCCAATTCAGCACTCTAGAACTAAGCACATCGACGTTAGGCATCATTTCATACGCGATCATGTCTTTAACAATGATATTGTTCTAGAATTCATTGACACAAAGCATCAATTAGCAGATATATTTACAAAAGCTTTAAATGAAGACCAATTTGAATTCATTAGAAGGGAATTAGGTATGTTAAATTATCCCTAAGAATATACTTGTTTGAATGGATTTTCCGTAAAGTTTTTCGTCCTCTCTCCGTTCCTCGGTGAATCTGATCCTTCTCTTTCGATTTTAAATGACACGTTAAATTATCTTATCCTATCTTGAGTCAATCACCGCTCCCATCTGATCAAGATTAATGATTTTATGATATTTTATGAATCTCAAAATTGAATTTGATGGCTTGATTATGAGTTTCAAGTTGACGAATTGAATTTGAATGGATTTGTATTCGAATTATGATCTTGACTTATTGGAGTTACTACTTGAAATTTTTTTTTATTACTATCTCTTCCTTGTACATTTATAATTTTTGTTATTTATAGAAAGAAGAGATTTGATAAAATGGATGAATGCTAAATTTTCCTTTAAGATGAACTCTGCGTAAATATTTTAGCATACTTAATTTTGAATGATATAATTTTTATGATCAATGCTGAATTCCTGATGTTATAATCACAAATTATGTGCTTCAAGTCTCATTCCCTTTTTGTTGATGACAAATGGGGAGAAAAGTGATGACTTGTACCATTTTAATAGCATGACTTATATCAATTGCAAAAGCTTGTGTGATATGAATGTCTTATATGCCTTGCAAAATCTTTGAGAATATCGCAAGATTGATTGATCATATTGAAAGCATGTCTAACATGTATATCATGAAATTCATATTGAAAATCTTTATCTCCTGTCGTAGTAAAAATTGTCTCTTATCATTCGACTTAAAAATGATTTTCATCGAAGTTTCGCATTTACTTATGCTTAATGAGAATAACGATAAGTTCTACAGTTAGAACTTATCAGTTTATGCTTGAATTCAATGGGATGGAATTCAAGTGTTTTTATCTTCTCATAATATAGCATATAGATAGGGGGAGTTATGTTTAACTCCGTCATCAATTGATTGTCATCATAAAAAAGGGGGAGATTATTGAATCTCGAATTTTGATGATAAAATCAATTGATGGGTTAATTGATCTAATCCATATTATTGAGTTAAGTGTGCAGGATTAACTATGATAACCAGAAAACACAAAGCAAGAATACCAGAGTCAAGTTCGATGGACGTTTAAGAGTCCGAAGAATCGTCGGAGATGCTGCTGGAACCAACCCAGAAGAAATTGGGAACCTGTCGGAATTTTCGGAAGTTCGCCGAAGAGATCGTCGGAGGTTCACGGAGATCACCAAGAAGGCTCCGCTACTCGTTAAAGTCATCACAAGTTCGGGAGCTTGCTGGGAGTCCGTCGGAAGAAGTTCGTCGGAAAGCTCGCCGGAACAAGACTCGACGTTCACGGTTGAAAACTTGCTTGGGATGTTTTTTTTGTTATGTAGTTCACTTATAATTAGGATTAGGATTAAGAGATAATCCTATATCCTGGTTAGGGGCCAACTGGGCCCAAAATTAGACTTGGTTTGGGCTAAATTTGAAGCCCAACCAATGAACCGAAGGGTCTAGCGGTGGCACCGCCAGACTGGGCGGTTGCACAGCCCAGCACCCGAGAGCTGGGCGATGGCACCGCTTGGCTGGGCGGTGGCACCGCCAGCATCGAGAACCCAAAGAGAATTCAAATTTTGGAGCCCAAATTTGAATCCTCTTGAGGCCTATAAATACCCCTTAAATCTCAGCTGAGATAACAACTTTTTGAGAAGCAATTGATTGAGAGAAAGGTCTTAGAAAGTCTTAGCAAGTCTTATTTTTTAATTTGCTAGAGAGTTCACCTCCTTCTTTCTTACTAAAAATTTGTAAGAGGTTGAACTGCTTGTAAAAGGTTGTAAGAGGGGTATTTGCCCTTCCATTTCAAGAGATTTGCTAGTGGAAGGTGGGAGCCTCATCAAAGAAGGGCCTCGCAAGTGGATGTAGGTCATTTGACCAAACCACTGTAAAATCGATGTAATCTCTGGTTTGCACTTTCTTATCGCTGCTTACATTACTGCAATCCTTCTTACGTACTTTATTTCCTCATTACCTTTGCTGCACACGTTTACGAACATACATTCAAGTTATGTTTTTCAAGTTTCATTTTTATCATATGAAAGATTTGTCGAAACGAAAGTTTTAATCCGCTGCACTAATTCACCCCCCCCCCCCTCTTAGTGCCACTCCGATCCTAACAATGGGACTCTTGGTTTCAAAAATCCAAGCAACATGTTATCATAAACTTATGCATAACATGTCATCATACTTCTCCCCGTTTGTCATAAACAAAAGGAGAAGTCCAATTCTCATGTGTTTAGAATATAAGTTCAACTCATTGCATGAAAAACATAATATTCATTTTTACCATCATGCTATTTTGCTATCATCAAAATACAAGCTAGCAAAAAAAAAATTTTTAACATTTTAAAACATGCAAGCTAGCAATTTTGAGATGTTCAAGAAAGTAACTCTTACTTCTTGAAATATAAGTTTTGCTAGATGTGCAAGTTAACATTTTGCTTCTTGACATAGGCAAGATAGCACTCCTTGGTGATGTTCAAGATAGCAAGTTCTACATCATGCAAGCTAGTTAATCTTATAATATTTTAGAACATGCATAATAATCAAAGCATCATAAATTTTAATGACGTGAAAAATTACAAATTTTGCATATTTGCATTTGTGCATATTGAGATTTGCAAAATAGCACTTTTTTGGTGATGTTCATAATAGCAATTTCTTCTCTTTTGAGAAGTACAATTTTTGCTTTCTTCTTGAATTATGTAAGTTAGCAAATTAGCTTTCTAGCATGTTTTGCTCCCCCTTTATCATTGTCAAAAAGAAAGGAAGACCCTTTACATTAATTTCTAAATTATGACAAAGGTAAATAGCATAGATGAAAATTCAAGTCATGAATGTCAAAACAATTATTTTATCATGAATATTTCATCATTGCATGCATCATTATCTAAGTTAAAGTATTGCATGCATAATTCCAAATCATCAGGCATATAAAATCATCATTACATGCATGATTCCTAATCATCATTTATTTCATTTCATGATGGTACCAATTTTGTTAAATTACATCTTAACATGCATAATTGAAACTTCTTATTTGTATACATCATTACAAATTAATGAATATTTCATGTATTCATATCATCACATAAGGAATATCAAGAAGAATTATTGGGTGATGAGATAAATATTTCATGAACATAAGGAATTGAATAAAAATCATATCATGAAAAGATAAAATCATGAGAATACCAAAAGACATGATTCATTTAGATAAATAATTCTTTAATAAAATGCAAGAAGTCATGGTGAACGATCTTGATTTATATAAAGTTTCAAAACATAATTATCAAGAACATGGTTAGCTTTATAGATCTCCTCTTTAGTAAATGGTAAAAGGAAACGTAGGAGATATAAGATTTTGATTCTTAATGAAGATCTCAAGTAATTCCAATAAACCAAGATCATGATTTTGATAAAACTCATTCGAATTCAAATTATCAAAATCATCAAAATCTTTTCAAGAAAACTTAATGAAGACAAATGTAAATAGATTCTCATGAGAACTCGATTCATGCATAATGTATCAATTTTTCATGAATGTCATAAAACATGATTTATTTCAATAAATCTCTTTTATAAGTGGATAAAAGAAACATAAGAGATCTTGATTCGTGCATAAGAATTCTTAAGTTATAAAATTTTGAAAAATCAAGATAAAGCTCATTTAAATTTAAATTATCAAATCATTATTATTTTCAAGAGATTCACAAAGGTGATAAAAATCAATTCATAAATCACCTTTTTGGAAAAATTGATAAAATAGAGAAATTTTTTCTAAGAGAAAGCTTTCCACTTTTTAGTTTGTTTCATACAAACATTCCTTTGTCCTTTTTATGCCAAAAAAAAAATAAATATCATCAATTAGAATTGAAAAATAAATTTTGTCATAAAAACCATCAAGATCAATAAACCATAATTACTTAAAAATCATCATGCATAATTTCAAAAATTAAGCATGATCATTATGCATGACATCAAAACATGGTTCAAAAAGTTTAATATTTTCATTACATAATTTCATCATTATGCATCATCGAAATTGATTTCATAAAGCATTTTCCATCAAGATCATTTTATTTGTTGTAGTCATGCATTTTTCTTCTTAGTTGAATCAACTCTTCATGCTTAGTTTTCCATACAAAAGCCATGGATCATCATTAAGCATGATATCATATTTTTAATCAAAATCATTTTGTTTGTTTGTCATAAAATATGCATCTTTCATGATTATTTTTAAAATCATTACAAAGGTATGCATGATCCAATTTTACATTTTCATTAAACATGCAATTTTCATTATCATTTTCAAAATTACTCGTATGATTATAATTTTTGTGTTTTCATTTTATTATTTAAACATGCAATTTTCAAGAAAATTAATTCCAAACAAAATTACAAAAAAAAAATCATGAAAAGCATCATTAATTGCAAAACAAATTAGAGGGATTTCGATTACCTCATCGTTGAAGGTGGTTTTGGCGTAGTTTGCCACCTCGCCATTCTTGATTTTCTCCTCATCTTTGGAGGAGCTCGATTCATCCCACTTTATATTTTTCTTTTTGTGTTCAAAGCAAGTATTTGTGTTCTTTTTATTCTTTAATATTTGTTTCATGAACTTTTTAAATTTATTAGTGAGGAGTTCATGTTTAGCATCACTTGAGCTTATGTTCGAGTAGTCTTCAAATGTTCTATGTTCGAAATACCTCATATTCTTTGGAAGGTGGTTCTTGAGTTCTTCACGTATGTTGCACGTCATTTCATAGGTCATCAAAGACCCTATTAGTTCTTCAATCGGAAAGGTATTCAAATTCTTGGCCTCTTGTATGGTCGTTACTTTAGAGTCCCAAGTTTTAGAAAGTGAGCGTAAAACTTTGTTAACGAGCTCAAAATTAGAAAAACTTCTACCAAGTGCTTTTAAATCATTGATGACATCCGTAAAACAGGTGTACATGTTAACAATGGTTTCTCTTGGTTTCATATGAAATAACTCAAACTTGTGCATTAAAAGATTAACTTTAGACTCTTTAACTCTATTAATGCTTTCGTGTGTGATTTCGAGAATATGCCAAATATCAAAAGCCATTTCACACATAGAAATTCGATTAAATATGATTTTATATAAAGCGTAAAATAGAGCATTCATAGCTCTAATATTTAAAGAAAACACCTTCTTCTCCAAATCATTCCAATGGTTCATTGGAAAATAAGACATTCGAAAACCATTTTCAACAATGTTCCACAAATTTAAATCTAAAGAAAGTAAGAAAATACTCATTCAAGCTTTTCAATAAGTATAGTCTGCCCCATTGAAAAAGGGAGAACGAATGAGAGAGTAACCCTCTTGAAAATTGAAATGAGCTATTTCTATTGGATGTGAAACCAACTGAGAAATAATGTGGCTCTGATACTAATTATTAGGATCGAAAGCACTAAGAGAGGAGGGGGGGTGAATTAGTGCAGCAGAAAACTTTTGTCGATTAAAACGACGTTCATACGATGAAATTATTTTCAATGAAAATCATTTTGGAATGTTCTTCAACTTAAGAGTAAACGAATGTATAGTTGACATAAACCAAAGGAGGCAGTTTGCAATTAAGATAAGGTGCAGAATATAAATGCAAACTGAGATTTAGAGTGGTTCGATCAATCTTGACCTACATCCACTTTTGGCTTCCTCCTATGATGAGGTCACCGACGTACACTAGAGTCCTTCCTTCAATAGGCGAAGGCCAACCACCCTTTTACCGCTTTACACCTTTTGACGGGCTTAGGAGACAACTCTTACAGATTTTCACTCCTCTCTTGAACGATCAAAACTTAGAAGAATAGAGGGAGAAGAACTTTTAGCCTTTTACAACACTTTTAAGCTCTCAAATTCTCATAATAAATGTAAGTTTTTTGGATACCCATTTATATAGAAATGGTGGAGTTTATATAGGCCCCAATCAGTTTGAATTTGGATCTCAAAAGTGTCGTCTCCCGGATTTTCGGGGTCATGGAGGTACGATTGCCAGAGTTGGACGGTACTACCGCTTGACACTGCTCGGAGACCGAGCTCAGGCAGTACCACTGCCTGACAGGGGCAATACCACCACCTGACTTGACTCAGAGACCGAGCTTCTGGGGGGTGCCACCGCCGGCCCTAGCGGTACCACCACCGGCTAGGAAATCTAGGTCCAAATGGGCTGATCCATTCGGCCCAATTTGGGTCTATCAAGGGTCCAATTAGCCCCAGATTAAGTTAATGTGATCACCTTCCAATCCTAACTTAATATACATGCTAACTACGATAATTAAGACATCAATACTGCAGATCGTGTTCCGGTGCGTTAATCGCTTCTTTCGGTGAGCTTTTGACGAACTTCCGACGAACCCTCAGCGATGCTCCAGCGGATTTCCGGTAAACTCTTGGACTTGCGACGATCCTCTTGACAAGTTTCGACGAGGTTCTTTTGCAAGCTCATGGACTTCTCGGATTTGTTCCCCAAGAACCTCCGATGACCGTCCGGACTTCCGTCGAACTCTCGAACTCCTAGCGTGATCTTGGTCTTGACTTCGACACAACACCTTCAGCATGTCTTACTGCCATCGTAGTTAATCCTGCACATGTAAAACAAAATTTGATCTAGAAAATTAATACTAAGCATTAATCAAGTTGTTCGGCATGTCATTGGTCCCTCAACGCTTCGTCCGATTCTTCGGTGCAGCGTCCTGTCCTGCGGTCTATTGCCCAATCGGCCAGTTGACTCTACAACTCCAATATTCTTGGCGTAATACCTGCTCTTCTTGGCCCGATGCCTGAATCCATGACCTGAAGCCTTCTATCTATACGTCGACCGATCCACCGGCCCGACGTCCAATCTTCTAACATGTTCCTCCAACCCAACATGATTTTTCCTATTTTAATTGTCTCATCCTGATCGAAGTATTCTACGTCACTTAAAATACAGATTAAAATATAAAAATAATTATCAATTGGTTTCATCATTAAAATATGAGATTTAATAATCTCCCACTTTTTGATAATGACAACCAATTAAGGACGGAGTTAACCTTAACTCTCGGACTTTAAACAAACTCCCCCTATCAATATTCCGTATTGATAGAGACTCTTGGTTTTAAAAATCCAAACAACATGTTATCATAAACTTATGCATAACATGTCATCATACTTCTCCCCCTTTATCATCAATAAAAAGGAGAAGTCCAATTATCATGTATTTGGAATATAAGTTCAACTCATTGCATGAAAAACATAATATCCATTTTTACCATCTTGCAAGTTTGCTATCATCAAAATACATGCCAGCAAAAACAAAAAATTTTACCATTTTAAAACGTGCAAGATAGCAATTTTGAGATGTACAAGAAAGCAACTCTTGCTTCTCGAAATATAAGTTTTGCTAGATATGCAAGTTAACGTTTTGCTTCTTTAGATAGGCAATATAGCTTGGTGTTGTTCAAGATAGTAAGTTCTACATCATACAAGCTAGTGAATCTTACAATATTTTAGAACATGCATAATCATCAAAGCATCATAATTTTTAATGATGTGCAAAATTACAAATTTTGCATGTTTGCATTAGTGCGTTTTGAGATTTGTAAAATAGCACTTTCTTGGTGATGTTCAAGATAGCAATTTCTTCTCGTTTGAAAAGTGTAATTTTTGCTTTCTTTTTTACTTGTGTGAGCTAGCAAATTAGCTTTCTAGCATGTTTTGCTCCCCCTTTGTCATTGTCAAAAAGAAAGAAAGACCCTTTACATTAATTTCTAAATTATGACAAAGGTAAATAACATATATGAAAATACAAGCCATGAATGTCAAAACAATTATTTTATCATGAATATTTCATCATTGCATGCATCATTATCATAAGTTAAAGTATTGCATACATAATTCCAAATCATCATGTATATAAAATCATCATTACATGCATGATTCCAAATCATCATTTATTTCACATCATGATGGTACAAATTTTATCAAATTACATCCTACCATGCATGATCGAAACTTCTTATTTGTATAGATCAAAACAAATTCATGAATATTTCATGTATTCATATCATCACATAAGGAATATCAAGAAGAATTATTAGGTGATGAGATAAATATTTCATGAACACAAGGAATTGCAGAAAAATCATATCATGAAAAGTTAAAATCATGTGAATACCAAAAGACACGATTCATTTTGATAAATAATTTCTTTAATAAAATGCAAGAAGTTATGGTGAACGATATTGATTTACATAGAGTTTCAAAACATAATTATCAAGATCATGGTTAGTTTTATAGATCTCCTCTTTATTAAATGGTAAAAGGAAACATAGGAGATAAAATATTTTGATTCATAAAGGAGATCTCAAGTAATTCCAATAAATAAAGATAATGATTTTGATAAAACTCATTCAAATTCAAATCGTCAAAATCATCAAAATCTTTTCAAGAAAACTTAATGAAGACAAACGTAAATAGATTCTCATGAGAACTCGATTCATGCATAATGTCATAATTTTTCATGAATGTCATAAGACATGATTTATTTCAATAAATCTATTTTTATAAGTGGATAAAAGAAACATTGGAGATCTTGATTCGTGCATAAGAATTCACAAGTTATAGATTTCAAAAAATCAAAATAAAGCTCATTTAAATTTAAATCATCAAATCAAGATCATTTTTAAGAGATTCACAAAAGTGATACAAATAGAATCATTAATCACCTTTTCGGAAAAAATGATAAAGTAGAGAAATTTTTTTTAGAGAAAGCTTTACTCTTTTTAGTTTGTTTCATACAATCATGCCTTTGTCCTTTTTGAAGGCTATTAAGGCGTAGTTTGCCCCCTCGCCTTTCTTGATTTTCTCTTCATCTTCAAAGGAGTTCGATTCATCCCACTTTGTTTTCTTCTTTTTGTGTTTAAAGCAAGTAGTTGTATTCTTTTTGTTCTTTAATATTTGTTTCATGAACTTTTTAAATTTATTAGTGAGGAGTTCATGTTTAGCATCACTTGAGCTTATGCTCGAGTGGTCTTCAAATGTTCTATGTTCGAAATACCTCCTGTTCTTTGGAAGGTGGTTCTCAAGTTCTTCACGTGCATTGCACGTCATTTCATAGGTCATCAAAGACCCTATTAGTTTTTCAATCAGAAAGGTATTCAAATTCTTGGCCTCTTGTATGGCCGTTACATTAGAGTCCCAAGTTTTAGAAAGTGAGCGTAAAACTTTATTAACAAGCTCAAAATTAGAAAAACTTCTACCAAGTGCTTTTAAACCATTGATGACATCCGTAAAATGGGTGTACATGTCAACAACGGTTTCGCTTGGTTTCATATAAAATAACTCAAACTCGTGCATTAAAAGGTTAACTTTAGACTCTTTAACTTTATTCATGCCTTTGTGTGTGATTTCGAGAATATGCTAAATATCGAATGCCGTTTCGCACATAGAAATTCGATTAAACTCGGTTTTATATAAAGCGCATAATAGAGCATTCATAGCTCTAGCATTTAAAGAAAACGTCTTCTTCTCCAAATCATTCCAATGGTTCATTGGAAGAAAAGACATTTGAAAACCATTTTCAACAATGTTCTACAAATTTAAATCCAAAGAAAGTAAGAAAACTCTCATTCGAGTTTTCCAATAAGTATAGTCCGTCCTATTTAAAAAGGGAGGAAGAATGGGAGAGTAACCCTCTTGAAAGCTGAAATGAGTCATTTCTCTTGGGTGTTAAACCAATTGAGAAATAACAAGGCTGTGATACCAATTGTTAGGATCAAAAGCACTAAGAGGGGGGGAGGGGGTGAGGGGTGAATTAGTATAGTGGAAAACTTTCATCGATTAAAACGACGTTTGTACGATGAAATCATTTTCGATGAAAACTGTTTTAGAAAGTTCTTCAAATTAAGATTAAACAGAAGTGTATTTGACATAAAGCAATGGAGATTTAGAGTAGTTCAGTCAATCTTGACCTACATCTACTTTTGGCTTCCTCCTCTGATGAGGTCACCGACATCCTCTAGAGGCCTTCTTTTAATAGGCGAAGGCCAATCACCCTTTTACAGATTTACTTCTTTTGACGGGCTTAGGAGACAAGCCTTACAGATTTTCACTCCTCTCTTGAATGATCAAAACTTAGAAGAAAAGAGGGAGAAGAACTTCTAGCCTTTTATAACACTTTTAAGCTCTTAAATTCTCAAAATAAATGCAAGTATTTTTGTTACCCATTAATGCAAAAAGGGTGGGGTTTATATAGGCCCCAATCAGTTTGAATTTGGAGTTCAAAAGTGTCATCTCCCGAATTTTCGGGATCCTGGCGGTACCACCACCAGAGTTGGGCGGTACTACTGCTTGACACTGCTCGGAGACCGAGCTCAGGCAGTACCACTGCCTGATAGGGATGGTACCACTGCCTGACTTCGCACGGAGACCGAGTTTCTAGGCGCTGCCACCGTCGACCATGAAACCTGGGTCCAAATGGGCTAATCCATTCGGCCCAATTTGGGACTATCAAGGGCCCAATTGGCCCCTGATTAAGTTAATGGAATCACCTCTCAATCCTAACTTAATCTACCTGCTAACTGCGATAATTAAGACATCAATACTACATATCATGTTCCGGTGCGTCAATCGCTTCTTTCGGTGAGCTTCCGGCGAACTTACGACACATATTCGACGAACCCTCGGTGATGCTGCGACGGACTTCCGGCAAACTCCTGGACTTGCGATGATCCTCTTGACGAGTTTCGATGAGCTTCTTTGGCAAGCTCCTGGACTTCTCGGATTTGTTCCCCTAGAACCTTCGACGACTGTCCGGACTTCTGTCGAGCTCTTGAACTCCCAATGAGATCTTGGTCTTGACTCTGGCATAACACCTGCTGTAGGTCTTACTGCCATCATAGTTAATCCTGCACGTGTAAAAAAAACTTTGATCTAGACAATTAATACTAAGCATTAATGAAGTTGTGTGGCATGTCATTGGTCTGTCGATGCTTCGTCCAATTCTTCGGAGCATCGTTCTCTCCTGCGGCCTATTACCCAATCGGCCAATTGAATATGTAACTCTGATATCCTTGGCACAATACCCATTCTTCTTGGCCCGATGCCCGAATCCACGACCCGAAGCCTTCTGTCGATAAGTCGACCGATCCACCGACCCGACATCCAATCTTCTAACATGTTCCTCCGGCCCAACATGTTTTTTTCTGCTTTAATTGTGTCATCCGGATTAAAGCATCCTGCGTTACTTAAAATACAGATTAAAATATAAACACAATTATCAATTGGTTTCATCATTAAAATACGAGATTCAACAATCTCCCCCTTTTTGATGATGACAACCAATTGATAACGAAGTTAACCTTAACTCCCGGACTTTAAACAAACTCCCCCTATCAATATGCCATATTGATAGAGACTCTTGGTTTTAAAAATCCAAACAACATGTTATCATAAACCTAAGCATAACATGTCATCATACTTCTCCCCCTTTGTCATCAACAAAAAGGAGAAGTCCAATTCTTATGTGTTTGGAATATAAGTTCAACTCATTGCATGAAAAACATAATATCCTTTTTTACCATCTTGCAAGTTTGCTATCATCAAAATACAAGCTAGCAAAAAAAAAAACTTTTAACATTTTAAAACACACAAGCGAGCAATTTTGAGATGTTAAAAAAAGCAACTCTTGCTTCTTGAAATATAAGTTTTGCTAGATGTGCAAGTTAACTTTTTGCTTCTTGAGATAAGCAAGATAGCACTCCTTGGTGATGTTCAAGATAGCAAGTTCTACATCTTGCAAGCTAGTGAATCTTACAATATTTTAGAACATGCATAATCATCAAAGCATCATAAATTTTAATGATATGCAAAATTATAAATTTTGCATGTTTGCATTTGTGCGTCTTGAGATTTGCAAAATCTTGGTGATGTTTAAGATAGCAATTTCTTCTCTTTTGAGTAGTGCACTTTTTGTTTTCTTCTTGAATTGTGCGAGCTAGCAAATTAGCTTTCTAGCATGGTTTGCTCCCCTTTTGTCATTGTCAAAAAGAAAATAAGACCCTTTACATTAATTTCTAAATTATGACAAAGGTAAATTACATAGATGAAAATTCAAGACATGAATGTCAAAACAATTATTTTATCATGAATATTTCATCATTGCATGCATCATTATCATAAGTTAAAGTATTGCATGCATAATTCCAAATCATCATGTATATAAAATCATCATTATATGCATGATTCCAAGTCATCAATTATTTCACATCATCATGGTACCAATTTTGTCAAATTACATCCTACCATGCATGATCTAAACTTCTTATTTTTGTACATCAAAATAAATTAATGAATATTTCATATATTCATATCATCACATAAGGAATATCAAGAAGAATTATTGGGTAATAAGATAAATATTTCATGAATACAAGGAATTGCATAAAAATCATAGCATGAAAAGATAAAATCATGTGAATACCAAAATACATGATTCATTTTGATAAATAATTTTTTTAATAAAATGCAAGAAGTCATGGTGAACAATCTTGATTGACATAAAGTTTTAAAACATAATTATCAAAATCATGGTTAGTTTTATAGATCTCTTCTTTAGTAAATGGTAAAAGGAAACGTAGGAGATATAAAATTTTGATTCATAAAGAAGATCTCAAGTAATTCCAATAAACCAAGATCATGATTTTAAAAAAACTCATTCAAATTCAAATCGTCAAAATCATCAAAATATTTTCAAAAAAACTTAATGAAGACAAATGTAAATAGATTCTCATGAGAACTCGATTGATGCATAATGTCTCAATTTTTCATGAATGTCATAAGACATGATTTATTTCAATAAATCTCTTTTTATAAGTGGATAAAAGAAACATATGAGATCATGATTCGTGCATGAGAATTCTTAAGTTAAAAATTTCAAAAACTCAAGATAAAGCTCATTTAAATTTAAATCATCAAATCAAGATTATTTTCAAGAGATTCACAAAAGTGATACAAATAGATTCATTAATCACCTTTTTGGAAAAATCGATAAAGTAGAGAAATTTTTTTTAAGAGAAAGCTTTCCTCTTTTTAGTTTGTTTCATACAAGCATGTCTTTGTCCTTTTTATGCAAAAAATATATATATAAATATATATCATCAATTAGAATTAAAAAAATAAATTTCATAATAAAAACCATCAAGATCAATAAACCGTAAATTACTTAAAAATCATCATGCATAATTTCAAAAATTAAGCATGATCATTATGCATGACATCAAAAAATGGTTTCAAAATGTTTAATATTTTCATTAAATAATTTCATCATTAAGCATCATCAAAATTGATTTCATAAAGCATTTTCCATCAAGATCATTTTGTTTGTTGTAGTCATGCATTTTTCTTCTTATATGAATCAACTTTTCATGCTTAGTTTTCCATAGAAAATCATTTTCAATAATGTTCCACAAATTTAAATCCAAAGAAAGTAAGAAAACTCTCATTCGAGTTTTTCAATAAGTATAGTCCGTCCTATTGAAAAAGGGAGGATGAATGATAGAGTAACCCTCTTGATAACCGAAATGAGTCATTTCTCTTGGGTGTTAAACCAATTGAGAAATAACGAGGCTCTGATACTAATTATTACTATCAAAAGCACTAAGAGGGGGGGGGAGGGCGGGGTGGGGGTGAATTAGTGCAGTGGAAAACTTTCATCGATTAAAATGACGTTCGTATGATGAAATCATTTTCAATGAAAACCATTTCAAAAAGTTCTTCAAATTAAGTGTAAACATAAGTATAGTTGACGTAAAGCAACGGAGGCAGTTTGCAGTTAATATAAGGAGCAGAATGTAAATGCAAACTGAGATTTAGAGTGGTTCGGTCATTCTTGACCTACATCCACTTTTGGCTTCCTCCTCTGACGAGGTCACCAACGTCCACTAGAGGCCTTCCTTCAATAGGCAAAGGCCAACCATCCTTTTATAGCTCTACTCCTTTTGACAGGCTCAGGAGACAACCCTTATAGATTTTCACCCCTCTCTTGAATGATCAAAACTTAGAAGAAAAGAGGGAGAAGAACTTCTAGCCTTTTACAACACTTTTAAGCTCTAAAAGTCTTAGAATAAATGTAAACTTTTTGGTTACCCTTTCATGCAGAAAGGGTGGGGGTTTATATAGGCTCAAAAGTGTCTTCTATTATGATCAAGAGCACTAAGAGGGCCAGGGGGGGGGTTGAATTAGTGCAGTGGAAAAACTTTCGTTGATTTCAAACGACGTTTCGTACGATGAAATCATTTCCGACATAAAACCATTTTCAGAAACTTAACTTGAAAGCGAATTCGTAAAGGAGTGTAGCAAACGTAATGAGGAAGTAAAGCACATATGGAGGTTTGCAGTAAGGTATATAGCAAGAATAAATGCAAACCAGAGAGCTTGGCAATTTTAGAGTGGTTCGGTCAATCTTGACCTACATCCGCTTTTGACTTCCTCCTTCGACGAGGTCACCGACGTCCACTAGAGGCCTTCTTTCAATAGGCGAAGGCCAACCACCTTTTACACCTTTTCTCCTTTTGACGGGCTTAGGAGACAACCCTTACAGATTTTCACTCCTCTCTTGAATGATCAAAATTTAGAAGAAGAGAGGGAGAAGAACTTCTAGCCTTTTACAACACTTTTAAGCTCTCAAATTCTCAGAATAAATGTAAGCTTTCGATGCCCTTTCATGCAGGAAATGGTGGGGTTTATATAGGCCCTAACTGGTTTGAATTTTGAGTTGAAAAGTGTCATCTCCTAGTTTTTCGGGGTCCTGGTGGTACTACCGCCATAACTAGGCGATACTACCACCTCATACCACTCAGAGACTGAGCTCAGGTGGTACCACCACTTGATAAGGGCGGTACCACCGCCTAACTTCGCTCAGAGTCTGAATTCAGGTGGTACCACCGCTTGACAGGGGTGGTACTGTTGAATCTCGAATTTTGATTATGAAGTCAATTGTCATTTGTTATCTAATCTATGTGTTGAGATAAGTGTGCAGGATTAACTACGATGAGAGTAAGACAAGCAGCAGGTGTTGCGCCGGAGTCAAGATCATGATCACGTTGGGAGTTCGAGAGTTCGACGGAAGTTCGGACGGTCGTCGGAGGTTCAGCGAGAACAGATCCGAGAAGTCCAGAAGCTTGCCAAGCGAAGCTCGTCGGAACTCGCCAAGTGGATCGTCGCAAAGTCCAGGAGTATGCCGGATGTCCGCAGAAGGATCACCGAGGGTTTATCGGATGATCGACGGAAGTTCGCCAGAAACTCGCCGGAAGAAGCGATTGACGCATCGGAGCATAGCTGCAGAAGTTGTCTTAGAGTTAATCGTAAATAGCACGATGATTAAGCTTGAAAATGGGAGGTGATCCCATTAGCTTAATCTTGGGGCAATTGGGCCCCTGAAAAGATTCAAATTGGGCCGAATGGAGTGAACCATTCGGACCCTGATTGCACTAGGCGGTGCAACCGCCCAGGCCAGAAGGTGCAACCGCCCAGGCCAGAAGGTGCAACCGCCAGGGCTGCGTCTCCCAGCTAGACTGGGCGGTGCAACCGCCCCAGCCAGGCGGTGCAACCGCCCAGAGCTCAGTCTTCGAGCTAGACTGGGCGGTGCAACCTCCTCTGTCAAGAGGTAGCACCGCCAGAGCTCAAGTTTCGAGCTCTGCCAGGCGGTGCAACCACCGAGCTCAGTCTTCGAGCTCTGGCAGAGAGGAGCATCAGCCTGAGCTCAGTTTCGAGCTCTGCCAGGTGATGCAACCACCGAGCTCAGTCTTCGAGCTCTGGCAGAGAGGTGGACCGATTTGAACAAAGACAAGAACGGCTTGAACTTCAACAAGATCAAATCCTAACCGAGCTGCAGCAAATCCATCGACAATTTGACTCTTTACTTAGGCACTTTAATCTTCCACCTCATGAATAAGCTTGTATGAACATCTGCTGTTTTTGATATGAAATGTTGTAAACTCCTTATGTTATTCATGAAGGACTTTGTTTTTATGGTTATCTGATAAGCTGTACATATGTTACCCTGATATGGTTATCCTTGTTTGTGTAAGCATATTTGCAAACATCTCTTGTTGTTTATCTCGGATTTTGCACTGAAACTAAAAAGGTTTAAAAGCCTATGCCTTGAAAAATATGAAGCAACATACCAATGTAGTTGATAAGTCAGCAGTATGACATTGATATGGTTGCTATTACTAATATGATTGCTATCATGCCCTGTATCAAGATATCAAACAAAAATTTGCATTGTACGAACTGATATCTTACCATGTGATGCAATGCTACACTTGCTAAAATAAAAATCTTGCTATGCAATATAATGAAATGCTGCACTTGAAATAGTTGTGTTACTACATCAAAAGCTTAACACTCAAGAACCAAACACATTGATATTAGACATCACTTTATACGAGATCATGTCACTAATCATGATGTAACCATAGAGTTTATTGATACCAAACATCAACTAGCTGATATCTTCACAAAACCCCTATGTGAAGAACAATTTGATTACATAAGAAGAGAATTAGGAATGTTGATGTGTCCGAATACATGATGAATAGTCAAAATTATTTTTCGGATGGTATTACTATTACATGCCTTGACATCGCTTGATCAAATAACATGTTACAAATTATGTGACAAATATTTTTAACCAAATGCATGTAAGAAGTTCATTTTTCGATTTGAATGCTATGAAAACTTTTTGAAAAATGACTTTCCTCCTTCAAGCAACAAACAATAAAGAGATATTCAAAGTATTATATGTGTCATGACTTCCTTTATGTGCTTGATAATGCTATCGTGCTTTTTGTAGATGACAAAGGGGGAGAAACATATGAATTGATAAACACTATGTCATAGCTGAACTGCCATAATCATGTCTATGTCATAGTTGCAAATACTTGAGTGATGCTATAAACAATGTTATAGTTATGCCATCCTTGCATCACCAAGAGATATGTGAACATGTGCTATAGTTTGCATCATGTCTTGATTTGATATTCTATCTTGTGAAGTAAATGCAAACTTGCTAGAAAATTTCAAATGTGTGCATCATGTAATAATCCTTCCCAGTGTTATATGATTACATGATGAATAGTTACAAACACTATCATACAAACTTGATGATGTATGTCATGCCTTGACATCATTCTTAAAGAGATACATCATGATGGGTATCATGATGGGAGCATTGATAAGTTTAACTGATCTAACTTATCAATACATCACTTGAATTCTTAGGTCTTGAATTCAAGGTTGACTTATCTCAACTATGGCATATAGATAGGGGGAGTTAAGGATAACTCCATTATCAATTGATTGTCATCATCAAAAAGGGGGAGATTGTTGAATCTCGGATTTTGATGATGAAGTCAATTGTCATTTGTTATCTAATCTATGTGTTGAGATAAGTGTGCAGGATTAACTACGATGAGAGTAAGACAAGCAGCAGGTGTTGCGCCGGAGTCAAGAACATGATCACGTTGGGAGTTCGAGAGTTCGACGGAAGTTCGGACGGTCGTCGGAGGTTCAGCGAGAACAGATCCGAGAAGTCCAGAAGCTTGCCAAGCGAAGCTCGTCGGAACTCGCCAAGTGGATCGTCGCAAAGTCCAGGAGTATGCCGGATGTCCGTAGAAGGATCACCGAGGGTTTATCGGATGATCGACGGAAGTTCGCCGGAAACTCGCCGGAAGAAGCGATTGACGCATCGGATCATAGCTGCAGAAGTTGTCTTAGAGTTAATCGTAGTTAGCACGATGATTAAGCTAGAAAATGGGAGGTGATCCCATTAGCTTAATCTTGGGGCAATTGGGCCCCTGAAAAGATTCAAATTGGGCCGAATGGAGTGAACCATTCGGACCCTGATTGCACCAGGCGGTGCAACCGCCCAGGCCAGGAGTTGCAACCGCCAGGGCTGCGTCTCCCAGGTAGACTGGGCGGTGCAACCGCCCAGAGCTCAGTCTTCGAGCTAGATTGGGCGGTGCAACCTCCTCTGTCAAGAGGTAGCACCGCCAGAGCTCAAGTTTCGAGCTCTGCCAGGCGGTGCAACCACCGAGCTCAGTCTTCGAGCTCTGGCAGAGAGGAGCATCAGTCGGAGCTCAGTTTCGAGCTCTGCCAGGTGATGCAACCACCGAGCTCAGTCTTCGAGCTCTGGCAGAGAGGTGCATCAGCCTGAGCTCAGTTTCGAGCTCTGCCAGGTGATGCAACCACCGAGCTCAGACTTCGTGCTCTGCCAGGCGGTGCAACCACTGAGCTCAGTCTTCGAGCTCTGCCAGGTGATGCAACCATCGAGCTCAGTCTTCGAGCTCTGGCAGAAAGGAGCAATCGCCTGAGCTCAGTCGTCGAGCTCTGCCAGGCGGTGCCACCTCTCCAGTCAAGAGGTGCAACCGCCTGATCCCAGAATTCTGGGATTTGATCGATTTGATCGTTTTGAGCTCCAAATTTGAACTGGGTTGGGGCCTATAAATACCCCACCCATTCAGCACTAAAAAGATACAGATCCACACCGAATTCTTGATCTTTTCAGTGATTCTAAGAGCTCAAATTTGTGTAAAGTCCTAAAGTTCTCCTCCTTCTGTTCTTCAAGTCTTGAGTTGTAAAGAGAGGAGAGAAAGGATCTGTAAAGGTTGTCTCCTGAGCCTGTCAAAAGGAGAGAAACTGTAAAAGGGCAGTTAGCCTTCGCCCATTGAAGGAAGGCAGCTAGTTGACATCGGTGACCTCGTCGGAGGAGGAAGCCAAAAGTGGAGTAGGTCAAGACTGACCGAACCACTCTAAATCTCTGGTTTGCTTTTACTTTGAGCACTTTATCATTACTGCAAACCTCCTACATTGCTACTGCCCTCTGCGCCTTTACGAACGAGTTTCTAAGCTCTGATCTTTCAGAATCTGCATTCAAACGTAAATCGTGTTTTCGTACGATCTTCACATTGCAGCTTACGCTTACATTCGGATTCCATTTATAGCTGCAAATTGCTTTCTACGTAAAACACTTTTCAAGGTTCAAAACTGCTTTTAGACGCAAAACTACATTTAGACGAAAAATTACGTTTAGACGTAAAACTGCGTTTAGACGCAAAACTGCGTTTAGACGTAAAACTGCGTTTAGACGTAAAACTGCGTTTAGACGCAAAACTGCGTTTAGACGTAAAACTGCATTTAGACGTAAAACTACGTTTAGACGTAAAACTACGTTTAGACGCAAAACTGCGTTTAGACGTAAAACTGCGTTTAGACGCAAACTGCGCTTAGACGTAAACTGCGCTTAGACGCAAACTGCACTGTGATTCTGCTTTTATATCGAAATCGTTTTTTATCGGATGAACGCAGCTTTTGTTTTTAAATTGCTGTAAGATTTCCGCTGCACTAATTCACCCCCCCTCTTAGTGCTCTCGATCCTAACAATTGGTATCAGAGCAAGGTTAACTCTCTAAAGGATTAAAACCCAAGAGAGATGGCATACGCCGGAAACCAAGAGGGGCATTCTATTACACGTCCACCCATGTTCAGTGGAACGGACTACACCTACTGGAAGACCCGAATGAGGATCTTTCTTATTTCTATGGATTTTGAACTGTGGAACCTTGTTGAAAACGGATTCTCAAAGTCTTCTCTTCCAATGATCGATTGGAATGAGTTGGAAAAGAAGGCTTTCGCTCTTAATGCAAAGGCTATGAATGCCTTATTTTGCGGACTTGATAAAAACGAGTTTAATCGTGTTTCAACTTGCGAAACTGCATTTGATATTTGGCACACACTTGAAGTGACCCACGAGGGCACAAGTAGAGTGAAAGAGTCAAAAATCAATCTATTGCTGCATTCTTTTGAACTTTTCCGAATGAAACCGAGTGAAACCATTGGCGACATGTTTACCCGTTTCACGGATGTCGTCAACGGTCTAAAAGGACTGGGAAAAAGTTTTTCGGATTTTGAACTCGTAAATAAAATACTAAGATCCCTTCCTAAAAGTTGGGATCCTAAAGTCACTGCTATTCAAGAGGCAAAAGATCTGCGCAACTTCCCTCTTGAAGAACTAATAGGGTCATTAATGACCTACGAAATGACTTGCAAAGCTCATGAAGAGCAAGAAGACATCCTTCCAAAGAACAGGAAGGATATGGCACTTAAAACTTCTGAATGCCACTTGAGAGAAAACTCAAGTGATGAGGATTGTGATGATGACTTAGCACTTTTGACAAAAAGGTTTAAGAAATTCTTCAAAAGAAACAAGTTTAAAAACGATGTGAAAAATAAACTTGAACCCAAGAAGGACCAAGTGATCTGCTACGAATGTAAAAAGCCGGGACACTACAAGAATGATTGTCCCCAAGTCAAAAGAAGAACATCAAAGAAGAAGGCTCTTCAAGCAACATGGGATGACGCGAGCTCATCTGAAGAAGAAGAGTCCAACACCGAGCAAGTTGCTCATTACGCCTTAATGGCCATCGGAGAGGAGGTAACGGATTTATTAGATGCTGATTTATCTTTCGATGAATTATTAAATGCTTTCCATGATTTATTTGATGAATGCAAAGTTATAAATAGAAAATACAAATTACTAAAAAAGGTACATGATAGTCTTACTTGTGATTTTAATAAGTTAAAAATCGAATATCATGATAGTTTAAATTCATGTATAAAATGTCATGATCTAGAAATCTGTCAAAAAGAAAACTTGCTACTTAAGGACACCTTGAAGAAATTCGAGGTTGGTAGCAAGTCATTAAACATGATCCTTACAAACAAGGGTCATGCTCCCAAAAGAAGTGGGATTGGATTTGTGAGGAGTCCTCACCAAAATCCAACTACCTTTGTAAAAGGCCCCATCTTACATGTTAGAAGCAAATGCAACTTTTGTTGCAAGTTTGGACACAGGACACATTATTGTCCATTCAGGAAATTGAGTCCAAACAAATTGATTTGGGTTCCTAAAGGAACCATGACAAATTCTATGCAACATGATAAAAAATGTAGATCTATTTGTGAGGAACCCAAAAGCAAATGGGTACCTAAAAATCATCCCTTCCTATAAAAAACGTTAAAACCTTAGGCTGGAGCAAGAATTAATGTTCTGCTCCTTGATTCTCAACAGTCACGACCCAAACGAAATTTGGATACAACAAGTGGTAATTATGAAATCACAAAAGCAAATTGGATACAACCTAATGTGACTTTTCAAATCACAAACACATGTACGACATTAGGAGTATGCACGTAAAAAGTTCTGTCTTGTTCGTACAAGCGATTGTGCCTTGAAACAAAACACACACGTAATCATGTAAGCAACGTTAATTGCTATGGATCAAAACTCTCCTTAAAACAAAACCTACCTGATCAAATTACAATTTTCACTACCTACAAGCGGTGGCACCTCTCCAGCCAGCGGTGGCACCTCCAGCCATCACGAGTTGCCAGCGGTTGCACCGCTCCAGCCAGAGGTGCAACCGCCCGCAACTCTGCCCTTTTAAACCCTCACTAGGGCCGGCGGTGAAACCGACCCCAACTCACTTCCCCTTCATTCTTCACTCCTCCAAGTCTCCTCCATCCTCATTTCACTCCATTTAGCCTCCCAAATACCTCCCATTTCGAAGCAAAACATCAAGAATCTCTCCCTATTTTGAAGATTTCACTAAGGTATTCTCTAAGAACCTCTAAAATTCTGTTTTGTTCACTCTTGTTCATCTTTATCTCTTTAAACAGCAGTAGCTATGGGTTCTAGAAGATCCTCAAGGGATAAGGGAAAGAGGAGATTAGTAGAAGAGTTTGATCTCACTCTTTTTGATTCCAAAGACCATGCTGAAAAATTTCTCTCCTTCGAACTAAGAAGCATCAATAAGGGAAAATATGTAGATCTGAATGAACTAAGAGATGTAGAGACTATCCAATGGTTTGCAAACCTAAATCTACTTCCAATTTTGCAGATCAACGAACCCATCTATCCTAGACTAGTTAGATTGTTTTACAATAACATGCAAATAGATGATGAAGAAAGGATGTCAACCTATCTCTTAGGACAACACATCTCAATCACTGATAGATTCATTTGTGATATGATAGGTAATCCCATGAAAAGCATAGGACTTTACTTTAGAGGATTATGGGATGAAAAAACCATTGAAAATCCTTGCCGATCCTAACATAGAATTTGTTCCTAAAAGTTGTGAACATCTACTGCCTTTTAACACTAAAATACTTCATCATATCATGACTAGTATAATTCTTCCTAAACAATACCATCATGATGAAGTGAGTCAATTAGAATTAGGAATTATGTACCTAATCATGAAAGGACATGACATTTGTCTTGGCTATCTGATCCAACAAAACATGTTAGAATTATCTAAGAAAGATATGATGCTCCCATATGGTGGAATAATTACTAGAATAATGAAAGCTTACGACATTCAAATACCACTAGAAGAAGAAGTAATGAAAGTAGATAGATTCAGCATAATAAACAAAAATCTACTTCACCGACTAAGATGTCACTATAGAAACGGTAACTGGGTTAGAATGCCTAGAAGAACTGATCCCCCTCAGCCTGAACCTGAACCTGAACCTGAACCTGAGCCGGAAACCCTAGTCTTTAGGAGTACCCAATCTCCTCCGATCTATCCCTTTGAGGAAACACATCCGGTTGAGCAAACTCACACATCATCCATCGAAGATATCGGGATTCGGATGGACCGATTTGAACAAAGACAAGAACGGCTTGAACTTCAACAAGATCAAATCCTAACCGAGCTGCAGCAAATCCATCGACAATTTGACTCTTTACTTAGGCACTTTAATCTTCCACTTCATGAATAAGCTTGTATGAACATCTGCTGTTTTTGATATGACATGTTGTAAACTCCTTATGTTATTCATGAAGGACTTTGTTTTTATGGTTATCTGATATGCTGTACATATGTTACCCTGATATGGTTATCCTTGTTTGTGTAAGCATATTTGCAAACATCTCTTGTTGTTTATCTCGGATTTTGCACTGAAACTAAAAAGGTTTAAAAGCCTATGCCTTGAAAAATATGAAGCAACGTACCAATGTAGTTGATAAGTCAGCAGTATGACATTGATATGGTTGCTATTACTAATATGATTGCTATCATGCCCTGTATCAAGATATCAAACAAAAATTTGCATTGTACGAACTGATATCTTACCATGTGATGCAATGCTACACTTGCTAAAATAAAAATCTTGCTATGCAATATAATGAAATGCTGCACTTGAAATAGTTGTGTTACTACATCAAAAGCTTAACACTCAAGAACCAAACACATTGATATTAGACATCACTTTATACGAGATCATGTCACTAATCATGATGTAACCATAGAGTTTATTGATACCAAACATCAACTAGCTGATATCTTCACAAAACCCCTATGTGAAGAACAATTTGATTACATAAGAAGAGAATTAGGAATGTTGATGTGTCCGAATACATGATGAATAGTCAAAATTATTTTTCGGATGGTATTACTATTACATGCCTTGACATCGCTTGATCAAATAACATGTTACAAATTATGTGACAAATATTTTTAACCAAATGCATGTAAGAAGTTCATTTTTCGATTTGAATGCTATGAAAACTTTTTGAAAAATGACTTTCCTCCTTCAAGCAACAAACAATAAAGAGATATTCAAAGTATTATATGTGTCATGACTTCCTTTATGAGCTTGATAATGCTATCGTGCTTTTTGTTGATGACAAAGGGGGAGAAACATATGAATTGATAAACACTATGTCATAGTTGAACTGCCATAATCATGTCTATGTCATAGTTGCAAATACTTGAGTGATGCTATAAACAATGTTATAGTTATGCCATCCCTGCATCACCAAGAGATATGTGAACATGTGCTATAGTTTGCATCATGTCTTGATTTGATATTCTATCTTGTGAAGTAAATGCAAACTTGCTAGAAAATTTCAAATGTGTGCATCATGTAATAATCCTTCGCAGCGTTATATGATTACATGATGAATAGTTACAAACACTATCATACAAACTTGATGATGTATGTCATGCCTTGACATCATTCTTGAAGAGATACATCATGATGGGTATCATGATGGGAGCATTGATAAGTTTAACTGATCTAACTTATCAATACATCACTTGAATTCTTAGGTCTTGAATTCAAGGTTGACTTATCTCAACTATGGCATATAGATAGGGGGAGTTAAGGATAACTTCATTATCAATTGATTGTCATCATCAAAAAGGGGGAGATTGTTGAATCTCGGATTTTGATGATGAAGTCAATTGTCATTTGTTATCTAATCTATGTGTTGAGATAAGTGTGCAGGATTAACTACGATGAGAGTAAGACAAGCAGTAGGTGTTGCGCCAGAGTCAAGAACATGATCACGTTGGGAGTTCGAGAGTTCGACGGAAGTTCGGACGGTCGTCGGAGGTTCAGCGAGAACAGATCCGAGAAGTCCAGAAGCTTGCCAAGCGAAGCTCGTCGGAACTCGCCAAGTGGATCGTCGCAAAGTCCAGGAGTATGCCGGATGTCCGCAGAAGGATCACCGAGGGTTTATCGGATGATCGACGGAAGTTCGCCGGAAACTCGCCGGAAGAAGCGATTGACGCATCGGAGCATAGCTGCAGAAGTTGTCTTAGAGTTAATCGTAGTTAGCACGATGATTAAGCTAGAAAATGGGAGGTGATCCCATTAGCTTAATCTTGGGGCAATTGGGCCCCTGAAAAGATTCAAATTGGGCCGAATGGAGTGAACCATTCGGACCCTGATTGCACCAGGCGGTGCAACCGCCCAGGCCAGGAGGTGCAACCGCCAGGGCTGCGTCTCCCAGGTAGACTGGGCGGTGCAACCGCCCAGAGCTCAGTCTTCGAGCTAGATTGGGCGGTGCAACCTCCTCTGTCAAGAGGTAGCACCGCCAGAGCTCAAGTTTCGAGCTCTGCCAGGCGGTGCAACCACCGAGCTCAGTCTTCGAGCTCTGGCAGAGAGGAGCATCAGTCGGAGCTCAGTTTCGAGCTCTGCCAGGTGATGCAACCACCGAGCTCAGTCTTCGAGCTCTGGCAGAGAGGTGCATCAGCCTGAGCTCAGTTTCGAGCTCTGCCAGGTGATGCAACCACCGAGCTCAGACTTCGAGCTCTGCCAGGCGGTGCAACCACTGAGCTCAGTCTTCGAGCTCTGCCAGGTGATGCAACCATCGAGCTCAGTCTTCGAGCTCTGGTAGAAAGGAGCAATCGCCTGAGCTCAGTCGTCGAGCTCTGCCAGGCGGTGCCACCTCTCCAGTCAAGAGGTGCAACCGCCTGATCCCAGAATTCCGGGATTTGATCGATTTGATCGTTTTGAGCTACAAATTTGAATTGGGTTGGGGCCTATAAATACCCCACCCATTCAGCACTGAAAAGATACAGATCCACACCGAATTCTTGATCTTTTCAGTGATTCTAAGAGCTCAAATTTGTGTAAAGTCCTAAAGTTCTCCTCCTTCTGTTCTTCAAGTCTTGAGTGGTAAAGAGAGGAGAGAAAGGATCTGTAAAGGTTGTCTCCTGAGCCTGTCAAAAGGAGAGAAACTGTAAAAGGGCAGTTAGCCTTCGCCCATTGAAGGAAGGCAGCTAGTTGACATCGGTGACCTCGTCAGAGGAGGAAGCCAAAAGTGGAGTAGGTCAAGACTGACCGAACCACTCTAAATCTCTGGTTTGCTTTTACTTTGAGCACTTTATCATTACTGCAAACCTCCTACATTGCTACTGCCCTCTGCGCCTTTACGAACGAGTTTCTAAGCTCTGATCTTTCAGAATCTGCATTCAAACGTAAATCGTGTTTTCGTACGATCTTCACATTGCAGCTTACGCTTACATTCGGATTCCATTTATAGCTGCAAATTGCTTTCTACGTAAAACGCTTTTCAAGGTTTAAAACTGCTTTTAGACGCAAAACTACATTTAGACGTAAAATTACGTTTAGATGTAAAACTGCGTTTAGACGCAAAACTACGTTTAGACGTAAAACTGCGTTTAGACGTAAAACTGCGTTTAGACGCAAAACTGCGTTTAGACGTAAAACTGCATTTAGACGTAAAACTACGTTTAGACGTAAAACTGCATTTAGACGTAAAACTGCGTTTAGACGCAAAACTGCGTTTAGACGTAAAACTGCGTTTAGACGCAAACTGCGCTTAGACGCAAACTGCGCTTAGACGCAAACTGCACTGTGATTCTGCTTTTATATCGAAATCGTTTTTTATCGGATGAACGCATCTTTCGTTTTTAAATTGCTGTAAGATTTCCGCTGCACTAATTCACCCCCCCCCTCTTAGTGCTCTCGATCCTAACAGGTACCACCGCCTAGAATTCCTGGGAGACCGTCTCTTGGGCGGTGCCACTACCGGCCAGGAATTCTGGGTCTAAATGGGCTAATCCATTTGGCCCAATTTGGGTCTGTCAAGGGCCTAATTACCCCTAGATTAAGTTAATGAGATCACCTCCCATTCCTAACTTAATCTACATGCTAACTTGATATTTAAGACATTAATACTACAACTTGCTCTCTTACGTCAATCGCTTCTTCCGACGAACTTTCGGTGAACATCCGATAAACCCTCAGCGATGCTCTGGCAGACATCCGACAAACCCTCAGCGATCCACTTGGCGAGTTCCGACGAGCTTCTTTGGTAAGCTCCTCGACTTCTCGGATTTGTTCCTGCAGAACCTCCGACGACCGTCCGGACTTTCGTTTAACTCTGGAACCCCAAATGTGATCATGGTCTTGACTCTGGCGCAACTCCTGCTGCATGTCTTACTGCCATCGTAGTTAATCCGACACACTTATCTCAACATATGGATTAGATAACAAATGACAATTGACTTCATCATTAAAATCCGAGATTCAACAATCTCCCCCTTTTTGCTGATGATAATCAATTGATAACGGTGTTAACCTTAACTCCCCCCATCTATATGTCATACTTGAGATAAGTCATTCTTGAATTCAAAGCTTTTGAATTCAAGAGACATATTGATAAGTTAAGATCATTTAACCTTATCAATACTCCCATCATGATTCCTATCATGATGTATCTCTCTAAAAATGATGTCAAGGCTTGACATTCATTTTCAGGTTTTACATTTCAAATGTGAAAGATAGCAATCATAGCAATTCATCATATTGTAAGATATCAACATATAAAATTACGATGTAAGTTCTTGATATCTTAACATAATGCAAATATTTCAAGTGTTTAGCAATCATAGCATTTCATCACATGACAAGATATCAATTTGTAGAATTGTGATGTAAGCTCTAGATATCTTAACATAGTGCAAATATGGCATAGTGCAAATATGGTAATCACAGCAATTCTATCACCAATTTATCATATATTTTGATGCAAGCTTTTGATATCTTAACATAATTCAAATATGGCACTCAAAGCAGTTCTCTCATCAATTTACCATGTATTTCTCCCCCTTGGTCATCAACAAAAAGGAGAACTATTTAAGCAAACTTTAAGCATAAGTGCGGTAATGATTCATGTCATTTTTCAACAATGAGTGATAGGATACCAATTATACAAACATCTCAAGGAAAACATGACATGGAAATAGCTTTCACTACTTCTTCATCTTTATTTGTCATTATCTTTTTGCATGAAGGAGAAAAGCCATGAAGTTAAAATCGATAAGATCTTCCTTTTTCAAGAAGGAATTAATAAGAATGAATCATTTCATCAAATTCATTTCTCGAAAAAATATTTTTCACACGATAAGTCTATGAGAGATGCATTTGTTAATTGATTCCATATGTCAATGATATGAAACAAACTTGATATGACTTATACTTATGAAAGCTACATTAAGTCCGGAAGAGAAATACTAAATCATGTTAGGATCAAGAAAATTCGAAAATAAAATTTAACACTTTCATGCATCCGGACATGGTTTTGCTATAGATTTTCAAACATAATCATGTAGATAAAATATGTTATCATCATGAAAATATTTGTATCCAAAATACATAATTTCCAACATGTTATTAAGACATGTAATCGTATAAGCTTCTCTTCATAGCATTAAGTTATTGAATCAAGAAAGTCCAAAAAATAATTTTAATAAGTTCATGCATTCGGACAAATCAACATTCCTAATTCTCTTTTAATGAAATCAAATTATTCTTCACTTAAAGGCTTTGTAAAAATATCAGCTAGTTGATGTTTAGTATCAATGAACTCTATAATTACATCATGATTAGTGACATGATCTCGTATAAAGTGATATCTAATATCAATATACTTTGTTATTGAGTGTTGAATGAGATTATTTGTTAAGCATATTGCACTTGTGTTATCACATTTAATGAGAATATTTTTAAGATGAACTTTATAATCTTCTAAGGTATTTTTCATCCACACAACTTGTGCACAATATACACTAGCTGCAATATACTCAACTTCGGTTGTTGATAGTGCAACTGAGTTTTATTTCTTAGATGACCAGGAAACAAGGGCATGTTCTCAAAATTGACATGTTCCTGATGTGCTTTTTCTATCTAGTCTACACCCAGCAAAATCCGCATCAGTATAAGCAATTAGCTCAAAATTCTCGGACTTTGGATACCATAATCCTAGATTTGTGGTACCTTTAAGATATCTAAGTATTCTTTTAACAACTAGAAAATAATTTGAACAATAAGAAAATTATTTTCAAAATTCTTGATAAACAATGTAGTATCAACTTTACCTTTTGTGAAATTATTTTCAATAAGAAAAGAACTAAGTCTCTCGTACCAAGCCCTTGGGGTTTGTTTTAAACCATAGAGAGCTTTAGTTAATTTAAACACGTGATTAGGGAGGCTATTATTTTCAACATAAACTTCTTTGGAAATAAAGCCATTAAGAAAAGTACTTTTAATATCCATTTAAAACAACTTAAAATTGTTATTACTAGCATAGGCAAGGAGCATCCTTATGGCTTCTAATCGAGCCATAGGAGTGAAGGTTTCTTTGTAATCGATACATTCTTTTTGATTGAAACCTTTGACCACTAATCTAGCCTTGTTTCTAACCACGATACCATTTTCATCTTGCTTGTTTCTAAAGACCCATTTAGTACCAATAACTAAATGGCCATTTGGCTTAGGAACAAGCTTCCACACCACATTTCTCTCAAATTAAAGCTCATTGAAAACAACATGAATGGATTCTTCTATAATTAAAGCTCTTTTATTGAAGATACGAAAAGCTTTAGAAACTGAAGAATAACCAAGAAAAATTCCTTCATCAGATTTAGCAACAAATTTTCCTAAGGCATCTTATTCATTCAAGATAAAACACTTACACCCAAAAATTTTAAAATAAGAAACATTGGGTTTTTTGTTATTCCACAACTCATAGGGTGTTTTGGTGAGTAAGGGTCTTACTATAACTCTATTCAAAATATAGAATGCAGTATTTACGGTTTTGGCCCAAAAATATTTAGGTAGGCTATATTCATTCAATATGGTTCTCGTTATTTCTTGTAAATTTCTATTTTTTCTTTTTACTACTCCATTTTGTTGAGGATTTCTTGGATTAGAGAAGTTGTGATTGTATCTATTAAATTCATAAAATTCTTGAAAATCAAGGTTTTGAAATTCACCACCATGATCACTTCTAATTGATGAAATCATAGAACCCTTTTCATTTTGAACAAGTTTACAAAACTTGGTGAAATATCTAAAGCATTCATTTTTTGTGTTTCAAGAAATAAGTCCATGTGTATCTACTATAGTCATCTACAATAACAAAGGCGTATTTGCTACCTCCTAGGCTTGATGTAGAGATGGGTCCGAACAAGTCCATATGGATCAATTGCACGGGCCTAGAGGTGCTTATTTGATTCTTAGATTTGAAACTACCCTTAATTTGTTTTCCTAATTGACAAGCATCACACACATTATCTTTGATGAACTTGATACGAGGAATTCCTCTTATAAGTTCTTTAGATGATATTTGAGTGATTAGTTTCATGCTAGCATAACCTTATCTCCTATGCCAAAGCCAAGCATCCTCATTCAAAACCGAGAAATGCATTTCATTATAAAGATCATTGATGTCAATGGTGTATACATTATTTTGTTTTAATGCAATCATAGATGTATTTTTGTGTGGTTTTTCAATGATGCAAGCATTAGATTCGAATTTGACAATATATCATTTATCATATAGTTGACTAATGCTCAAGAGATTATGTTTTAAACCTTCAACTAACAAAACATCTTCAATAAAGAAGTTGGATTTATTACCTATGGTTCCTTTGCTAATGATTTTACCCTTGTTGTTGTCTCCGAAGGTGACATAGCCTTCGTCTATGCTAGTTAGCTTAGAGAATTAAAATTGATCTCCAGTCATATGCCTTGAGCATCCACTATCGTGGTACCATCTCTTGCTCCTAGCTTTTGATGGTGTACATTTCTATAAGAAAGGATGATTTTTAGGTACCCATTTACTTTTGGGTGCCGCAAAAACTGATCTAAATTGTTTATCATGTTGCATAGAATTTATCATGGTTCCGTTAGGAACCCAAATCAGTTTGTTCGGACTAACTTTCTTAAATGGACAATGATGAGTTCTATGTCCATGTTTGCAACAAAAGTTGCATTTGCTTTGTTGCCGAATATGTAAGATAGGGCCTTTAATGAAGGTGGTTGGATTTTGGTGAGGACTTCTCACAAATCTGATTCCACTTCTTTTAGGAACGTGACCCTTATTTAAAGACTTGCTTCCAACCTCGAATTTCTTTAACGTGTCCTTAAGTAACAAGTTCTCACAAATCATGTCATTTTATACTTGGAGCTAAACTATCATAATATTCAGTTTTTAATTTATCAAAATTAATAATAAGACTATCATGCTCATTTTTTAATAATTTATATTTTCTACTAATTATTTTGCATTCATCAAATAAGTCATGGAAAGCATTTAATAATTCATCAAATGATAAATCTGCATCAATTAAATTTGTTACCTCCTCTCCGATGGCCATTAGGGCATAGTGTGCAACTTGCTTGGTGTTGAACTCTTCTTCGGACGCGCTTGAGTCATCCCACATTGCTTTGAGCGCCTTCTTCTTTGGTGTTCTCTTCTCGGCTTGGGGACAATCACTTTTGTAGTATCCCGGCTTCTTGCATTCGTAGCAAATAACTTGGTTCTTCTTAGGTTCAAATTTATTTTTTGTGTTATTTTTAAACTTGTTTCTTTTAATGAATTTTTTAAATTTCCTTGTTAGAAGTGCCAAGTCATTGTCATAGTCCTCAGCACTTGAGTTTTCACTCAAGTGGTCTTCTAAAGTTCTAAGTGTCATATCCTTCCTATTCTTTGGAAGGATATCTTCTTGCTCCTCATGAGCTTTGCAAGTCATTTCGTAGGTCATTAATGACCCGATTAATTCTTCAAGAGGGAAGTTGTTAAAATCTTTAGCCTCTTGAATAGCAGTGACTTTAGGGTCCCAACTCTTTGGAAGGGATCTTAGAATCTTATTCACGAGCTCAAAATCCGAAAAACTTTTACCGAGTCCTTTTAGACCATTGACTACATCCATGAAATGGGTGTACATGTTGCCTATGGCCTCACTCGGTTTCATTCGAAAAAGTTCATAAGAATGTAATAAAAGATTGATATTTGACTCTTTCACTCTACTTGTGCCTTCATAAGTCACTTCGAGTATATGCCAAATATCAAATGCAGTTTCACAAATCGAAACACGATTGAACTCGTTTTTATAAAGCGCACAAAATAAGGCATTCATAGCCTTTGCATTAAGAGTGAAAGTCTTCTTCTCCAATTCATTCCAATCGATCATTGGAAGAGAAGACCTTGAAAATCCATTTTCAACAATATTCCAAAGTTCAAAATCCATGGAAATAAGGAAGATCCTCATTCGGGTCTTCCGATAGGTGTAGTCTGTCCCATTGAACATGGGTGGATGTGTAATAGAGTGGCCCTCCTGGTTTCCGGCGTATGCCATCTCTCTTGGGTTTTAATCCGATTAAGAGTTAACCTCACTCTGATACCAATTGTTAGGATCAAGAGCACTAAGGGGGGGGGGGGTGAATTGGTGCGGCGAAAAAACTTTCGTCGATTTCAAACGACATTAGTATGATGAAATCGTTTCCGACATAAAACCGTTTTCGGAAACTTAACTTGAAAGCGAGTTCGTAAAGGAGTGCAGCAAAAGAAATGAGGAAGTAAAGCACATATAGAGGTTTGTAGTAAGGTATACAGCAATAACAAATGCAAACTAGAGAGCATGGCAATTTTAGAGTGGTTCGGTCAATCTTGAATTACATCCACTTTTGGCTTCCTCCTTCGTTGAGGTCACCGACGTCCACTAGAGGCCTTCTTTCAATAGGCGAAGGCCAACCCCTTTTACACCTTTTCTCCTTTTGACGGGCTTAGGAGACAACCCTTATAGATTTTCACTCCTCTCTTGAATGATCAAAACTTAGAAGAAGAGAGGGAGAAGAACTTCTAGCCTTTTACAACACTTTTAAGCTCTCAAATTCTTAGAATAAATATAAGCTTTCGATGCCCTTTCATGCAGGAAAAGGTGGGGTTTATATAGGCTCCAACTAGTTTGAATTTGGAGCTGAAATGTATCATCTCCTAGTTTTTCGGGGTCCTGATGGTACTACCGCCATAACTGGGCGATACTATCGCTTGACACCACTCGGAGACCGAGCTCAGACGGTACCACTGCCTAACAGGGGCAATACCACCGCCTGACTTCGCTCGGAGACTGAACTCAGGCGATACCATCGCCTGACAAGGGTGGTACCATCGCTTGATAGGGTCGGTACCACCATCTAGAATTCCTAGGAGACTGTCTCCTGGGTGGTGCCATTGCCAGCCAGGAATTCTAGGTCCAAATGGGCTTATCCATTCGGCCCAATTTGGATCTGTCAAGGGCCTAATTGCCCTCAGATTAAGTTAATGGGATCACCTCTCATTCCTAACTTAATCTACATGCTAACTATGATATTTAAGAAATTAATACTGCAACTTGCTCTAGTGCGTCAATCGCTTCTTCCGGCGAACTTCCGGTGAACATCCGACGAACCCTCGGCGATGCTTCGACGGACTTCCAACAAACTCTTGGACTTGCAATGATCCACTTGGTGAGTTCCGACGAGCTTATTTGGCAAGCTCCTGGACTTCTCGGATTTGTTCCCGCAGAAACTCCAACGATCGGTCGGACTTCCGTCAAACTCTCGAACCTCAAATATGATCATGGTCTTGACTCTAGCGTAACTCCTACTGCATGTCTTACTGCCACCGTAGTTAATCCTGCACACTTATCTCAACATATGGATTAGATAACAAATGATAATTGACTTCATTATCAAAATCCAAGATTCAACATCATCTCCCGGATTTCCGGGGTCCTGGTAGTACCACTGCCCGAGCTAGGCGGTACTACCACCTGACACTACTCGGAGACCGAGCTCAGGTGGTACTACTGCCTGACAGGGGTGGTACCATAGCCTGACTTCGCTCGGAGACCGAGCTTTTGGGCGGTGCCACCACCGACCCTAGCAGTGCCACCGGTAGCCACAAAATCTAGGTCATAATGGTCTGATCCATTTGGACCAATTTGGGTCTATCAAGGGCCCAATTGGCCCCAGATTAAGTTATTGGGATCACCTCCCAATCCTAACTTAATCTACATGCTAACTATGAAAATTAAGACATCAATACTGCATATTATGTTCTGGTGTGTCAATTGCTTCTTCCAACGAGCTTCCGGAGAACTTCCGGCGAACATCCAATGAACACTCGGTGATGCTCCGACGGACTTCCGGCAAACTCCTGGACTTGCAACGATCCTCTTGACAAGTTCCGACAAGTTTCTTTTGTTGAATCTCATATTTTGATGATGAAACCACTTGATATATGTTTATGTTTTAATCTGCGTTTTGAGTGACGCAGGATGCTTTGATCAGGATGAGATAATTAAAGTAGGAAAAATCATGTTGTGCCGGAGGAACATGTTAGGAGATTGGACGTCGGGCCGGTGGATCGGTCGACGTATCGATAGAAGGTTTCGGGCAGTGGACTCGGGCATCGGGCCAAGAAGAGCGGGTATTGCGCCAAGGATATCGGAGTTGCGGAGTCAACTGGCCAATTGGGCAATAGGCCGCAAGAGAGGATGATGCGCCGAAGAATCGGACGAAGCGTCGAGGGACCAATGACATGCCGGACAACTTGGTTAATTGCTTACGAATAATTGTCTCGATCGAAGGTTTGTTTTACATATGTAGGATTAACTACGATAGAAGTAAGACATGCAGCAGGAGTTGTTCCGGAGTCAAGACTATGATCACGTTGGGAGTTCGAGAGTTCGACAGAAGTCCGAACGGTCATCGGCGGTTCTGCGGGGACAAATCCGAGAAGTCCAGGAGCTTGCCAAAGAAGCTCGTCGGAACTCGCCAAGTGGATCGTCGCAAGTCCAGGAGTTTGCCGGAAGTCCGCAGGAGCATCACCGAGGGTTCATCGAATGATCGACGGAAGTTAGCCGGAAGCTCGCCGGAAGAAGCAATTGATGCACCGGAGCAAGTTGTAGTAAATGTCTTAAGAAATGTCATAGTTAGAATGTAGATTAAGTTAGGAATGAGAGGTGATCCCATTAACTTAATCTGGGGGCAATTGGGCCCTTGACAAACCCAAATTGGACCGAATGGATCAACCCATTCGGACCAGAATTCCTACAAAGCGATGGCATCACTAGGGTCGACGGTGGCACCGCCCAGGAAAGGGTCTCCCAGCGAGATTGGGCGGTGCAACCGCCCCAGGCAGGCGGTGGCACCACTTGGGTTCAGTCTCTAAGCGAGACTGGGCGGTGCAACCACCCTTGACAAGCGGTGGCACCGCTAGGGCTCAGTCTCCGAGCGAGACTAGGCGGTGTAACCGCCCCTGTCAGGCAGTGGCACCGCCCAGAGACTCAGTCTCCGAGCTCTACCAAGCGGTGCAACCGCCCCTGACAAGCGGTGGCACCGCCTAGAGGCTTAGTCTCCGAGCTCTGTTAGGCTGTGCAACCGCCCCAGTCAGGCGGTGCAACCGCCAGACCTCGGAATTCTGGGAGATGATAGTTTTGAGCTCCAAATTCAAACTGGTTTAAAGCCTATAAATTTGCCTCCCATCCCTGGGTAGAAGACAAAAGCACAGAGAGATTAAAAGAGAGAAAACGCTGTTGCAATCTCTAGAATTTCCCTCCTCTAGCTTAAGAGAGGAGAGTGAGTGCTTGTAAGGGTTGTCTCCTAATCCCAGTAAAAGGAGAAGAGGGGTGTAAGAAGGAGATTGATCTTCGCCTTGTAAAGGAAGATCATTAGTGGATGCCGGTGGCCTCGATGGAAGAGGAATCGGAGGAGTGGATGTACGTCACGATTCACCGAACCACTATAAACTCTCGTCTTCTCTGGTTTGCATTTACTTTGAGCATCTTATCTTTTCCGCCAACCTCCTCAGTAGCTTACTACCTTCTGCTCATTTACAAATTTGTTTCTTAGTTCAGTATTTTCCGAATCGGCATTAAGAGGAAAATTGGTTTTATCGTCTGAACATCATATTTCAATTTGCGCTTACATTCTGATTTCTATCTTAACTGCAAACTGCCTTTCTTACTTTACTTCAAATATATTTTCGTAAGCTTTCATAGTTATTATCTGCACGAAACGACTTTTACGTCGGAATTGGATTTCTACGTACGAACGCAGTTTTATTCGTCGAAAGTTTTCCCCTGCACTAATTCACCCCCCCCCCCCCCCCCCCTCTTAGTGCTCTTGATCCTAACAATTGGTATCAGAGCCCGGTATTTCTCATTTCGGATTTACACCCAAGAGAAATGACTCTTCATGGCTTTCAAGAGGGCTTTTCGGTTGTTCGTCCACCGTTGTTTAACGGATTGGACTACACTTATTGGAAAACTCGAATGAGAGTTTTCAAGATTTCTATGAATTTGGATTTATCAAATATTGTTGAAAACGGTTTTCAACTTCCCTCTAAATTGATGATCGAATGGTTGGATTTGGAGAAGTATTTTTCTTTAAATACAAAGGCTATGAATGCCTTATTTTGCGCTTTGGACAAAAATGAGTTCAATCGGATTTCTATGTGCGAAACGGCTTTGGATATTTGGCGAACACTTGAAATCACGCACGAGGGAACTAGTAGAGTTAAAGACTCGAAAGTTAACATTTTATTATATGATTTTGAGCTTTTTCGAATGCAACCAAGCGAGACTATAAGTGACATGTACACCCGTTTCACGAATGTCGTCAATAATCTAAGAGTTATTGGTAAATCATTTTCGAATTTTGATCTCGTAAGCAAGATCTTAAGATCCCTTCCAAAAAGGTTGGATCCTAAAATAACCGCAATACAAGAAACAAAAGATTTAAATATTTTTCCACTTGAAGAACTAAGTGGTTCGTTGATGACATATGAAATGGTGCATAATACACATGATGAACATGATGAACAAAATCACCTTCCAAAGAACAGGAAGGATTTGGGACATAGAATATTTGAAGACCACTCGAGCATCAGATCAAGTGATGGTGAACAAGAACTACTCACTAAGAAAATTAAAAAATTAATGAAACGAGAATTGAAGAACAAAAAGAACGGAACTACTTGCTTTAAACGCAAGAAGAAGAACACAAAGTGGGATGAATCGAGCTCCTCCGAAGATGAGGAGAAAATCAAGAAAAGTGAGGTGGCAAACTACGCCTTAACGACATTCAACGATGAGGTAATTGAAACCCCCTTAATTTATTTCGAAATTACTTGATGTTTTCCATGATGCATTTTCTTTTTTAGAATAATTATTTTTCTTTAAAAATTATATATTAAAAAAAATGAAAATGCAAGAATATGATCACGCTCATAATTTTGAAAATAATAATAAAAATTTCATGTTTTATGTTAATGGAATAAAATGTTAGATTTAAATCTAATGATCATATGTATGTTTCTCTTAAGAAGAAAAAAAAAGTGTATCTTGATTATTTTCGATTTTGATTAAAACCATGCTTTATGTCTTAATGAAAATATTAAGAAGTTTAATATCATGCTATATGTGATTAAGAAGTAATAATGTGTATTACATTGATTTTCATTGTTATTTCTCGATTTTGATTAAATAAAATCATGTTTGATTTGAAGAAATGCATAATGATGTAATATTAAATATTTTGATTGATAATTTTATGCATGAGATTTTTTTTTTTTTTTGGTAAGTAAAAGTAAATTGATTATGTGTAAAGTTTCTACAAATAGCTTTATCTATACAAGTCATAGACAAAGCCAAGTAACTCATAGAGTGCGAATGCGATAGTTATGACTACACATGCTGTAGACTATAACTCCTAATTATAATCAATATAGAAAATGTTTATCCAGATATATCAAAACTACCTGTGGGTACATAATTTGGCATCATTCCCAAGATCTTTAGCTAATAGTAAAATTAAATTTGATAAAAATATCTTTTTCTCTTTGGGTAAAGTGCTCCGTTTTGAGATCTTGCTCCATACAGGATCTTGAGTCTCTAATAATCTCTTTCAATAATTGAGCATTGTTTGTGTGTTGGCATTCAAATATTCTGTTACATCTCTCCTTCCACATCCACCAAATAGCGCATCTGAAAGTAACCTTTGCCAGTTGTGTTAGAGGCCCTTTTCTTGAGAAACATTGCATAAGGTCGCTTAGTTCATGGTGCATGTTTGGTTGCGGCAGTCTATTGATTTCAAATCGCTGGAGAATCTTCTTCCATATCCATTTTGTATAATCACAAGCAAAATAGAGGTGGTCCACAGTTTCTTCTTGTTGCATACAAAGGGAGCATCGGTTAACATGATAGATACCTCTTCTTTTCATATTGTCTATTGTCGGTAGTTTATTGAGAAGAGCCTGCCTTGTACATAAGGAATGTCTTTGTGATCCCGGTCGATCCCATGTCCAACTGCTTGGGACCCACTTGTTATTTCTTTGCCTAATTTGATTCCATGCGGATGTGACACTAAATTTGCCATTGTCATGAGGCCAAATAAGTATATCTGAAGAGTTGTTTCTGATTGGAATAGCTATAATAGTCGGCCAAAGTGATAACATTTCGGGAGAAATAGGATTAGGGAGACACCAAGCACCGTTAGCAATGAACTCAGAAACCTTCCAATCTTTGGGAGCCCCAAGATCTTTTCGTATTCTGTCACCATATAATTGAAATATACTCTTCCCATTTACCCAAGGATCAAACCACATATTTGTACTAGTACCAGAAGAGATTGCATAGGAAATGTGTTTGATTAGCCAATAATATACTCTTATCTTTCGACTTGAAAAAGATTTTCATCAAAGTTTCGCATTTACATTATGCTTAATAAGAATAAACGATAAGTTCTACGGTTAGAGCTTATCGATTTATACTTGAATTCAATGGAGAAAAGTGATGACTTATATCATTCTTAATAGCATGCCAAAATATGAATTGCAAAATCCTTGAAAATATCGTAAGATTAATTGATCATATTGAATGCATGTCTAAAATGTATAATCATGCAATTCAAGTTGAAAATCTTTATCTCTTGTCATAGTAAAATTTGTCTCTTATCTTTCGACTTGAAAAAGATTTTCATCAAAGTTTCGCATTTACATTATGCTTAATAAGAATAAACGATAAGTTATACGGTTAGAGCTTATCGATTTATACTTGAATTCAATGGATGAAATTCAAGTGTTTTATCTTCTCATAATATGGCATATAGATAGGGGGAGTTACGTTTAACTCCGTCATCAATTGATTGTCATCATCAAAAAGGGGGAGATTGTTGAATCTCGGATTTTGATGATAAAATCAATTGATGAGTTATTTGATCTAATCCATATTATTGAGTTAAGTATGTAGGATTAACTACGATAACCAGAAAACACAAAGCAAGAATATCGGAGTCAAGTTCGATGAACGTTTAAGAGTCCGAAGAATCGTCGGAGATGCTGATGGAACCAACCGAGAAGAAATCGGGAACCTGTTGGAAGTTCGCCGAAGAGATCGTCGGAGGTTCGTAGAGATCACCGAGAAGTCTCGGCTACTCATTAAAGTCATCACAAGTTCAGGAGCGTGCTTGGACCCCGTCGGAAGAAGTTCGTCGGAAAGCTCGCCGGAATAAGACTTGACGTTCGCGGTTGATAAAATTGCTTAGGATGTGTTTTGTTATGTAGTTCACTTGTAATTAGGATTAGGATTAAGAAGATAATCCTATATCCTAGTTAGGGGCCAATTGGGCCCGAGTTCGAACTAGTTTAGGCCAAGATTGAAGCCCAACTAGTGGCTGAAAACACTGTAGTCGGGCTGAAAACACTGTAGGCGGTGGCACCACCCAACACCCGAGAGCTGGGCGGTGACACCTTCTGGGCTGGGCGGTGGCACCGTTTGGCTGGGCGGTGGCACCGCCAGCATCGGGAAACCAAAGAGAATTCAAATTTGGAGCCCAAATCTTGGAGCTCAAATTTGAATCCTCTTGAGGCCTATAAATACCCCTCAAAACTCAGCTGAGTATACAACTTTTTGTGTAGCAAAAGTTTGAGAGAAAGATCTTAGAAAAGTGTTAGCTTGTCTTCTTTTCAATTTGCTAGTGTTCACCTCATCTCTTCTCGAAAATCTGTAAGAGAGTGAACCGCTTGTAAAGAGTTGTAAGAGGGGTATTTACCCTTCCATTTCAAGAGACTTGCTAGTGGAAGGTGGGAGCCTCTTCGAAGAGGGGCCTCGCAAGTGGAGTAGGTTATTTGACCGAACCACTCTAAAATCGGCGTGATTCTTGGTTTGCATTTCATTATTGCTATTTACATTATTGCAAACCTTCTTATATGCTTTAAGTTCCTTATTACTTTTGCTGCACATATTTAAGAATACGCTTTCAAGATTAAGCTTTTCAAGTTCCGTTCTTATCGTACGAAAGATTTTCTAAAACCGAAGTTTTAATCCGCTGCACTAATTCATCCCCCCTCTTAGTGCCGCTCCGATCCTAACAATTGGTATCAGAGCAAGGTTATCTCTCATATTTGGTTTAATACCCAAGAGAGATGGCTTACTCCGGCATGCAAGAGGGCCATTCTATTGCACGACCACCTTTCTTTAATGGGTCGGATTACACATATTGGAAGACTCGCATGAGGATCTTCCTCATTTCTATGGACTTTGAGCTTTGGTCTATTATCGAGAATGGATTTCAAAAATCTTCTCTTCCGATGAGCGAATGGAATGAATCGGAGAAGAATGTTTTTGCTTTAAATGCAAAGGCTATGAATGCCTTGTTTTGTGCACTAGACAAAAACGAATTTAATCGTGTTTCAATTTGTGATTCGGCTTTTGATATTTGGAGAACTCTTGAGGTCACTCATGAAGGCACTAGCCGAGTGAAAGAGTCCAAAATCAACATCCTTGTGCACTCTTACGAACTTTTCCGAATGAAACCAAGTGAGTCCATCGGAGACATGTACACCCGGTTTACGGATGTCATCAATGGACTCAAAGCTCTTGGTAAAGATTTTACTAACTTTGAACTAGTAACTAAAATCTTAAGATCCCTCCCTAAAAGTTGGGATCCAAAAGTCACGGCCATTCAAGAGGCCAAAGACCTTAAAGTATTCCCTCTTGAAGAACTCATTGGGTCTCTAATGACCTATGAAATGACATGTCAAGCTCATGACGAGCTCGAGAACCCCCTTCCAAAGAACAGGAAGGATATGGCACTCAAATCACAAGAAGACCACTTGAAAGGAACATCAAGTGATGAGGACAGTGACAATGACATTGCACTTTTGACTCAAAAATTCAAAAAATATTTAAGGAATAACAAATTTAAAAATAATATAAAAAATAAATTTGAACAAAAGAAGAACCAAGTGATTTGCTATGAATGCAAAAAACCGGGACACTACAAGAACGATTGCCCTCAAGCCAAAAAGAGAACATCAAAGAAGAAGGCGCTAAAGGCAACGTGGGATAATTCAAGTGCATCCGAAGAAGAGGAGTCCAACACCGAGCAAGTTGCTCATTACGCGCTAATGGCTTTAGGAGAAGAGGTATGTGATTTATTTAATGAAGATTTATCTTTTGAAGAACTCTCTATCGCTTTTCATGAATTATTTGATGAATGTAGAACTGTTAGCAAGAAGTTAAGTATCTTAAAGAAAGAGCATGCTTTGCTACAAGATAAGTTTGATAATATTCAAACTCCTCCATGCTCTAAGTGTGAGCATTTAGAAGCAATAAAAAATGAAAATTTGCTTCTTAAAGAAACCTTAAACAAGTTTCAGGTTGGTAGCAAAGGATTAGATATGATCCTTGCACACAAGGGTCACATCGCAAATAGAAATGGAATTGGATTTGTAAAAGGATTACATCAAAATCCTACCACTTTCATAAAAGGACCTACATTATATGTTTCCTCTTATATGCAATGCAACTTCTGTTGCAAATCCGGACATATTGCCTACAAATGTCCATTTAGGAAAATGAGTTCACAAAAATTAATATGGGTTCCTAAAGGAACTATAAAGGATTCGATAATAAATAACAAAGTTAGTGGGTCAATTTTTGAGGCACCCAAAATCAAATGGGTACCTAAAAATCATCCTCTTTTGTAGACAAACCCATAAGCTAGGAGCAAGAGATGGTATCTCGATAGTGGATGCTCAAGACATATGACTGGAGATCCATCTCATTTCTCTATGCTCACTAGCAAAGAAGAATGGTACGTCACCTTCGGAGACAACAACAAAGGCAAAATCATTGGCAAGGGAACTATTGGTAACAAATTTAGTTTTTCCATTAATGATGTTTTACTAGTTGATGGATTGAAACACAATCTCTTAAGTATTAGTCAACTATGCGATAAAGGTTATATCGTTAGGTTTGAATCAAATATGTGCATTATTGAAAAACCAAATCATAACATGACTATGATTGCGTTAAAACAAAATAATGTCTATACCACCAATCTTGATGAACTAAGTAATGAAATGTGTTTCTCCGCCGTAAATGATGATGCTTGGCTTTGGCATAGGAGATTAGGTCATGCAAGCATGAAAACAATATCTAAAATCTCATCTCAAAAACTAGTACGAGGGATTCCGAATATGAAGTTTATTAAGGATAAGGTATGCGATGCATGTCAACTAGGGAAACAAATAAAAACAAGCTTCAAACCAAAAAATCAAATTAGCACCACTAGACCGTTACAATTGATCCATTTGGACTTATTTGGACCAATTGATACAACAAGTCTAGGTGGAAGCAAATATGCTTTTGTGATTGTGGATGACTACTCTAGATACACTTGGACCTATTTCTTAACTCACAAAAGTGATTGTTTCAAGTGTTTCTCTAAATTTTGTAAACTCACTCAAAACGAAAAAGGTTTCATGATTTCATCAATACGAAGTGATCATGGTGGCGAATTTCAAAACCATGACTTTCAAAATTTTTGTGAAGTTAATGGATACAATCATAACTTCTCCACTCCGAGAAATCCCCAACAAAATGGAGTAGTTGAAAGAAAAAATAGAAACCTACAAGAAATGGCAAGAACTATGTTAAATGAACATAGTTTACCTAAGTATTTTTGGGCCGAAGCCGTAAATACGGCTTGCTACATCATGAATAGAGTCCTAATAAGACCTTCCTTATCAAAAACTCCCTATGAATTATGGAATAACAAAAAACCAAATATTTCCTATTTTAAAGTTTTCGGTTGTAAATGCTTTATTTTAAATGAAAGGGATGCCTTTGGAAAATTTGATGCTAAATCCGATGAAGGCATCTTTCTTGGTTACTCCTCCGTTTCGAAAGCTTTTCGGGTTTTTAATAAAAGAACCTTAGTAATTGAAGAGTCTATTCATGTAGTCTTTAATGAAGTCTCAAATTTTAAGAAAAATGATTTTGACGATGATCTTGGTTTTGATAATTTGAATTTAAATGAACCCCTTCCTCAAAATAGCAACTTGGATGCACCTTCTTCCGAAATTTCCTTACCTAAGGAATGGAAGTATATAGATGCTCATCCAAAGGAGCTAATTATAGGGGATATATCTAAAGGGATTCAAACTCGTTCCTCTTTCAAGAATTTTTGTGCTAATGCCGCCTTCCTCTCTCAAATCGAACCTAAGTGCATTGACGAGGCCATAAAAGATGATTTTTGGGTTATTGTAATGCAAGTGGAATTAAATCAATTTGAGAGAAATAAGGTGTGGGAGCTTGTTCCTAGACCTAGTGACCATTTAGTCATTGGTACTAAGTGGGTCTTTAGAAACAAGCAAGACGAAAATGGTATCGTGGTTAGAAACAAGGCTAGATTAGTGGCCAAAGGTTTCAACCAAGAAGAAGGTATCGATTACGAAGAAACCTTCGCTCCCGTGGCTCGATTAGAAGCCATAAGGATGCTCCTTGCCTATGCTAGTAGTTATAATTTTAAACTATTTCAAATGGATGTCAAAAGTGCCTTCTTGAATGGTTTTATTTCCGAAGAAGTATATGTCGAACAACCTTCCGGATTTGAAAATACTCTTTTTCCTAATCATGTATTCAAATTGACTAAGGCTCTCTATGGCTTGAAACAAGCTCCTAGAGCTTGGTATGAAAGGCTTAGTTCCTTTCTTATTTTAAATAATTTTACCAAAGGTAAGGTTGATACTACATTGTTTATTAAACATTTTGAAAATAATTTTCTTATTGTGCAAATTTATGTTGACGATATTATTTTTGGCTCTTCGGATGAATCACTATGTGAATCATTTGCCAAATCTATGAGTCATGAATTCGAAATGAGTTTAATGGGGGAATTAACTTTCTTTTTAGGATTACAAATCAAACAACTTAAGGATGGTATATTTCTTAACCAATCTAAATATACGTTAGAATTGTTAAAACGATTTAACATGGATAATTCAAAAGCAATAAACACCCCTATGAGTACTGCGACTAAGTTAGATATGAATGAAATTAGTGAAAATTTCGATCAAAAAACATATAGGGGTATGATAGGTAGTCTACTCTACCTTACCGCGACTAGACCAGATGTCATATTTAGTGTAGGACTTTGTGCTAGGTTTCAATCAAATCCTAAACTATCTCATCTTAAAAGTGTTAAAAGAATATTTAGGTATCTTAAAGGAACTCCAAATTTAGGTTTATGGTATCCAAAATCTGAAAATTTTGATTTAATAGCTTATGCGGATGCCGATTTTGGCGGATGTAGAATAGATAGAAAAAGTACATCCGGAACATGCCAATTTTTAGGACATGCACTTGTTTCTTGGACTTCCAAGAAACAAAATTCAGTAGCACTATCTACGGCGGAAGCCGAATACATTACTGCAAGTGCATGCTGTGCACAAGTTGTTTGGATGAAAAACACATTAAAAGACTATGGAATTCACTTTAAAAATATTCCCATAAAATGTGATAATACTAGTGCCATATGTCTTACTAAAAATCCAATTCAACATTCTAGAACTAAGCACATCGACGTTAGGCATCATTTCATACGCGATCATGTCCTTAACAATGATGTGGTTCTAGAATTCATTGACACAAAGCATCAATTAGCAGATATATTCACAAAAGCCTTGAATGAAGACCAATTTGAATTCATTAGAAGGGAATTAGGTATGTTAAATTGTCCCTAAACAATAAACTTATTTGATTGGATTTTCTGTAAAGTTTTTCATCTTCTTTCCATCTCTCGGTGAATCTAATCCTTCACCTTCAAATTCCATATGACATGTTATGAAATCTCGAAATCGATTTTGATAACTTGATTATGAATTTCAAGTTAGCAATTTGATTTAAATAAGTTTTATCTAAATCATAACCTTGATCTTGCAAAATTGGAATCACAAATAATATATTTTGGCATTCATGAATTGATAAATATGAAAGTATTGGCATTCATGACTTGAATTTGATTGAAACATTGTATGCTTAAATTAATCATTCTCCTATGTTTCAAAATCCTTTAAATGCCTTATATGATAATTGAAAAGCAATATTGAGATTCTAATGTATTTAACGATTTAAATGAGTTTGTATTCGAATTATGATCTTGACTTCGTGAGATTACTACTTGAATTTTTATCCCAATCTCTCTCTTGTATATCTACAATTTCTGTTATTTATAGAAAGAAGAGATTAGATAATATGAATGCATGCTGAATTTTCCTCTAAAATGATCTCTGCATAAATATTTTTGCATACTTAATTTTTCAATGATAAAATCGTTGTATGACAAAATATGTGCTTCAAGTCTCATTTCCCTTTTTGTTGATGACAAAGGGGGAGAAAAGTGATGACTTATATCATTCTTAATAGCATGCCAAAATATGAATTGCAAAATCCTTGAAAATATCGTAAGATTGATTGATCATATTGAATGCATGTCTAAAATGTATAATCATGCAATTCAAGTTGAAAATCTTTATCTCTTGTCATAGTAAAATTTGTCTCTTATCTTTTTTTTTTTGGTAAGTAAAAGTAAATTGATTATGTGTAAAGTTTCTACAAATAGCTTTATCTATACAAGTCATAGACAAAGCCAAGTAACTCATAGAGTGCGAATGCGATAGTTATGACTACACATGCTGTAGACTATAACTCCTAATTATAATCAATATAGAAAATGTTTATCCAGATATATCAAAACTACCTGTGGGTACATAATTTGGCATCATTCCCAAGATCTTTAGCTAATAGCAAAATTAAATTTGATAAAAATATCTTTTTCTGTTTGGGTAAAGTGCTCCGTTTTGAGATCTTGCTCCATACAGGATCTTGAGTCTCTAATAATCTCTTTCAATAATTGAGCATTGTTTGTGTGTTGGCATTCAAATATTCTGTTACATCTCTCCTTCCACATCCACCAAATAGCGCATCTGAAAGTAACCTTTGCCAGTTGTGTTAGAGGTCCTTTTCTTGAGAAACATTGCATGAGGTCACTTAGTTCATGGTGCAAGTTTGGTTGCGGCAGTCTATTGAGTTCAAATCGCTGGAGAATCTCCTTCCATATCCATTTTGTATAATCACAAGCAAAATAGAGGTGGTCCACAGTTTCTTCTTGTTGCATACAAAGGGAGCATCGGTTAACATGATAGATACCTCTTCTTTTCATATTGTCTATTGTCGGTAGTTTATTGAGAAGAGCCTGCCATGTACATAAGGAATGTCTTTGTGATCCCGGTCGATCCCATGTCCAACTGCTTGGGACCTACTTGTTATTTCTTTGCCTAATTTGATTCCATGCGGATGTGGCACTAAATTTGCCATTGTCATGAGGCCAAATAAGTATATCTGAAGAGTTGTTTCTGATTGGAATAGCTATAATAGTCGGCCAAAGTGATAACATTTCGGGAGAAATAGGATTAGGGAGACACCAAGCACCGTTAGCAATGAACTCAGAAACCTTCCAATCTTTGGGAGCCCCAAGATCTTTTCGTATTCTGTCACCATATAATTGAAATATACTCTTCCTATTTACCCAAGGATCAAACCACATATTTGTACTAGTACCAGAAGAGATTGCATAGGAAATGTGTTTGATTAGCCAATTCCTTGCCTTTAAAATTCCTTTCCAAGCTGCAGAGTGGTATGTTCTTGTTGAAATTTCCCAGATTGATTCCTTTGAAAGATACCTAGCAGAAACCCAATGTGTCCATAAGGAACATTTGTTTTGCAAAAGATCCCACAATTGCTGTACCAGACAAGCTTGATTCCAATCTCTAATATTTCTCAAGTTTAGCCCCCCTTCATCTTTCGGTTTGCAAATGCTATCCCAATTTACCATATGCATTGCCTTATCATTTGTGCCATTCCAGAAGAAGTTCATTAATAACCGTTCAATATCATGGAGAAGTCCAGCAGGCAGAAGAAATGCATTACACCAATATATAGAGTAGGAGTGCAATATCGAACGGATGAGTTCGAGTCGTCCTGCTTTTGATAGAAACCTATTTTTCCAAGAAGAAATTCTATTCTTTATTTTTTGCAAGATAGGCTGACAATGGGTTTTGTGAATGCCTGTGGATATGAGCGGGAGACCCAAATAAGGAACTGGCAAGCTTCCCTCACTAACCCCCAAAGTTTGCACAATAAAGACCTTATCCTCAACGTAAGGGCTCATATATACTTTACTTTTCGCATGATTTAACTGAAGTCCAGAAACCATACCAAAGTCATTCATAATAGTAGCCAGGTTCTTTACTGAAGTTGGTTCACTTTGGAGAAAGATAAGTAAGTCATCTGCAAATGTTATATGTGATATATGAACAGAACCAACAATGGGTACCTTAATGCTGCCATTTAAGACTGCGTGTTCTAACATACAGCTAAGTCCTTCCATCGCAATAGTAAAAAGATACGGAGATAGTGGATCACCTTGTCGGATGCCATTCGTGCTCCCAAAAAAACCAATAGGTGAGCCATTAAAGAGTATCGAAAACTTTGGAGTTTCCAGGCAAGATTGAATCCAATTAACCCATTGCTGTGGGAAGTTCATATCGAGGAGCATCTTATAGATAAACTTCCTATTAACTGAATCAAAGGATTTCCGTAAATCAGCTTTAAAACAGATTTTTGTCCCTCTTGCTTTTGAATGCAAATCTTTGACCAAGTCATTAGCAAGCAAAATGTTATGATACTTTGGAGATGATCTTGTAAACAAAGTTGCATAATGATATGGGTCGATAGTTCTCTAGTGAATCAGCCCCTGCATTCTTCGGAATTAAAGAAATAAAAGTGCAATTCATCTCTCTAAGAATATGACCTGAAGAGAAGAAATGTTGGCAAGCCTTGATCACATCATTTCCAATAATAGACCAAGCAGTTTTGTAAAATTCAGCTGGAAATCCATCTGGACCTGGGCTTTTGTGCTTTGGTGACTTAAAGACAACACGTACAATTTCGTCATCTGTAATTGGGGCATTGAGGATTGAAATAGCTTCCGAATCAAGTTTTCTAGTCGGCTCCACATGAATGTTATTAGGTTTCCCAGCTTGATTGAGTAAGGAATAAAAAAATTGCTCTGTGTGTGCTTTAACCTCATCTAAATTCTCAATAAGATTATCATCTTTGTCTCTGCATTTGCTGATACGGTTAACAGCCCTTCGAGTAGCAATTGAAGCATAGAAAAATTTAGTATTGGAATCCCCTAGTGTAAGCCAATTCTGTCGAGACTTCTGCTTTGCAAAACTTTCCTCCTGTTTTAAGGCTTGTATGAAGTTATTTCTGGCTTCTATCTCTTTGTAGATAATATTTTCATCATTTGGCTGAAGTTGCAGCTCATGTTGCAATGACATTAGTTCATTTCTGCAAAATTGAACTCTGGTGTTAATATTGCCAAAGGTATTTGTATTCCACTCCTTTAGTGCTGCTTTACAGGCTTTGAGCTTTTGACATAAGATGTAAGGGGGGGATCCATGCACATTAACATTCCAAGCAGATCTGATAATATCAAGAAATTGAGGATGAGTACTCCACATGTTAAAGAATCTAAACGGTTTCTTGCCTTTTGGTGTCGATTTTTCTGCGTGTATATACATTAAAGAATGGTCAGAAAACAAAGGAGCACCATACTCAAGAAGTGAATCTGGGTAAACTGTTAACCATTCATGATTAATCAAACACCTATCAAGTCAAGCCATTATTTTTCTGTTAGCAGCACCTTGATTACTCCAGGAGAGCCAATTACCCACAGATTTCATATCAAACAATGCTGCAGTGTCAATGTAATCATTAAAACTTTGAAGCTGGCTTTCTGAAAGTTGTCTACCCCCCTCTTTTTCATTTGTGTACCGAACAGTATTAAAGTCTCCAAGAACAATCCAAGGTACATTGAGACAGCCATTTACAATATTAGTCAGGTTAGACCAAAGAGTATTTCTTTCTTGCATACTGTTTGAAGCATATATACCAGTGAGATTGAATTGACAGCCATTTTTTTTATCCTCTACCTTAAGATGAATGAATTGATCAGTAGCAGAAATAAACCAAGCATTAATAGAGTTAGGATGCCATAAGACCCATATTCTACCAAAAGTTTCATTTGAGTCATTGGTAAACAATTCTGCGTCCGGCCATATTAAATTCTTTTCAGCTTGAACGCGCGATTGTTTAATTTTCGTTTCCACTAGAATAACAATATCACATGCGGCAGACTTGATTATTCTGTTGAGCTCCCGACATTTCTCCGGCTTATTAAGTCCGCGAACATTCCAGCATGTTATCTTCATTAGTAATAAACAAATGAAAAGGTAGTAAGGAATACATCCTACGACTTTGGATGGATTGTACCATCCTTTTTCTTATCCTTCGGTTTTGTATTTTCCTCCCGCACAATATCCTTACCTTTTATGGCTTTATTCCTATATTTATCCACTTCATCTACAGCTTGCAGATTTTTAAACTTTAAAGTACCTTGAATCATGTGGTCTTGATTGACAGGGTTTGTTGAAGCTCGATAAGATTGTTGCAGTACAATATCCTGGATAGTACTTATTGGAGCAGCCTGGCTAGAGAGGTTTGTTGGGGCATGAGTTTGTTGAGACAGAATATCCTTGTTGGCGATGTTTGTTGAGGCCTGAGTTTGTTGAGGAAGAATATCCTTGCTGACGAGATTTGCTTGGACCTGAGTTCGTTGAGCGATTGTAGATGGATCCGATGGTATTGGAAGAGATGAAGTTCTAGACTTATGCTTCTCCTGTCCACTAGTACCATGGGAAACCTCTGTTGTGGAAGGCTCTGACATTATAGGAAGAGATAAAGTTTTAGAATTGTCCTTCTGTCCGCGGTGCTTTCCTTGCGAGTCGGAGTGCTCAATAGTTTTTGCCACCATCGGTGCTACTGCCATTAGAGAAGAATCACTTTGTTGCTGAGGCACTTGACGTGGTCGATAGAACTTTGTGGTTGGTTTTGGGGTTTGTTGACAAGCTCCATTTGCATGACCAAAAGATAAGCAACGCTGACATCGTTGTGGTTTCCAGGAATATGAGACATGTACCTTCCGAGTGTTCCCGTCAAGATCACGAAAGAAAACCTCGTTAGGAAGATCTTCATCGGAAGAAACCAGCACACATGCTCGTGCAAATGCTAATCTCGTCTGAGCTGCTGTTGCTTTGTCGATGTAGAGTGGCTGTCCCAGAGTGCTGCATAACTTTGCAATAAAACGTCGACTCCAAAGATGTAGAGGCAGTCCTTGAAAGGATACCCATAATGGAATAGACTGTAGGCTATCTAACTCCAAACGGACATCAGGAGACCAACGTCGTAGAATCATTGGATGACCGCGGATAGTCCAGAATCCTTCGAGGATTCGTTGCAGATCTTCTTCAGAGTATAGCTTGCAAACAAAGAATCCGTTCTCTAGCATATGAAGATCAAATGACGATAATCCCCATCGAGTTTTGATAAATGAGGATAGTGGGAAATAAGAAGTTTTGAGACCTACCACATAGCCAACAATCGACATAGACCATGTCTCAATAAGCTCTAATGAATCAGCAGTCTCGTATACAGCAATCTTCTTATCAGCCTGAACTTCTGGAGTAATGAATTCCAAGCTTAGATCTGGACTTCCAACCGGAGCCTTGAAGAGGCTAGTCCAAGGCCGAGGATCGCTGGAAATGAGAGCAGGCTGCCGCGATCTAGATCGCGACCTGCTTCATTGCTGCTTCGTTGAAGGAGTTTCTCTCTGGAAAGGATATGGTGGAAGAGCAACTTGGGGGGTAGTGGTAGGGGGCCTTGCCATCGTTTCATCCCTCCCGCCACCGTCGCCAGCCTTAGGGGCTGTCGCTGCCATGTTTGATCCCTTTTTTCTGATCGCCGCTACAGAATCGTCGCCATAGGGAAAAGCCACCGCTGCAGTATATCAGATCGCCGCTACAGTACCGTCGCCCTAGGGAGATCTTGTCTCGTCGCCCTTGGGGAGAAGCTGATGCTGCAGGAGATCCAATCACCACAATAGTCCTAGATCTGGTCGCCGCTACAGTGTCGCCCTAGATCTGGTCGCGGCTACAGTTTCGTCGCCGCAACAGTACCGTCGCCCTAAATCTGGTCGCCGCTACAGTGTCGTCGCCGTAACAGTACCGTCGCCCTAGATCTGGTCGCCGCCGCTACAGCATCGCCCTAGATCTGGTCGCCGCTACAGTTTCGTCGCCGCAACAGTAACGTCGCCGCTACAGTTCGTCGCCGCAACAGTAACGTCGCCGCTATGCATGTGTTATTTTAATGAGTGTATTTGAAGCATGAGATTTTAAGCTATATATGATGATAAGCATGTGTTATTTTCATGAGTGTATTTGAAAAATTATGGCAAAAATATGCCCGAATGCATGAACTTGTTAAGATTATTTTTTGGACTTTCTTGATTCAATGATCAAATCACTTAATTGCCATGATGATTTTACACTATTACATGCCTTAATAACATGTTGGAAATTATGTGTTTTGGATACAAAAATTTCTATGATCATGAGCATGTTTTATCTTCATGATTGAACTTGAAAATCTATAGCAAAACCTTGTCCGAATGCATGAAAGTGTTAAATTTTATTTTCGGATTTTCTTGATCATAACAATTTATTTTTGAGAATCTATTGATTTTGATGATTTTATGACGAAATTCATTTTTCGATCCTAAACGTTGATGCATGTTTTTATTTAACATAAATGAAAAAGCATGCTAATATCAAATCAATCACTTAAAATGAAATACTTAAAAAAAAGGGAGGAAAATATATGATCAATGAAATCATGAATCTACCTATGTTATGAATTTTGTGGACCATAAAAGTGATTTTGATGATTTGAATTTGAAATGAATTTTATCAAAATCATGATATTGATTTCTTGGAATAACATGAGATTACCTTTGATGATCATTTTGATTTATGGAATTTTAGATTCATGACTTGGTCTTACATTTGTTTATGAGATGGTTGAAATCTTTGTACCTTTGAATTATTCCCTTCTCCTTTTAATTTTTGAATTTATGCATGTTATACGTCAAACATTTGAAACCATGTTTTGGTCTCATGCATATCTAAGAAATGTTGATTTGACAAATTGAATGAGTTGAAAATGAATGATGATTTTTCTCTTGAATATAACTTGTGATATTTTTTATATAAATCATCATTTTGATTTCTCAACATTCGATACATGAGATTTTATTATGAATCAAAATTTCTCATTAATCGATCTCCTACTATTCTATTTGATATTTTCATAGGAGGAGATTTTCTAAATGAATCATGATTTTTCCTATGATTTATTACTCGATTTTCTTTTAAAACAAGATCTCTTCTTTGTACTCCTATGATTTTTCTTGATATTTTATTTAAAGAAGATATTTACTATATGAATCATGTCTTTTGGTATTCAAATGATTTTATCCTTCATGACATGATTTCTTTGTATTTATGGCTTGCATGGCTTGAAATGTTTTGAAATGATGCATGCAACACTATGATTTTTCCCTTAGATAAAAAGGCATGCAACACTTTTATTTTTTTTTAAATAATGTGAAAATCAATAATTATCATTTTCTGATAGAATGATGATTTGAAATCATGCATGTAATGATGATGTTATATTTTATATACATGATGATTTGGCATTATGCATGTAATACTTATGCATTTTATTACGATGTATATGATGTATTGCATATGATGTGAATCATGATTAAAATTGCCTTAATTTGAATTCAAGGTTTATCTCAATTATGAAATTTTGAAATAAGAATAATTACTCGCCTTTGTCATGATTTAGAAATTGACGCAAAGGGTCTTCCCTTCTTTTTGACATTGACAAAGGGGGAGAAATATTGCTAGCTCATCTTACAAAATTTAGAAACATGCACTTTGCAAAGGAAGCAAATATTTGCTAGCTTACATATTGCAAGGAAAAGAACTTGACATCTTGAACATCACAAAAATTTGCTACCTTGCATGATGTAAAATTTGCTAGAATTGCTAGCTTGTGATCTAAAGAGAGGCAAAAAATTGCTATCTCAAAAGAGGCAAACTAGCTAGCTTGCACAATTCAAGACAAAAGCAAAAATTACACTTCTCAAAAGAGAAGAAATTACTATCTTGAACATCACCAATAATTGCTATATTGAAATCTCAAGAAAATGTAAAAATGTTCTATCTCTATCTCAAGATGCTAAACATGCTAAACTTGCACTTTACAATGGAAACAAAATTGGGAGCTCAAACATTGCAACGGAAGCAAAAATTTGCTAGCTTGCAAACTTGCATATTTCAAGAAGCAAGAGTTGCTTTCTTGAACATCTCTAAATTGCTAGCTTGCATGTTCTAAAATGTTATAACATTGCTAGCTTGCATGATGTAGAACTTGCTATCTTGAACATTACCAAAAGTGCTATCTTGTATGCTGTAAAACTTGCATATCTAAAACTTGATAGCTTGAATGTTCTAAGTATGATGTAACACCTGCTAAATTTTCTAGCTTCAAAACTGCATGATGATAAAACTTGATATTATATTTTTCATGCAATGAGTTGAACTTATATTACAAACAGAACGATTAGTTGTACTTCTCATTTTTGTTGATGACAAAGGGGGAGAAGTATGTTGATGACATGACATGTTAATGCATATGTCTATGCATAAGTTCATGATGACGTGTTGCAAGTATTCATGATGAATATTGCAATGACTTGAATTCAGTTTGAATGCAAGGTTCTATCAATATGGCATATTGATAGGGGGAGTTTGTTTAAACTCCGGGAGTTAAGGTTAACTCCATCATCAAGTGGTTGTCATCATCAAAAAGGGGGAGATTGTTGAATCTCGTATTTTGATGATGAAACCACTTGATATATGTTTATGTTTTAATCTGCGTTTTGAGTGACGCAGGATGCTTCGATCAGGATGAGACAATTAAAGTAGGAAAAATCATGTTGTGCCGGAGGAACATGTCAGAAGATTGGACGTCGGGCCGGTGGATCGGTTGACGTATCGACAGAAGGCTTCGGGCAGTGGACTTGGGCATCGAGCCAAGAAGAGCGGGTATTGTGCCAAGGATATCGGAGTTGCGGAGTCAACTGGCTGATTGGGCAATAGGCCGCAAGAGAGGACGATGCGCCAAAGAATCAGACGAAGCGTTGAGGCACCAATGACATGCCAGACAACTTGGTTAATTGCTTAGGAATAATTGTCTCGATCGAAGTTTTGTTTTACATGTGTAGGATTAACTACGATGGAAGTAAGACATGCAACAGGAGTTGTTCCGGAGTCAAGACTATGATCACGTTGGGAGTTCGAGAGTTCGACGGAAGTCTGGACGGTCGTCGGAGGTTCTACGGGGACAAATCCGAGAAGTCCAGGAGCTTGCCAAAGAAGCTCATTGGAACTTGCCAAGTGGATCGTTGCAAGTCCTGGAGTTTGCCGGAAGTCCGCAGGAGCATCACCGAGGGTTCATCGGATGATCGACGGAAGTTCGCCGGAAGCTCGCCGGAAGAAGCGATTGATGCACCGGAGCAAGTTGTAGTAAATGTCTTAAGAAATGTCGTAGTTAACATGTAGATTAAGTTAGGAATGAGAGGTGATCTCATTAACTTAATCTGGGCGCAATTGGGCCCTTGACAGACCCTAATTGGGCCGAATGGATCAACCCATTCGGACCAGAATTCCTACTAGGCGGTGGCACCGCTAGGGTCGGTGGTGGCACCGCCCAGGAAAGGGTCTCCCAGTGAGACTGGGCGGTGCAACCGCCCCAAGCAGGCGGTGGCACCGCTTGGGCTCAGTCTCCGAGCGAGATTGGGCGTTGCAACTGCCCCTAATAGGTGGTGGCACCGCTAGGGCTCAGTCGCCGAGCGAGACTAGGCGGTGCAACCGCCCCTGTCAGGCGGTGGCACCACCTAGAGGCTCAATCTCCGAGCTCTGCCAAGCAGTGCAACCATCCCTAACAAGCGGCGGCACTGCCCAGAGGCTCAGTCTCCGAGCTTTGCCAAGCGGTGCAACCGCCCCAATCAGGCGGTGTAACCGCCAGACCCCGGAATTCCCGGAGATGACAGCTTTGAGCTCCAAATTCAAACTGGTTTAGGGCCTATAAATTCCCCTCCCATCCCTAGGTAGAAGACACAAGCACAGAGAGATTCAAAGAGAGAAAACACTATTACAATCTCTAGAATTTCCCTCCTTTAGCTTAAGTGTTAGAATTCTATTTAAGAGAGGAGAGTGAGTGCTTGTAAGGGTTGTCTCCTAGACCCAGTAAAAGGAGAAGAGGGGTGTAAGAAGGAGATTGATCTTTGCCTAGTAAAGGAAGATAATTAGTAGATGCTGGTGGCCTCGACGGAAGAGGAATCGGAGGAGTGGATGTACATCACGATTGACCGAACCACTATAAACTCTCGTCTTCTCTGGTTTGCATTTACTTTGAGCATCTTATCTTTCCTACAAACCTCCTCAGTAGCTTACTGCCTTCTGCTCATTTACAAATTTGTTTCTTAGTTAAGTATTTTCCGAATCGGCGTTAAGATGGAAATCAGTTTTATCGTACGAACATCATATTTCAGTTTGTGCTTACATTCTAATTTCTATTTGAACTGCAAACTGTCTTCCTTACTTTACTTCAAATACATTTCCATAAGCTTTGAAAGTTATTATCTATACGAAACGACTTTTACGTCGGAATCGGATTTCAACGTATGAACGCAGTTTTAATCGTCGAAAGTTTTCCGCTGCACTAATTCACCCCACCCCCCCCCCCCCCCCCCCCCTCTTAGTGCTCTTGATCCTAACATATTTGGCAAGCTCCTAGACTTCTCGGATTTGTTCCTGCAAAACCTCCGACGACCGTCCGGACTTACGTCGAACTCTCGAACTCCCAACGTGATCTCGGTCTTCACTCTAGTGCAACACCTGTTGCATGTCTTACTGCCATCGTAGTTAATCCTATATATGTAAAACAAACTTCGATTTAGATAATTAATACTAAGCATTAATCAAGTTGTCCGACATATTATTGGTCCCCCGACGCTTCGTCCGATTCTTCGGCGCATCGTCCTCTCCTGCGGCCTATTGCCCAATCGACCAGTTGACTCTACAACTCTGATATCCTTGGCGCAATACCCGCTCTTCTTGACCCAATGCCCGAATCAATGGCCCGAAGCCTTCTGTCGATACGTCGACCGATCCACCGGCCCGACGTCCAATCTTTTGAAATGTTCCTCCAGCCCAACATGATTTTTCTTGCTTTAATTGTCTCATCCTGATCGAAGCATCCTGCATCACTTAAAACTTAGATTAAAACATAAACACAATTATCAATTGGTTTCATCATCAAAATATGAGATTCAACACATGCAAGCTAGCAAATTTTAAGATGTTCAACAAAGTAACTCTTTCTTCTCTTTTGAGAAGTGCAAGCTATTAATTTTGAATATGCAAGGTAGTAAGATAGCAAGTTCTACAACATACAAGCTAGCAAAAAAAAAAATTTCCATCATGCAAGATAGCTTTCTTGTTGAAGTGTACAAGCTAGCCATTCTTGCTTCCTTTAGTAATGTGCAAGTTGCGAGTTTTGCCTTTTGAGATAGGCAAGCTAGTGATGTTCAAGACAACAAGCTCTTTCTTCTCTTTTGAGAAGTGTCATTTTTGCTTCTTTTGCAAAGTGCAAGCTAGCAAAATTTTATATTATTTTACAACATGCATGCTAGCAAGATACAATGTTTTACATGAAGCAAGCAAACAATTTGGCAAGTGTTACGTTTGCATCTTCTCTTTAGATGTGCAAGAAGGTAAGCAAGTTTTTGCATTTTCTTGACTTGTGCAAGCTAGCTAATTTGCTTTCTAGCATATTTTGCTCCCCTTTTGTCATTGTCAAAAAGAAGGGAAGAATACAATGTTGTAATTCTTTTCCCTTTTCAACAATTTCTAAATCATGACAAAGATAAGTATCAATCTTATTTGTGCATCATTATATATTCAAATTAAAACATGCACAATTTTAAAACCTTACTTTCATTTTTCATGCACGATATCGAAAAATAAATCAAGCATCATTATGAGCATATCATACATGATACTAAGACATAAAAAATTTTAAGCATCAAAACACTCTCATGAGTATCTCATGCATTCATATCATCATTTTAGCAACAAATCATAGTACTTCAAATCATAATGGTATCTAAATGTCAAACTACATCCTATCATGCATGATCATAACTTCTCATTTGTATGCAAAATAATAGTATTTCATGCATAATTTCATATCATCACATGAAAAGTATTAAAAGAATTTTGGTGATGAGATACACAAATAATGAAGACAAATTATGAAAATCAAAAGACATATTATGATTCGTTTTGAATAACTTAAATAACAAAAAGAAAGAATCATAGTAAACAATCTTGATTTATAAAAAATATTCTCAGGTTATAATTTCAAGAAATCAAGAGACACCATGATTCATTTTAACAAATCTCCTCTTAAATAAAATGACGAAAATAATTCTTAGGAGATCATGAAAAATCTTGATTCATAAAAGATTTTCAAGTTATAACTAATTCATGAATACCGAAAGAACATTCATGATTCATTTGGATAATTTTCCTCTTTAGTAAATGACAAAAGGAAGCATAGGAGATCAGAAACCAAGATCTTGATTTATTGAAAAAATTTCAAGTTATAAATCTCAAAAAATCAAGATAAACTCATTCAAATTCAACTCATCAAATTAAAATCATTTTCAAAAGATTCACAAAAGCATAATATACATGAATTCATTAATCTTTTATCAAAAAATAAATAGAGATGAAAAATGTATTCCATATATTTTTATGTGTTTCATTTTAAGTGATTGATTTTATATAAACATGCTCAAGTTTTTCTTATGAAAACCATACATCATAGTTTATAATTGAAAAAGCAACATTTCATCATGAATAACTTCAAAGTCTCATGCATAGTATAAAATCATCAAGCATGATTTCATTAAACATAAATCTTCTTCAATCAAAATCATAAAATCATCAAGATACACATTAATGCTTCTTAAACTAATCTTGTTAGGTGTACAAGCATTAGATTTATATCTATCATTTTATTACATTATTACATTATTAAAACATCAAGCATGATTTCATAAGGCATTTTTAATCAAAATTATTTTGTTTATCATAAACATGCAATTTTCATGATTATTTTTAAAATTACTATAATGATTATTTTTAATCAAAATTATTTTGTTTATCATAAAATTATTTTTTACATTTTAATTATTAAACATATAATTTTTAAGAAAATTAATTCTAAACTAAATTAAAAATAACTCTTGAAAAAACATCATGTAATTTCGAAATAAATTAAGTGGGTTTCGATTAGCTCATCGTTGAAAGATGTTAAGGCATAGTTTGCCACCTCGCCTTTGTTGATTTTCTCCTTGTCTTTGGAGGAGCTTGATTCGTCCCAATTTGTGTTCTTCTTCTTGCGTTTAAAGCAAGTAGTTATGTTCTTTTTGTTCTTTAATTTTTATTTTATAAACTTTTTAAATTTCATAGTGAGTTCAAGTTCGCCATCACTTGAGCTTATGCTCGAGTGGTCTTCGATTGTTCTTAGTTTGAAATCATTCCTATCCTTTGGAAGGTGGTTCTCAAATTCTTTACATGCATTGCATGTCATTTCATAGGTTATCAAAGACCCGATAAGTTCTTCGATAAAAAAAATATTTAAATTTTTTTATTCTTGAATAGCGATTAATTTTGAATCCCAAGTTTTAGAAAGTGAGTGCAAAACTTTATTCACAAGTTCAAGATTCAAAAAACTTTTACCAAAAGCTTTTAAACCATTGATGATATCCGTAAAATGGGTGTTCATATCTCCAATGGTTTCGCTTGGTTTCATTCAAAAAAGTTCAAAATCATGCATTAAAAGATTTACTTTAGAATCTTTAACTCTATTCATGCCTTCGTGTGTGATTTCTAGAATATGTCAAATATCGAAAGCCGTTTCGCACAAAGAAACCCGATTAAGCTCTTTTTTGTCTAAGGTGCAAAATAAGGCATTCAGAGTCTTTGCATTTAGAGAAAATGTCTTCTTCTCCAAATCATTCCAATTGTTTATTGGAAGAGAAGACATTTCAAATCCATTTTCAACTATGTTCCATAAGTTCAAATCCAAAGAAAGCAAGAAAACTCTATTTCGAGTTTTCCAATATGTGTAGTCCATCCCATTGAAAAAGGGAGGACGAATGAGAGAGTGACCCTCTTGAAAACCGTAAAAAGTCATTTCTCTTGGATGTTAAACCAACTAAGAAATTATGAGGCTCTGATACCAATTGTAGGATCAGGGGTCGGTACTAAAATGGGGGGCTGAATTAGTGTAGTGGTAAAATCACATCTTCAAAAACTTTCGTATGATAAAATCGATTCCGATGAAAACTGATTTCGGAAAGTTAGCTTTGAAAGCATATGTTTATGAAGTGAATGCAGTAGGCAAGTAAAGATTCAGTTTGCAATATGTAAATGGCAGGAAGTAAATGTAAACCAAAGAACACGCCAATTTTATAGTGGTTCGGTCGTCATGACCTACATCCACTCTGCTGATTCCTCTTCCGTCGAGGCCACCGGCATCCACTATCGATCTTCCTTTATAGGCGAAGATCAACCTCCTTCTTACACCCCTCTTTTCCTTTTCATGGGTTTAGGAGATAACCCTTACAAGCACTCACACTACTCTTACAGAATTCTAAACTTAGAGTAGAGGAGGGAATTTCTAAAGAGAGTAAAGGAGGGAATTCTACCCTTACAAGCACTCACGCCAATTTTCGTTTCATTACTTTTAAACTCTCTGTGCTTGTGTTCTTTAACCAGGGATGAGAGAGGTATTTATAGGCTTTAAGTTGATTCAAACTTAGAGCCTAAAAACTTCTCATCTCGGGTTTCCCAAGCATGGGCGGTACCACCGGCTGCGCTAGGCGGTACCACCGCTAGTGTCAATCTAACACTAGGTGGTACCACTGCTTGTGAGGTTGTGCTAGGCGGTACCACCACCCAAACAGGCGGTGCCACCACCTGGCATCTTGCCAAGGGCAGTACAACTACCCAGACTGGCGGTACCATCGCCTGACATAGTTTAGAAGACTGTGCCCCGAAGGCGAGGCTTCTTGGGGCATTGTTTGGGCCTCTCATTGGGCCCAACATAGTCTTTACAACAAGCTTAGCTGGCCCCTAATTGGGTTGGCCTAAATTCAAACCCAATTATGTGCTAACTACAAAATCTAAGACATAATCTGAGCTAAACAAATCTGTAAGTCTATTCTTCCGGTGAGCTTCCGGCGATCTTCCAGCGATCTTCCGACGATCTCTCGGCAATGTTCCGGCAGACTCCCTGCAAGCTCTTAGACTTCATGACGATCTTCTTAGCAAGTTCTGACGAGCTTCTCTGGTAAGCTTTGAGACTTCTCGGCTGGTTCCTACAGAACTTCCAACGAATGTTCGGACTTCCGACGAACTCTCGAACTCCCAACGAAGTCGCGTCCTTCACTCGGGGACTTCATTTTACTTCATGCCTTGCTATCGTAGTTAATCCTGCACATGTGAAAACATACTTTGATCTAGATAATTAATACTAAGCATTAATCATGTTGTCCGGTATGTCATTGGTCCCTCGACGCTTTATCTGATTCTTCGACGCATCGTCCTCTCTTGCGGCCTATTGCCCAATCAACCGATTGACTCCACAACTCTGATATCCTTGGCGCAATATTCTCTCTTCTTGGCTCGATGCCCGAATCCATGGCCCAAAGCCTTTTGTCGATACGTCGACCGATCCATCGGCTCGACCTTCAATCTTCTGAGATGTTTTCCTCCGGCACAATATGATTCTTCTGCTTTTATTGTCTCATCCTAATTAAAGCATCTTACATCACTCAAAACATAGATTAAATCATAAACACTATCAATTGGTTTCATCATTAAAATTCGAGATTCAACACCTGGCACCCTGCCAAGGGTGGTTCCACTGCCCAGACTGGTAGTACCACTGCTTGACACAGTCTCAGAGATTGTGCCACGACGATGTCACCTCTTGGGGCATTGTTTGGGCCTATTCATTGGGCAAACACAATTCTTACATGGGCCCAACTGGTCCCTAATTGGGTTGGCCCAATTCCAATCCCAATTATGTACTAACTATGAATTCTAAAACATTTCCTAAGCTAAAAAATTCTAGTATGTAAGTTTAGTTTCTTCCGGCGAGCTTCTGGCGATCTTCTGACGATCTCTCGGTAATGTTCCAGTGGATTCCCAACAAGCTCCTAGACTTCATGACGATCTTCTTGGTGAGTTCCGATGAGCTTCTTTAGCAAGCTCTTGGACTTCTCGGTTGGTTCCGGCAGAACTTTCGACGAACGTCCAGACTTCCGACGAACTCTCGAACTCCCAACGAAATCGCATTCTTGACTTCGAGACTTCATTTTGCTTTATGCCTTGCTATCGTAGTTAATCTTGCACATGTAAAAATACACTTCGATCTAGAAAATTATTACTAAGCTTAAATCATGTTGTCCGGCATGCTATTAGTCCATCAACGCTTCGTCCAATTCTTCGGTGCATCGTCCTCTCTTGTGGCCTATTGCCCAATCGGCCAGTTCACCTCCGCAACTCCGATATCCTTGGCACAATATATGCTCTTCTTAGTCCGATGCTCGAATCCATGTCATAAAGACTTCTATTGATACATCGACCAATCCTTCGGCCCGACGTCCAATCTTCTAATATGTTTTCCTCCGGCCCAACATGATTTTTCCTGCTTTAATTGTCTCTCCCTGATCGAAGCATCCTGCGTCACACAAAATGCAAATTAAATCATAAACACTTATCAATTGGTTTCATCATCAAATTACGAGATTCAACAGAGGCAACAAAGGAGGGAGTCTGGATGAAGAAGTTCATCACAGATCTGGGAGTTGTGTAGGGTAACGAAGAGTCGATTCCCTTATATTATGACAATAAAGGGGCGATTGCTCAAGCGAAGGAACCCAGGTCTCTTCAGAAGTCTAAGCACTTTCTGAGGAGGTTCCACTTGATCAGAGAGATCGTGATCCAAGGAGATGTAGCAGTGGAAAGAGTTTCATTCAAAGATAACATCATAGATCCATTGACAAAGTCATTGTCTCAAATTATTTTTAAGCATCACAGGGGTCTGATGGGGATCAAACACATAGGTGATTAGCTTTAGGTTAATTCAGAGATTACTTGTTATAGGTGCTCTATAAGTCAATCACGTGAGTGATGGCACGTGTGCCATAATATGCATTCTTTTTTCTTATTATATTATTTGGCATTTTATCACTTTGTATTATCTATTACATATTGTGATGTCTATGAATCACTTCAATGAGAATCAGATCGTGATAAGATCATGATAATGAGACTGATTTACCTTTAAATACAGATCCTAAATAATCCCGACCATAGGTTACTTGTGAGGGATATCAAGATAACCGGACAGACTAGTGTACTACATACTCGTACATATGATGGAGATGGTTGGTCTCATAGCTACTCATGTGGGGACACTAGGGATATAGTACATGTGGTCATTGGAGAATGAGTTCACTGATTGATCCACTCATGGAATGCTAGATAGTTAATGATACCTCATTGTCAAACAGCGATTTCGTTGTCCCTATGGTGTACCTGGTCCTTAGATATAAGACACCAAGGATTTTTTGTATGAGTACTCTAGTGCTTTGATACCATACTTATAAATTTAGAAGTTCTAGATCTAGGATAGCCTATCATTGGGAGTGGTAGCCAACCTTACGAGAACTATTGATTGTCAGTAGAGGATCATCTACTATCGATGTCATGAGAGGAATATCCCATGTGTGTTAGGAATTCTTGGGGGAGAAATCATATGCACAGTAGAAGAATAGAAAACAAAATCCTCAATTCCCAAATATATGTTCGTCGTCGTGCGAAGATTAGTGCGCAAAATTCGCGAAACTTAAAACTTGCGTATAAGATAAATTGTGCTACCTAGGGAGATCATATATCCCTGAATCCTTACCGATGTCTAAGAGAGGGTGAAGGACGTCAAGCACCCTCCTCTTTAGCGGTGATCGACACAGTAGGGCTGCGATGTTGCTCCTCAAAACTCTAGACCTGCTCTAAGGTGGAGAGGGGGAGGAGAATAGGAGAGGCAAGCACAAAGCTCTAGCCTATGAACCACTAATTCCATCCTATATATAGAAGTCCCAAGTCAACTTAACCCTAATGGATCCCCTCCTATTGGGTATTGGATTTCCATCCAACTACCTAAGCCTCTTAGATTAGTAGATCTTTATCCAATAATCTCTCATGAGTGCTTATTGGATCTCATCAATAGGATCAAATAATTCAGAGACTCATTGGATATCTAATAAGATAGGGGCTCTAGTGGATATCTCATATCTGAACCTCTATTTTTTGCAATATCTACCATATATGTGTGACCCTCTAGGCCCAATATCGAGTTGGTCATCAGTTATACGAGTCAAAACTCCTTTTGGCACAATAAATTATTATCTCCATAATAATTCACTTATCTAATCGATTGCGGACGTACTAAGATACTACGTCATAGCCCCAAAATGATGTAGGAGAATCCAATCCATTAGACCTATTTGTCCTTAGTTCTCAAGTACCTATAGTCCCTCATCCATCTAATATCCCAAAGACGGTATATCGGGCATGGTACTATCAGATAGAATACAGTTTCTACTCGAGTCTCCCTCTAATATGATTCTCCCGGAGAACTCTTTCTCTCTCAATCTGAATGACCTTAGCTAGGGATTTATCTAAGAAAGAACACATGAGACATTCCTCTCATGACTCTGAGATTAGATGATCCTCTATCGACACTTAATAGCCCTCGTAAGATTGACTGTCACTCCCGATGTCTAGTTGTGCTAGATCTAGGACATCCAAATATATAAGTCAAGTATCAAATGCTAGTCATAGGTGCCCAGCAAGCCAATCACGTGAGTGATGGCACGTGTGACTTGATACATAATCTTTTTGCTTATTATATTTTGGCGTATATCACTTTATAACTATTGCATATGTGCATATATATATTGTGATTTCCTTGGATTTGTGCAATGGGAATCGGATTGTGATGAGATCAAGATAATGAGATCGATACACCTTTAAACACATATCCTAAAGAATCCCGGTCATAGGTTACTCGAGAGGAACATCGTGATAACCGAATAGACTGGTGTGCTGTATACCCGTCCATATGATGGATGCAGCTGGTCTCATAGCTGCTCGTGTAGGGACACTAGAGATACATTACAGGTGCTCATTGGAGAATGAGTTCACTGATTGATCCGCTTACGGAATGTTAGATGGTTGATGATGCCTTATTGTCAGACAGTGATTCCGTAGTCCTAGTGGTGTATCTGGTCCTTAGACTTGAGACACCAAGGATGTCCTGTATGAGTGCTCCACTCTTTGATACCAGACTTATAGGTTTGGCTGTCCCAGATCTAGTATAGCTAGTCATTGGGAGTGGTAGTCGACCTTACGAGGGCGATTGAGTGTCGATAGAGGATCATCCACTCTCGGCGTCATGAGAGGAATATCCCATGTGTTCTTGCTCAAACAAATCCCTGGCCAGGGTCATTCGGGTTGAGAGAGAAAGAGTTCTCCAGGAGAATCCGATTAGAGCGAGACTCGAGTAGAAACCGTATGGGTCTGACAACACCATGCTCGATATACGGTCTCTGGGATATTAGATGGATGAGGGACTATAGGTACATGGTAACTGAGGATAGACAGGTCCAATGGATTGGATTCCCCTGTATCGTCTGGGGACTACGGCGTAGTGGCCTAGTACGTCCGTAGTCGATGAGTCGAGTGAATTTATTACAGAGATAATAATTCACTGATTTAGAAGGAGTTCTGATAGGTATGACTCACGGCCAGCTCGATATTGGGCCTAGAGGGTCACACACATATGGTAGGCATTGCGATGAGTAGAGGTTCGGATATGAGATATCCGACGGAGCCCTTGTCTTATTGGATGCAGATCCAATACCCACTAGGGAAGGACCCATTAGGGTTTGACACGGGATCTCTATAAATAGGAGGGATTCACAACCTCATAGGCTAGAGTCTTTGCTTGCCTTTCCTATTCTCCTCTCCCTCTCCATCTCAGAGTAGGTTTGGAGTTTTGAGGAGCGTCGTCGCAACCCTGCTGTGTGGATCACCGCTAGAGAGGAGGACGCTTAACCTCCTTCACCCTCTCCTAAGGATCTGCAAGGAAACAGGGATATACGATCTCCCTAGGTAACACAATCTCTATACGCAGTTTTGTGTTTTGCGGATTTTTGCGCACTAATCTTCGCACGACGACGAACATCTTTTAGGGAATCGGGAATTTTTGTTTTCTTGTTCTTCCGCTGCGCATATGATGTCGCCCCCCATGATTTCCCAACAGTGGTATCAGAGCCAGGTTGTTCGTGCGAATGATTGGTTTTGAACTGCGTGTGTTGTGTTTAGGAAGAATATTGACGTCAAAATCGTTGACGCAAAAGCGAGAAAGGGCAGCAACAGTTGCTGCCCTCGATCTGCGTGCGGGCAGCGCAGCCGAAGGCGGGCAACGCAGGGGCTGCGTTTGCAGCAACCGGCCGGCGGCCTGCTTGCAGTAGGCTTGCTGCCTGCGGGGCTGGCAACCCACGGGCAGAGGCGCCGCAGGGCAGCGATGCTTGCCGCCGAAAGGAAGCGGCGCCCGCCGCCGCACGGCAGCGACGCGCGACGCCTGTCGCCGCAGGACAGCGACGCGCGACGCCTGCCGCCGCTGCTCCCGCGGGCGAAACCCGCCACAGGGGCGGCCGCCCGGCGGTACAGCACCGCCTGCGGAGGTAGCGGCGCCCGAAAGGGGCACCCACCCACAGCGGCATCGCCGCCAGCGGGCGTGCCGTGCCGCCAGCAAGCGAGGGCAGTGCCCAAGCCCCGCCGCACAAGCCGCCGCCGGTAGGGTGGCGGCGGCGGCAGCAGCGAAAGGGGGAAAGGGTATTAGGGTTTTCTGGGCAAAAGATAGTTTTGCCCCTCGGAATTTGAGAAATGCCAGTTTCTCTCTTTTGTACAAATTACGAAAATACCCTTAGGAATTGAGAAATTCCCTACATGTCCCTGATATCAGAAAAATATTAATTAATTAAAAGGTTTAGTTGATTATTATTTTTATTATTATCTATTAGTCCTATATGATGATGATTATTTATACATGTGATGTATGATGTGTGGACGGATGATCATGGACCGTGTGATGTGTGTACTTGTGATTATTATTATTGAGGTCTGCGAACCTCCATTATATTTCTCGTTTATTGTCGGGCCTGCGTGCCTATGATTAAGTTGTAATCATATGAGGAGGTGCAGCGGGAGCGTGGATGCGATAGCGGGACCCACGAGACGGACGATCGTGATGCATGGAGATGCATCAAGATGTCGACGAAACCGACGAGGACGAGATGGACGATCACAGGGCATGGAGATGCACCGTTGCACATATAGATCTTGATGTGAGTGATTAGGCCTACTGGCTCGGGCCTAATCATATTAGGTTGTGGTCCATGATCATCTGGTGTGATTGCTTATACACATACTAGATATGTATATATATTTGCATGCGATGTAGATATATATTAAATATGTATATGTGTGACATGTCATATTAGGAGACCAAATTATAGAAACATCTCTCGATAATATTAAGTCGGTAAACGTGAGACAATTAGATTGACCCACGTGGCCTTCCATCGTTATGAGTAGGAACCGATTCCCAGTGTAGGTTGAGTTGGTCGAGTCCCTCGAGACTCACCTATATCGTGATTCGCTATCTTAGAGCTTACGACATAGAGATGTCACCGGTGACCCGATGGCATGGTATGCTTGGTCGAGTCCCTCGAGGGTATATCATCAAATCAGACTCATCTTGTAACGAAGGTGTTGACTTAACCGAGCATCATGGTTGGTCGAGTCCCTCGAGGCCATGGTGATTCGGAGGCTGAATAGGACGGGAATCACAAGGAGTTGTGATCAGCAAGAGTTGCCTACCTTTTAGGCTTAGTGTGATTGGTCGAGTCCCTCGAGGTTACACTAAGACGCTGATTGGATCCTGATCCCCACTAGAAGTCTGCCGGAGACTTCCGTTTTACGTGCTGAGGGTGTCGCGTGACTCGATAGTAAAATAGTGGGAGCATATTAAGATAGAAGTCCATATCTTGATAGTTTATTTCTTGCAAAATCTGCATGTTATTCATTTCTGCTACATCTTTATTTTCAGAAAATGTCGTTTTCAAATCCCTTACGTGGCATACTTGATGTCAACCGCCTCACTGGTCCAAATTATATGGATTGGCTCCGTAACTTGAGAATTGTTCTTACAGTGGAGAAAATCGTGTATGTCATTGATACAGTGATGCCTACGCCCGAAGAAGGGGCAAGCGAGGATAAGATCACTCGCTACGTGAAGTACATTAATGACTCCACTCTTGCTCAATGCTATATGTTGGGCTCTATGACTCCAGCGTTACAGAGACAACATGAAAAGATAGATGCCAGATCCATTCTACTACATGTCCGCAAATTGTTTGAGGAACAGGGAAGGACTTAATGATATGAGATATCCAAGAGCCTTTTCCGTGCTAGGATGACTGAGGGGACGCCGGTTCAGAACCATGTCCTAAAGATGATTGAGTGGATAGAGAAACTCACAGGTCTAGGAATGGTCCTAGAGGATAACTTGTGTGTAGACATTGTGCTTCAATCCCTCCCAGATTCCTTTTCACAGTTCATAATCAATTGTAATATGAACAAGCTTGAGGTGACTCTCCCAGAGCTCCTCAATATGTTGAGGGAGGCAAAGAGTACTATTAAGAAAGAGAAGCCAGTTCTTTACACTGGTGAGACCAGAAAGAAAAGGAAAGCAGAAAGGTCCCTTAAGAAGGGAAAGGCAAGGGCAAACAAGGTAAAGCAAATGTTGCTAAGAAAGACTCAGCAAAGGACAAAGGCCAGTGCTTCCACTGTGGTAAAGATGGGCATTGGAAGAGAAACTACAAAGAGTACCTTGCAGAAAGGGCGAAACAAAAGCTTGATGAAGCTTCAGGTACATTCATGATCAGTCTTCATTTGTCAAACTCTTATGATAACACATGGGTATTGAATACCGGTAGTGCTTATCATATATACAATTCGTTGCAGGTTCTGGCAAGGCCTAGGAGACTAGAGAGAGGCGAGATGGACCTCAAGATGGGCAATGGAGCAAAAGTTGCTGTATTAGCTGTTGGCGAGGTCGCCCTACATCTGCCTAGTGGAGCTTTTATTGCATTAGATGCATGTTATTTTGTTCCTTATATTATCAAAAACATTATCTCCATTTCATGTTTAACAGTTAGTGGATATAAATTTGTTTTTGAGAACAATGGTTGTTCGATATTATTAGATGATAAGATCATCACGAAAGGAACATTGCATAATGGTTTATTTATGTTAGACACCACTCCACATATCATGAATGTAAATGTGTCCAAAAGGAAACGAGATGAGTTGAACAATGCATACCTGTGGCTTTGTAGGCTAGGTCACATCCATGAAAAAAGGATTCAAAAGTTGCTAAATGATGTATATCTAGATCCATTCGACTATGTGTCATATGCAACTTGTGAGCCTTGCATTCGTGGAAAACTGACCAAATCTCCATTTAGTAGAACTGGAGAGAGAGCCAATGAGTTGTTGGAACTCATACATAGTGATGTATATGGACCCATGTCAACTCATGCCATTGGAGGTTACTCCTACTTCATTACATTTACTGATGATTTCTCAAGGTATGGATATGTGTACTTAATGAAGTACAAGTCCGAGGCCTTTGAGAAATTCAGAGAGTATAAGAATGAGGTGGAGAACCAGACTAGAAAGAGTATCAAAAACTCTTCGATCAGATCGAGGAGATGAGTACTTAAATACAGAGTTTACTCAGTTCCTCAATGACCATGGGATATTATCCCAATGGACACCTCCTTATACACCTCAGCTCAATGGTGTCTCTGAAAGGAGAAATCGTACATTATTAGATATGGTACGGTCCATGATGAGTTTCGCTGACCTACCCATCTTATTCTGGGGATATGCCCTAGAAACCGCAGCTTACCTTCTGAACAGAGTTCCAACTAAGTCGGTAGTGTATACACCATATGAGATATGGAAAGGGAAGAAGCCCGATCTTAAGGTTGTTAAGATTTGGGGCTGCCCTGCCCATGTTAGAAGACACAACCCCGATAAGTTATAATCAAGGACAAAGCGATGCAAATTTGTGGGATACCCCAAGGAAACTTGTGAGTATTATTTCTATCATATCGAGGACCAAAAGGTCTTTGTAGCTAGGAGAGTAGTGTTCCTTGAGAAGGAACACATTCTTGACGGAGACAGTGGGAGAATGATAGAATTGAGCGAGGTTGGAGAACCAAGCTCAAGCACCACTCAACAGCCCGAGTCTGTTCAGGTACCTAATACACAAGTATAAACTTTACGCAGGTCTGATAGAGTATCCCATCCTGCTGAGAGATATGTGGGATATATTAGAGCAGAGGATGTAGAGGATATTGATCCTCAAACCTACGAGGAGGCTATTATGAGTATAGACTCTGGGAAGTGGAAAGAAGCCATGAATTCTGAGATGGATTCTATGTACTCCAATAAGGTTTGGAACCTAGTTGATGCGCCCGAAGGTATTGTACCCATCGGTTGCAAGTGGATCTTTAAGAAAAAGATCGGAGTAGATGGAAAGATAGAGACCTATAAAGCAAGGCTAGTGGCTAAGGGGTATCGTCAAAGGCAAGGTGTTGACTACGACGAAACTTTCTCACCCGTAGAAATGCTAAAATCCATCAGAATTATATTAGCTATTGCAGCACACTATGATTATGAGATCTGACAGATGGATGTGAAAACCGCATTCCTCAACGGGAACCTTGAGGAGGAGGTGTATATGATGCAACCTGAGGGATTCGTGTCCAAGAACTGCACAGATAAGGTGTGTAGGTTGCTTAGATCCATTTATGGACTAAAGCAAGCTTCCCGAAGTTGGAACATAAGATTTGATGAGGCAATCAGATCTTATGACTTCGTTAAGAACGAAGATGATCCTTGTGTATACAGAAAGGTAAGTGGGAGCGCTATCACCTTTTTGGTGTTATATGTGGATGACATCCTCATCATTGGGAATGACATAGGAATGCTATCCACGGTAAAGGCTTGGTTATCTAGACACTTCTCCATAAAGGACTTAGGGGAGCGTCTTATATCTTGGGGATTAGAATCTATAGAGATAGATCCAAGAGGATGCTTGACTTGTCCCAGTCCAGGTACATAGAAACTATTGTCAAAAGGTTTGGCATGGAAAATTCCAAGAGAGGTCTCATACCGATAAGACATGGGATATCGCTTTCTACGAGTATGTCCCCAAAGACTCCAGAAGAAAGGGCGAACATGGATATGATACCTTATGCCTCAGCAATAGGGTCTATCATGTATGCCATGCTATGTACTAGGCTTGATATAGCACATGCTCTGAGTGTCACGAGCAGGTATCAGGCGGATCCAGGCTTGGAGCATTAGAAAGCAGTAAAGTGTATCCTTAAGTACTTGAGAAGGACTAAGGATCTTTTACTAGTATATGGAGGTAATAGCCTTAAGGTTGAAGGCTACACTGACTCAAGTTTTCAGTCTGATGTCGATGATAGCAAGTCGAATTCAGGGTATGTGTACACCTTGAATGGAGGAGCAGTGTGCTGGAAGAGTTCCAAGCAAGATACCATATCTGACTCGACCACAAAGGCGAAGTACATTGCTGCATCAGATGCAGCAAAAGAGGGAGTCTGGGTGAAGATGTTCATCTCAGATTTGGGAGTCGTTCCGAATAGCGAGAAGTTGACTTCCTTATATTGCGACAACTATGGGGCGATTACTCAAATAAGGGAACCCGAGTCTCATCAGAAGTGTTCTGAGGAGGTTCCAGCTTATCAGAGAGATCGTAACCCGAGGAGATGTAGCAGTGGAAAGAGTTCCATCCGAAGATAACATTGCAGATCCACTGATAAAGCCGTTGTCTCTGATTGTCTTTGAGCGTCACAGGAGTCTGATGGAGATCAGACACATGGTGATTGGCTTTAGGTCAAGTGGGAGATTGCTAGTCATAGGTGCCTAGCAAGCCAATCACGTGAGTGATGGCACGTGTGACTTGATACATAATCTTTTTGCTTATTATATTTTTGCGTATATCACTTTATAACTATTGCATAAATCCATACTTATATTGTGATGTCCTTGGATTTGTGCAATGGGAATCGGATCGTGATGAGATCACAATAATGAGATCGATTCACCTTTAAACACATATCCTAAATGATCTCGGTCATAGGTTACTCGAGAGGGACATTGTGATAACCGGATAGACTGGTGTGCTGTATACCAGTCCATATGATGGATGCAGCTGGTCTCATAGCTGCTCGTGTAGGGACACTAGGGATACAGTACAGGTGCTCATTGGAGAATGAGTTCACTGATTGATCCGCTTACGGAATACTGGATGGTTGATGATGCCTTATTGTCAGACAGCGATTCCGTAGTCCTAGTGGTGTATCTGGTCTTTAGACTTGAGACACCAAGGATGTCCTGTATGAGTGCTCCACTCTTTGATACCAGACTTATAGGTTTGGCTGTCCCAGATCTATTACAGCTGGTCATTGGGAGTGGTAGTCGACCTTACGAGGGCTATTGAGTGTCGACAGAGGATCATCCACTCTCGGCGTCATGAGAGGAATATCCCATGTGTTCTTGCTCAAACAAATCCCTGGCCAGGGTCATTCGGGTTGAGAGAGAAAGAGTTCTCCGGGAGAATCCGATTAGAGCGAGACTCGAGTAGAAATCGTATAGGTCTGATAGCACCATGCTCGATATACGATCTCTGGGATATTAGATGGATGAGGGACTATAGGTACACGGTAACTGAGGACAGATGAGTCCAATAGATTGGATTCCCCTGTATCGTTTGGGGACTACGGCGTAGTGGCTTAGTACGTCCGTAGTCGATGAGTCAAGTGAATTATTACACAGATAATAATTCACTGAGTTAGAAGGAGTTCTAACAGGTATGACTCATGGCCAGCTCGATATTGGGCCTAGACAGTCACACATATATGGTAGGCATTACGATGAGTAGAGTTTCGGATATGAGACATTCGATAGAGCCCTTGTCTTATTGGATGCAGATCCAATACCCACTATGGGAGGACCCATTAGGGTTTGACAAGGGACCTCTATAAATATGAGGGATTCATAGCCTCATAGGCTAGAGCCTTTGCTTGCCTCTCCTATTCTCCTCCCCCTCTCCACCTCAGAGCAGGCTTGGAGTTTTGAGGAACGTCGTTGCAGCCCTACTGTGTGGATCACCGCTAGAGAGGAGGATGCTTGACCTCCTTCACCCTCTCCTAAGGATCTATAAGGAAACAGGGATATACGATCTCCCTAGGTAACATAATATACTCTATACGCAGTTTTATGTTTCACGGATTTTGCGCACCAATCTTCGCACGACGACGAACATCTCTTGGGGAATCGGGGATTTTTTTTTCTTATTCTTCTACTGCGCATGTGATGTCGCCCCCAAGATTTCCCAACACTATCAAGAAAGAGAAGCCAGTTCTCTATACTAGTGAGACTAGAAAAAAAGGAAGGAAAAAAAAGTCCCTTAAGAAGGGCAAGGGCTAGGGCAGACCGAGTAAAACAGAGGTTGCTAAAAGGTGCTAGTCATTTAAGCCCTACAAGCCAATCACATGAGTGATGACACGTGTGACGTGACACATAATCTTTTTGCTTATTATTATATTTGGCATTTTATCACTTTACATTGCTTGTTACTTGAATATATTGTGATGTCCATGAATCTGTGCAATAGGAATCAGATCATGATGAGATCATGATAATGAGACCAATTCACCTTTAAACACAGATCCTAAATAATCTTAGTCATAGGTTACTCGAGAGAGACATCGAGATAAACAGACAAACTGGTATATTATATACTTATCCATATGATGGATGCAGCTAGTCTCATAGCTGCTCATGTGGGGACACTAGGGATATAGTACAGATAACCATTATAGAATGATTTCATTGATTGATCCGCTTACGAAATGCTGGATGGCTGATGATGCCTTATTGTCATATAGTGATTCCATAGTCCTAGTAGTGTATCTGATCCTTAGACATGAGATACCAAGGATGTCTTGTATGAGTACTCCACTCTTTGATACCGGACTTAAAGGTCTAGAGGTTCCAGATCCAACACAATCGGACATTGGGAGTAATAACCAACCTTACGAGGACTATTAAGTGTCGATAGAGGATCATCTACTCTTGGTGTCATGAGAGGAATATCTCATGTGTTTTGCTCAAAAAAATCCCTAGCTAGGGTCATTCGGATTAAGAGAGAAAGAGTTCTCCAAGAGAATTCGATTAGAGTGAGACTCGAGTAGAATCCGTATGAGTCTAATAGCACCATGCCTAGTATACAGTCTTTGGGATATTAGATGGATGTTACGGTAACTAAGGATAGATAGGTCCAATGGATTGGATTCTCCTGTATCGTCTAGGCACTACGATGTAGTGGCTTAGTACGTTTGTAGTCGAGGAGGTATATATGCTACAACCTGAGGGATTCATGTTCAAGAACTACTCAGATAGGGTGTGTAGGTTGCTTAGGTCTATTTATAGACTGAAGCAAGCTTCCCGAAGTTAGAACATAAGATTTGATGAGGTAATCAGATCTTAAGAATTTGTTAAGAACAAAAATGAGCCTTGTGTGTATAGAAAGGTAAGCGAGAGCGCTATCACCTTCTTATGTTATATGTGGATGACATCCTGATTATTGGGAATGATATCGGAATGTTATCCATAGTAAAAGCTTGATTATCTAGATACTTCTCCATGAAGGACTTGGAGGAAGCATCCTATATCTGGGGGATTCCGATCTATAGAGATAGATCCAAGAGGATGCTTGACTTGTCCTAGTATAGGTATATAGACACTATTGTCAAAAGGTTTGGCATAGAAAATTCTAAGAAATGTCTCATAACGATGAGATATGGGATATCGCTTTCTAGGAGTATATCCCCAAAGACGCCTGAAGAAAGGGAAAACATTGATAGGATACCCTATGCCTTAGTGATAAGACGTATCATGTATGTCATGCTATATACCAGGCTTGATATAGTGCATGCTCTGAGTGTCATGAGTAGGTATCTAGCAGATCCAGGCTTGGAGTACTAGAAAACAGTAAAGTGTATCCTTAAGTACTTGAGAAGGAATAAGGATCTTTTATTGGTATATGGAGATGGTAGCCTCAGGGTTGAAGGCTATACGAACTCAAGTTTCTAGTTTGATATTGATGATAGCAAATCTAATTCGAAGTATGTGTTCATCCTGAATGGAGGAGTAGTATGCTGGAAGAGTTCCAAGTTACTACTTCTAACTCGACCACAGAGGCGGAGTACATTGCTGTAACAGAGGAGCTGTGTTAGAACCGTTGCAGATTCTAAACTTGGGGTTAATCTCTTTAGGGGATCGACCTCCTTGGAAACCTATAGGGGTTCCTCCCTCCAAGTTGCTGCTCAAAGGCTGCAGAAAAGATTCATCTATTGCTTAAGAAAAGAGAAGGAATACATGGCTATTTATAGGGCTTCTAAACTCTAACTCCTAATAGGACTCCTACTTAAGACTCTTACTTCTAACCAACTTCTAATAGGACTCCTACTTAAGACTCTTACATCTAACCAGCTCCTAATAGGACTCCTACTCAAGACTCCTATTCCCTTACAACTCCTAATTCTTCTCTAAGAAAAAACCTCCTACATGAATGTCCCTCTCAATTGGGACTCTCCTAGCTAGAGTCCTAACAGATCCGCCCTCTTCAAATCAGCCTTGTCCTCAAAGCTGAGATTCCATGAACTCAGGGAACCGGGTCTTCAGCTCCTCATATGGTTCCCACGTGGCGTCTTCAAGTGGTAGATTATTCCAATGCACTAGTACTTCAATAGAGGGATGTCGGCAACGCATCACGATCCTGCGATCGAGGATAGCTTGTGGTTGGGCTTGAATAACTCCATCCTCAGTTGTGTTGGGCAGTTGGATCTGGGGTGACTCGTGTTCTCCCAACTTGGGCTTTAGGCATGATATTGGAAGACAGGGTGAATTTTGGCATCCTCAGGTAATTTAAGTATGTACTCCACCGCTCCAATATGCTCTGTGATCTAATAGGGCCCATAAAAACATGGGGATAGCTTCATGGAGGCTCGAGTGTTGATAGAGAGTTGCTTGTATGGTTGTAGGTGAAGATAAACCCAATCTCCCACTAAAAATTCTCTTTCACTTCGTCGTATGTTGACTTGCTACTTCATTCTGGCTTGAGCGGTAGAGAGATTATCTTTTAACAGTTGTAAGAGTTTGTCCCTATCAATCAATTCTTAGTTAACCTGATCTACCTTGGCCGAGCCAATTACATACTTTGGAATCACTCGGCCTGGTCGACCATACAATGCTTCATAAGGGGCACATTTTGTAGATGAATGATATGTAGTATTATACCACCATTCGGCCCAGGAAAGCCATTTTGCCGACTCTTTTGGTCGGTCGCTAGCGAAACACCGGAGGTACGTCTCTAAGCACCTATTTACCACTTCTATTTGGCCGTCAATTATGGATGATACGCTGTGCTCATCTTGAGTTTGGTGCCTTGTAACTGAAATAACTCGGTCCAAAATTTACTAGTGAAGATCCTATCACGATCACTTACGATGGACCTTGGCATCCGATGCAGTTTAACAATATTTTCTATGAAAATCTGGGCAATAATAGCAGCAGTATAGGGATTTCTCATAGCACAAAAATGAGCATATTTCGTAAGTCGATCAACCACCATGAGAATCATGCTTTTACCTTTGGAAGATGGCAGCCCTTCAATAAAGTCCATGGAGATGTCAGTTCACACTAAGTCTGGTATGGGTAGTGGTTGTAGCTTCCCTGGATTTGCCACAGTTTCACCATTATGCGGTTGACATACATCACATTGTGCCACATATTCAGCAATAAATTTTTTCATCCCTCTCCAATAAAAATTTTGCTTCACTCTTTTGTAGATTCCCAGGAATCCAGAGTGCCCTGCTATAGGTATGGAGTGCATTTCATGCAAGATGATTGTGATGCAATGGGAGTCAGGTATAAGCACAATGCAACCTTTGTAACGTAGATCCCTCGAATCCCAGGTGTAGTGGGCTATTGCACTTGAATCCTCCTCCAATTTTTTTATGATGTTGCTAATCTCTGGATCCTTCTTCCATTCTTCCCTAATGTCCTCGAGGAGACCGGTGGTAGGAAGGGAGACGGTTGAAACCTTAGCTTGTTCAGGTAGCCGTGAGAGTGCATCTGCAACAACGTTTTCTTTCCCCTTTTTGTAAATAATTTCATAATCAAATCCAAGAAGTTTGGTTACCCATTTTTGCTGCTCAGGGGATAATATCTTTTGCTCCAATAAGTACTTGAGGCTTTTATAGTCAGTTTTAATTTGAAATCGCCAACCGATCAGGTAGGGTCTCCACCTCGTTACTACGTGTACAATGGTGAGCATCTCCTTATCATATACTGACATATTTTGATGGGAGGGAGATAATGCCTTGCTAGTGTATGCGATTGGTCGACCATTTTACATGAGAACGACTCCAATTCCGACTCCAGATTTGTTAGCCTCAATGATGAAGGGTCTATTGAAATCTGGTAGCGCAAGCACCAGCGTCGTTGTTATGGTTGCTTTAAGTTTGTCGAAGGCAGCAGAGGTTTTGTCCGACCATTGGAAAGCATCTTTTTTCAATAAAGAAGTGAGTGGTGCACTGATCTTCTCATAGTCCTTAACAAATTTTCGGTAGTAGCCCATTAGTCCAAGGAACCCTCGCAGTAATTTCACGTTTGTACGTTTCGGCCAGCCTTGCATTGCCTCAATTTTTCTTGGGTCTATCGCCACTCCTTCTTCTGATATTATATGCCCAAGGTACTCTACCTTTTGCTGGAGAAAGCTGCACTTTGGTTGCTTAACAAAAAGAGTATTCTCCCGAAGGATCGTCAAAATAATCCGTAAATGCTAAAAGTGAGTCTCAAGAGAAGGGCTGTAAACGAGAATATCATCGAAAAATACCAGCACAAATTTACGAAGAAAGCTCCAAAAAATATCGTTCTTGAGACTTTGAAAGGTTGAAGGAGCATTAGTGAGTCTAAAAGGCATTACCAAGAATTCATAATGGCCATCATGTGTGCGAAATGTAGTTTTTAGAATGTCATCGTTGTTAGGATCGGAGCGGCACTAAGAGGGGGGGGTGAATTAGTGCAGCGGATTAAAACTACGGTTTTAGAAAATCATTCGTACGATAAGAACGGAACTTGAAAAGCTTAATCTTGAAAGCGTATTCTTAAATATGTGCAGCAAAAGTAATAAGGAACTTAAAGCATATAAGAAGGTTTGCAATAATGTAAATAGCAATAATGAAATGCAAACCAAGAATCACACCGATTTTAGAGTGGTTCGGTCAAATGACCTACTCCACTTGCGAGGCCCCTCTTCGAAGAGGCTCCCACCTTCCACTAGCAAGTCTCTTGAAATGGAAGGGTAAATACCCCTCTTACAACTCTTTACAAGCGGTTCACTCTCTTACAGATTTTCGAGAAGAAATGAGGTGAACACTAGCAAATTGAAAAGAAGACAAGCTAATACTTTTCTAAGATCTTTCTCTTAAACTTTTGTTACACAAAAAGTTGTATACTCAGCTGAGTTTTGAGGGGTATTTATAGGCCTCAAGAGGATTCAAATTTGGGCTCCAAGATTTGGGCTCCAAATTTGAATTCTCTTTGGTTTCCCGATGTTGGCGGTGCCACCGCCCAGCGCTCTGGTGCTGGGCGGTGCAACCACCCAGCCCAGGAGGTGTCACCGCCCAGCTCTCGGGTGTTGGGCGGTGCCACCGCCAAGCCAGGCGGTGCCACCGCCTACAGTGTTTTCAGCCCGACTACAGTGTTTTCAGCCACTAGTTGGGCTTCAATCTTGGCCTAAACTAGTTCGAACTCGGGCCCAATTGGCCCCTAACCAGGATATAGGATTATCTTCTTAATCCTAATCCTAATTACAAGTGAACTACATAACAAAACACATCCTAAGCAATTTTATCAACCGCGAACGTCAAGTCTTGTTCCGGCGAGCTTTCCGACGAACTTCTTCCGACGGGGTCCAAGCACGCTCCTGAACTTGTGATGACTTTAATGAGTAGCCGAGACTTCTCGGTGATCTCTGCGAACCTCCGACGATCTCTTCGGCGAACTTCCAACAGGTTCCCGATTTCTTCTCGGTTGGTTCCATTAGCATCTCCGACGATTCTTCGGACTCTTAAACGTTCATCGAACTTGACTCCGATATTCTTGCTTTGTGTTTTCTGGTTATCGTAGTTAATCCTACATACTTAACTCAATAATATGGATTAGATCAAATAACTCATCAATTGATTTTATCATCAAAATCCGAGATTCAACAATCTCCCCCTTTTTGATGATGACAATCAATTGATGACGGAGTTAAACGTAACTCCCCCTATCTATATGCCATATTATGAGAAGATAAAACACTTGAATTTCATCCATTGAATTCAAGTATAAATCGATAAGCTCTAACCGTAGAACTTATCGTTTATTCTTATTAAGCATAATGTAAATGCGAAACTTTGATGAAAATCTTTTTCAAGTCGAAAGATAAGAGACAAATTTTACTATGACAAGAGATAAAGATTTTCAACTTGAATTGCATGATTATACATTTTAGACATGCATTCAATATGATCAATCAATCTTACGATATTTTCAAGGATTTTGCAATTCATATTTTGGCATGCTATTAAGAATGATATAAGTCATCACTTTTCTCCATTGAATTCAAGTATAAATCGATAAGCTCTAACCGTAGAACTTATCGTTTATTCTTATTAAGCATAATGTAAATGCGAAACTTTGATGAAAATCTTTTTCAAGTCGAAAGATAAGAGTATATTATTGGCTAATCAAACACATTTCCTATGCAATCTCTTCTGGTACTAGTACAAATATGTGGTTTGATCCTTGGGTAAATGGGAAGAGTATATTTCAATTATATGGTGACAGAATACGAAAAGATCTTGGGGCTCCCAAAGATTGGAAGGTTTCTGAGTTCATTGCTAACGGTGCTTGGTGTCTCCCTAATCCTATTTCTCCCGAAATGTTATCACTTTGGCCGACTATTATAGCTATTCCAATCAGAAACAACTCTTCAGATATACTTATTTGGCCTCATGACAATGGCAAATTTAGTGCCACATCCGCATGGAATCAAATTAGGCAAAGAAATAACAAGTAGGTCCCAAGCAGTTGGACATGGGATCGACCGGGATCAGAAAGACATTCCTTATGTACATGGCAGGCTCTTCTCAATAAACTACCGACAATAGACAATATGAAAAGAAGAGGTATCTATCATGTTAACCGATTCTCCCTTTGTATGCAACAAGAAGAAATCTTTCAATAATTGAGCATTGTTTGTGTGTTGGCATTCAAATATTCTGTTACATCTCTCCTTCCACATCCACCAAATAGCGCATCTGAAAGTAACCTTTGCTAGTTGTGTTAGAGGCCCTTTTCTTGAGAAACATTGCATGAGGTCACTTAGTTCATGGTGCAAGTTTGGTTGCGGCAGTCTATTGAGTTCAAATCGCTGGAGAATCTCCTTCCATATCCATTTTGTATAATCACAAGCAAAATAGAGGTGGTCCACAGTTTCTTCTTGTTGCATACAAAGGGAGAGATCATTTTAGAGGAAAATTCAGCATGCATTCATATTATCTAATCTCTTCTTTCTATAAATAACAGAAATTGTAGATGTACAAGAGAGAGATTGGGATAAAAATTCAAGTAGTAATCTCACGAAGTCAAGATCATAATTCGAATACAAACTCATTTAAATCGTTAAATACATTAGAATCTCAATATTGCTTTTCAATTATCATATAAGGCATTTAAAGGATTTTGAAACATAGGAGAATGATTCATTTAAGCATACAATGTTTCAATCAAATTCAAGTCATGAATGCCAATACTTTCATATTTATCAATTCATGAATGCCAAAAGATATTATTTGTGATTCCAATTTTGCAAGATCAAGGTTATGATTTAGATAAAACTTATTTAAATCAAATTGCTAACTTGAAATTCATAATCAAGTTATCAAAATCGATTTCGAGATTTCACAACATGTCATATGGAATTTGAAGGAGAAGGATTAGATTCACCGAGAGATGGAAAGAAGATGAAAAACTTTACAGAAAATCCAATCAAACAAGTTTATTGTTTAGGGACAATTTAACATACCTAATTCCCTTCTAATGAATTCAAATTGGTCTTCATTCAAGGCTTTTGTGAATATATCTGCTAATTGATGCTTTGTGTCAATGAATTCTAGAACAACATCATTGTTAAGGATATGATCGCGTATGAAATGATGCCTAACGTCGATGTGCTTAGTTCTAGAATGTTGAATTGGAATTTTAGTAAGACATATGGCACTAGTATTATCACATTTTATGGGAATATTTTTAAAGTGAATTCCATAGTCTTTTAATGTGTTTTTCATCCAAACAACTTGTGCACAGCATGCACTTGCAGCAATGTATTCGGCTTCCGCCGTAGATAGTGCTACTGAATTTTATTTCTTGGAAGTCCAAGAAACAAGTGCATGTCCTAAAAATTGGCATGTTCCGGATGTACTTTTTCTATCTATTCTACATCCGCCAAAATCGGCATCCGCATAAGCTATTAAATCAAAATTTTCAGATTTTGGATACCATAAACCTAAATTTGGAGTTCCTTTAAGATACCTAAATATTCTTTTAACACTTTTAAGATGAGATAGTTTAGGATTTGATTGAAACCTAGCACAAAGTCCTACACTAAACATGACATCTGGTCTAGTCGCTATAAGGTAGAGTAGACTACCTATCATACCCCTATATGTTTTTTGATCGAAATTTTCACTAATTTCATTCATATCTAACTTAGTCGTAGTACTCATAGGGGTGTTTATTGCTTTTGAATTATCCATGTTAAATCGTTTTAACAATTCTAATGTATATTTAGATTGGTTAAGAAATATACCATCCTTAAGTTGTTTGATTTGTAATCCTAAAAAGAAAGTTAATTCCCCCATTAAACTCATTTCGAATTCATGACTCATAGATTTGGCAAATGATTCACATAGTGATTCATCCGAAGAGCCAAAAATAATATCGTCAACATAAATTTGCACAATAAAAAAATTATTTTCAAAATGTTTAATAAACAATGTAGTATCAACCTTGCCTTTGGTAAAATTATTTAAAATAAGAAAGGAACTAAGCCTTTCATACCAAGCTCTAGGAGCTTGTTTCAAGCCATAGAGAGCCTTAGTCAATTTGAATACATGATTAGGAAAAAGAGTATTTTCAAATCCGGGAGGTTGTTCGACATATACTTCTTCGGAAATAAAACCATTCAAGAAGGCACTTTTGACATCCATTTGAAATAGTTTAAAATTATAACTACTAGCATAGGCAAGGAGCATCCTTATGGCTTCTAATCGAGCCACGGGAGCGAAGGTTTCTTCGTAATCGATACCTTCTTCTTGGTTGAAACCTTTGGCCACTAATCTAGCCTTGTTTCTAACCACGATACCATTTTCGTCTTGCTTGTTTCTAAAGACCCACTTAGTACCAATGACTAAATGGTCACTAGGTCTAGGAACAAGCTCCCACACCTTATTTCTCTCAAATTGATTTAATTCCACTTGCATTGCAATAACCCAAAAATCATCTTTTTTGGCCTCGTCAATGCACTTAGGTTCGATTTGAGAGAGGAAGGCGGCATTAGCACAAAAATTCTTGAAAGAGGAACGAGTTTGAATCCCTTTAGATGTATCCCCTATAATTAGCTCCTTTGGATGAGCATCTATATACTTCCATTCCTTAGGTAAGGAAATTTCGGAAGAAGGTGCATCCAAGTTGCTATTTTGAGGAAGGGGTTCATTTAAATTCAAATTATCAAAACCAAGATCATCGTCAAAATCATTTTTCTTAAAATTTGAGACTTCATTAAAGACTACATGAATAGACTCTTCAATTACTAAGGTTCTTTTATTAAAAATCCGAAAAGCTTTCGAAACGGAGGAGTAACCAAGAAAGATGCCTTCATCGGATTTAGCATCAAATTTTCCTAAGGCATCCCTTTCATTTAAAATAAAGCATTTACAACCGAAAACTTTAAAATAGGAAATATTTGGTTTTTTGTTATTCCATAATTCATAGGGAGTTTTTGATAAGGAAGGTCTTATTAGGACTCTATTCATGATGTAGCAAGCCATATTTACGGCTTCGGCCCAAAAATACTTAGGTAAACTATGTTCATTTAACATAGTTCTTGCCATTTCTTGTAGGTTTCTATTTTTTCTTTCAACTACTCCATTTTGTTGGGGATTTCTCGGAGTGGAGAAGTTATGATTGTATCCATTAACTTCACAAAAATTTTGAAAGTCATGGTTTTGAAATTCGCCACCATGATCACTTCGTATTGATGAAATCATGAAACCTTTTTTGTTTTGAGTGAGTTTACAAATTTTAGAGAAACACTTGAAACAATCACTTTTGTGAGTTAAGAAATAGGTCCAAGTGTATCTAGAGTAGTCATCCACAATCACAAAAGCATATTTGCTTCCACCTAGACTTGTTGTATCAATTGGTCCAAATAAGTCCAAATGGATCAATTGTAACGGTCTAGTGGTGCTAATTTGATTTTTTGGTTTGAAGCTTGTTTTTATTTGTTTCCCTAGTTGACATGCATCGCATACCTTATCCTTAATAAACTTCATATTCGGAATCCCTCGTACTAGTTTTTGAGATGAGATTTTAGATATTGTTTTCATGCTTGCATGACCTAATCTCCTATGCCAAAGCCAAGCATCATCATTTACGGCGGAGAAACACATTTCATTACTTAGTTCATCAAGATTGATGGTATAGACATTATTTTGTTTTAACGCAATCATAGTCATGTTATGATTTGGTTTTTCAATAATGCACATATTTGATTCAAACCTAACGATATAACCTTTATCGCATAGTTGACTAATACTTAAGAGATTGTGTTTCAATCCATCAACTAGTAAAACATCATTAATGGAAAAACTAAATTTGTTACCAATAGTTCCCTTGCCAATGATTTTGCCTTTGTTGTTGTCTCCGAAGGTGACGTACCCTTCTTCTTTGCTAGTGAGCATAGAGAAATGAGATGGATCTCCAGTCATATGTCTTGAGCATCCACTATCGAGATACCATCTCTTGCTCCTAGCTTGTGGGTTTGTCTACAAAAGAGGATGATTTTTAGGTACCCATTTAATTTTGGGTGCCTCAAAAATTGACCCACTAACTTTGTTATTTATTATCGAATCCTTTATAGTTCCTTTAGGAACCCATATTAATTTTTGTGAACTCATTTTCCTAAATGGACATTTGTAGGCAATATGTCCGGATTTGCAACAGAAGTTGCATTGCATATAAGAGGAAACATATAATGTAGGTCCTTTTATGAAAGTGGTAGGATTTTGATGTAATCCTTTTACAAATCCAATTCCATTTCTATTTGCGATGTGACCCTTGTGTGCAAGGATCATATCTAATCCTTTGCTACCAACCTGAAACTTGTTTAAGGTTTCTTTAAGAAGCAAATTTTCATTTTTTATTGCTTCTAAATGCTCACACTTAGAGCATGGAGGAGTTTGAATATTATCAAACTTATCTTGTAGCAAAGCATGCTCTTTCTTTAAGATACTTAACTTCTTGCTAACAGTTCTACATTCATCAAATAATTCATGAAAAGCGATAGAGAGTTCTTCAAAAGATAAATCTTCATTAAATAAATCACATACCTCTTCTCCTAAAGCCATTAGCGCGTAATGAGCAACTTGCTCGGTGTTGGACTCCTCTTCTTCGGATGCACTTGAATTATCCCACGTTGCCTTTAGCGCCTTCTTCTTTGATGTTCTCTTTTTGGCTTGAGGGCAATCGTTCTTGTAGTGTCCCGGTTTTTTGCATTCATAGCAAATCACTTGGTCCTTCTTTTGTTCAAATTTATTTTTTATATTATTTTTAAATTTGTTCTTCCTTAAATATTTTTTGAATTTTCGAGTCAAAAGTGCAATGTCATTGTCACTGTCCTCATCACTTGATGTTCCTTTCAAGTGGTCTTCTTGTGATTTGAGTGCCATATCCTTCCTGTTCTTTGGAAGGGGGTTCTCGAGCTCGTCATGAGCTTGACATGTCATTTCATAGGTCATTAGAGACCCAATGAGTTCTTCAAGAGGGAATACTTTAAGGTCTTTGGCCTCTTGAATGGCCGTGACTTTTGGATCCCAACTTTTAGGGAGGGATCTTAAGATTTTAGTTACTAGTTCAAAGTTAGTAAAATCTTTACCAAGAGCTTTGAGTCCATTGATGACATCCGTAAACCGGGTGTACATGTCTCCGATGGACTCACTTGGTTTCATTCGGAAAAGTTCGTAAGAGTGCACAAGGATGTTGATTTTGGACTCTTTCACTCGGCTAGTGCCTTCATGAGTGACCTCAAGAGTTCTCCAAATATCAAAAGCCGAATCACAAATTGAAACACGATTAAATTCGTTTTTGTCTAGTGCACAAAACAAGGCATTCATAGCCTTTGCATTTAAAGCAAAAACATTCTTCTCCGATTCATTCCATTCGCTCATCGGAAGAGAAGATTTTTGAAATCCATTCTCGACAATAGACCAAAGCTCAAAGTCCATAGAAATGAGGAAGATCCTCATGCGAGTCTTCCAATATGTGTAATCCGACCCATTAAAGAAAGGTGGTCGTGCAATAGAATGGCCCTCTTGCATGCCGGAGTAAGCCATCTCTCTTGGGTATTAAACTAAATATGAGAGATAACCTTGCTCTGATACCAATTGTTAGGATCGGAGCGGCACTAAGAGGGGGGGGTGAATTAGTGCAGCAGATTAAAACTTCGGTTTTAGAAAATCTTTCGTACGATAAGAACGGAACTTGAAAAGCTTAATCTTGAAAGCGTATTCTTAAATATGTGCAGCAAAAGTAATTAGGAACTTAAAGCATATAAGAAGGTTTGCAAAAATGTAAATAGCAATAATGAAATGCAAACCAAGAATCACGCCGATTTTAGAGTGGTTCGGTCAAATGACCTACTCCACTTGCGAGGCCCCTCTTCGATGAGGCTCCCACCTTCCACTAGCAAGTCTCTTGAAATGGAAGGGTAAATACCCCTCTTACAACTCTTTACAAGCGGTTCACTCTCTTACAGATTTTTGAGAAGAGATGAGGTGAACACTAGCAAATTGAAAAGAAGACAAGCTAACACTTTTCTAAGATCTTTCTCTCAAACTTTTGCTACACAAAAAGTTGTATACTCAGCTAAGTTTTGAGGGGTATTTATAGGCCTCAAGAGGATTCAAATTTGGGCTCCAAGATTTGGGCTCCAAATTTGAATTCTCTTTGGTTTCCCGATGCTGGCGGTGCCACCGCCCAGCCAAGCGGTGCCACCGCCCAGCGCTCGGGTGCTGGGCGGTGCAACTGCCCAGCCCAGGAGGTGTCACCGCCCAGCTCTCGGGTGTTGGGCGGTGCCACCGCCAAGCCAGGCGGTGCCACCGCCTACAGTGTTTTCAGCCCGACTACAGTGTTTTCAGCCACTAGTTGGGCTTCAATCTTGGCCTAAACTAGTTCGAACTCGGGCCCAATTGGCCCCTAACCAGGATATAGGATTATCTTCTTAATCCTAATCCTAATTACAAGTGAACTACATAACAAAACACATCCTAAGCAATTTTATCAACCGCGAACGTCAAGTCTTGTTCCGGCGAGCTTTCCGACGAACTTCTTCCGACGGGGTCCAAGCACGCTCCTGAACTTGTGATGACTTTAATGAGTAGCCGAGACTTCTCGGTGATCTCTGCGAACCTCCGACGATCTCTTCGGCGAACTTCCAACAGGTTCCCGATTTCTTCTCGGTTGGTTCCATTAGCATCTCCGACGATTCTTCAGACTCTTAAACGTTCATCGAACTTGACTCCGATATTCTTGCTTTGTGTTTTCTGGTTATCGTAGTTAATCCTGCATACTTAACTCAATAATATGGATTAGATCAAATAACTCATCAATTGATTTTATCATCAAAATCCGAGATTCAACAATCGTCACATACCCGAATTTGGTGGTAACCGGATCGGAGGTCCAACTTCGTGAAGACTCGAGCTCCTTTCAATTCATTAAGAAGTTCATCCACCACTGGTATTGGGTACTTGTCCTTGACGGTGATGCCATTTAAAGCTCGGTAGTCGATGCACATCCGCCAAGTTTCGTCCTTCTTGCGTACAAGTAGCACCGGTGAGGAATCGGGGCTGCAACTTGTCCGAATCACCCCTGTTTCAAGCATCTCCTTTACCATCTTTTCAATTTCATCTTTTTGGAGGTAAGGATATTGGTACGGTCGAGTGTTCGCTAGTGGCTTGCTCGGAAGGATTGGAATTCGATGGTCAAGTTGCCGAGGAGGAAGACCGCGCGGTTCAGCAAATATGTCGGCAAATTCAGTAAGCAATTGGGCAAGATTTTGATCTTCAATTTCTATTTTCTTCTCTTCTAGTTGTGGCTAGAGATGCATAAAAAAACCACCATTTACCTTGTGCAAAACTTTCTCCATTCGTTGGGTCGAAACAGTGGTAACGTTGCTTCCGCGCTTCCCGCGTAGGATGATCTGTTTGCCCTTAAAGTAGAATTTCATAATTAATTTAGAAAAGTTCCAAGAGACATCACCTAGTGTAGTCAGCCATTCTATACCAAGCACTGCCTCATAGTCATCGATTGGTAGGAGGAAGAAATCGGTGATAATTTCTTGGTCGCACTTTAGGATTCTGCCATCGGTAACCTTTATATCGAACTTGCTGCAACCTTCAATATGCAGTGCCATTCGAGCAGTAACCGCAGTTGTTTGAGAAGGCCTCCAACTTTCATCATTTGCGGGTTTAAGTAGCCGGCTAGTGTGTGTGCCGTAATGTCGGTCGGCTGTGGCTCTTCTTCCATATCTTCTTCTTCATGTTCAATGACCTCTTCTCTTGTTAACCTTTTCGGTGCAGGGACTCGGTTAATAGTAGGGGGGGCTGAGGGCTTTAGTATTGTAGGTCATGCAGTGATCCTAGTCCTCCGGTCTTCATGGTTCAATCGCTCCTCTTGAAGTCGTGCGAAAGAGATGGCTGCCATAAGCGTGTATGGTTGTTGCGCCTTAACTTCTCCCCGGATCTCCAACTTTTGTAACATCTCATTAGTCCTACATCGGAAGTGGGCAATGTGTATGATTAGCTTATAAGGGCCTGATGAGTTCTCTGACTCTATCCACGGGTAGCCCTTTCCTACTCGAGCCCTCTCACCCTGCCCAAATGCTAGGTCGGCTCTGATACCAAATGTCACGACCCGAGTCTGATGAGTTAACTGGAATAACTCCATTTTGGTCCTTCAATGACGGACTAAAATGCTTAAGCGAGAGTTCACGTAGTACACTCATCAGGCCCTTATAAGCTAATCATACACATTGCCCACTTTCGATGTGGAACTAATGGGATGTTACAGTATCCCCAACTCAATTAGCTTGACATCCTCGTCAAGGCCCGACATATCCCAGATTGAACCCTAGCATAGTGCATGTGAGGATTAACTCAATGGTGGCTCCACGCCGTGATGAGTTCTTTGACTTCATCCACGGGTAGCCCTTCCCTGCCCAAATGCTAGGTCGGCTCTGATACCAAATGTCACGACCCGAGTCTGATGAGCCAACTGGCCAATAACTCTATTTTGGTCCTTTAACCACGGACCAAAATGCTTAAGCGGGAGTTAACGTAGTACACTCATCAGGCCCTTATAAGCTAATCATACACATTGCCCACTTCCGATGTGGGACTAATGGGATGTTACAGTATCCCAAACTCAATTAGCTTGACGTCCTCGTCAAGGCCCGACATATCCCAGATCGAACCCTAGCATAGTGCATGTGAGGATTAACTCAGTGGTGGCTCCACGCCGTGATGAGTTTTTGGTTCTTCAACCACGGACCAAAATGCTTAAGCGGGAGTTAACGTAGTACACTCATCAGGCCCTTATAAGCTAATCATACATATTGCCCACTTCCGATGTGGGACTAATGGGATGTTACAGTATCCCCAACTCAATTAGCTTGACGTCCTCGTCAATGCCCGACATATCCCAGATCGAACCCTAGCATAGTGCATGTGAGGATTAACTCAGTGGTGGCTCCACGCCGTGATGAGTTCTCTGACTCCATCCACGGGTAGCCCTTTCCTACTCGAGCCCTCTCACCCTGCCCAAATGCTAGGTCGGCTCTGATACCAAATGTCACGACCCGAGTCTGATGAGTTAACTGGCCAATAACTCCATTTTGGTCCTTCAACCATGGACCAAAATGCTTAAGCGGGAGTTAACATAGTACACTCATTAGGCCCTTATAAGCTAATCATACACATTACCCACTTCCGATGTGGGACTAATGGGATGTTACAACTTTAAGCCCTCAATAAAGGTCCCCAATAACTATTTTTCAAACCAATCACGAGTTTGATTAGATAACCTTTTAAACCTGGTTTGGTACTCCTGAATGATGGAGGTTTGTCGGATCTTTGCTAGTTGTCCGTCAATGTTCTCGTAATAAGTTGGTCCGGAACGGATCAGTAGTCCTTCTTTGAATTGTCGCCATGAAAGGACTCCATAAGTGTGTTCAAACCAGTCAAACCATTGTATGGCATCCCCAACAAGATGTATAGATGTAATTTCCACCATGGATGCATCCGCAGTTTTATGGTACCGAAAATATCGCTCCGCACGCGAGATCCAACCAATTGGGTCTCCTTCTTCCCATCTAGGGAAGTCCACTCTCATACGCGAATAGTTAGGGTCGTTCATAGAGCCTCCCCTCTCTTGGAAGTCATCTCTTTGGGCATGATGTGATTAGTTAGAGCTCTCTCCTTGATGTGATTTCTTCGGGCTTGGTGGTCAGCCCAAACTGAATTTAGTAAGGAGAGTCCGAATCTTATCCTCCATTCGTGCCTCAAAGGCTTCAAATTTAGCATTTATTGTCTCCTCAGATGCCATAGTATATAACTCCAAATCTGTGATGTTAAGATCTCTCTTGTTGACGGGTTAAAGGCATGTATAGGTTTGATATAAATCAATGAAAGTTTGCTGCAGAATTGTGTTGTCTTGTAAGAGCAGAATTATCGTCGAAGAAACAGTGGTTTCTCGACGAAATCTCCACCAAAAATTTGAGAGATTTGAGGAGGGAATTGACAGTAATATCTTAGTTTATATGATAGAGAAAATATAGTATCAAGATCAAACAAATAGTGCTATGCGGCTGAAATTCTGTAATGTATCTTTCGTTGTAGAGATGAAAACTTTGTGACGAAAAGTTTATGCAGCAATATAGGAACAATTTTTTATTTTTTTTTAGATTTTCGGATAGGGATAACTAAATTACAACAGCAGTAAGGTAGGAAACTAGAACCTGTTACAATTCACGAGATGATCCGCTGTGCTGGAGATGATGGCGGAATTTGGCGACGATCTTTTAAGCAATTGTGGGAATTGCTTTGGATAGTTGTGGAGGGTTGATGGATGGCAGGGGAAGGGCAGCGAGACACCAAGAACACTACTCTGATACCAAGTGTTAGAACCCTTGCAGATTCTAAACTTGGGGTTAATCTCTTTAGGGGATCGGCCTCCTTGGAACTCTATAGGGGTTCCTCCCTCCAAGTTGCTACTCAAAGGCTGCAGAAAAGATTCATCTATTGCTTAAGAAAAGAGAAGAAATACATGGCTATTTATAGGGCTTCTAAACCCTAACTCCTAATAGGACTCCTACTTAAGACTCTTACTTCTTACCAACTCCTAATATGACTCCTACTTAAGACTCTTACTTCTAACCAACTCCTAATATGACTCCTACTCAAGACTCCTATTCCCTTACAACTCCTAATTCTTCTCTAAGAAAAAGTCTTCTACATGAATGTCCCTCTCAATTAGGACTCTCCTAGCTAGAGTCCTAACAAGCTGATTCCCTCTAACTCGATTGTAGAGATGGAGTACATGTTGGAAGAGTTATAGATGAAGAAGTTCATCACAAATCTAGGAGTCATGTCAGGCAGCAAGGAGCTAATTCTCTTATATTGCAACAACAATGGGGCGATTGCTCAAGTGATGGAACTCATGTATCATCAAAAGTCTAAGCATGTTCTGAGGAGGTTCTACCTAATCAGAGCGATTGTGACTTGAGGAGATGTAGTTGTGGAAAGAGTTCCATCCAAAGATAACATCACAGATCCATTGACAAATCCATTATCTCATATTGTCTTTGAGCATCATAAGGGGTCTAATGGGGATTAAACATATAGGTGATTAGCTTTAGGTCAAGCGGGAGATTGCTAGTCATACGTGCCCTACAAGCTGATCACGTGAATGATTGCACATATGACATGCTATGCATTCCTTTTTCTTATTATATTATTTGGGTTTTATGACTTTTTATTGCCTGTTGCATATTATGATATCTATATATGTATACAATGGGAATCGGATCATGATGAGATCACGATAATGAGACTAATTCTCTATTAAACACGGATCCTAAATAATCCTGGTGATAGGTTAATAAAGACATAGAGATAACCAGACAGACTTATGTATTATATACTTGTACATATGATAGCGGCAGTTAGTCTTATAGTTGCTCAATTGGGGACACTAGAGATACAATATAGGTGCTCACTAGAAAATGAGTTCACTGATTGATCCGCTCACGGAATGCTAGATGGTTAATGATGTTAAATCTTAGATTTTGATAATAAAACCAAATTGATAGTGTTTATGATTTGATTTGTGTTTTAAGTGACGTAGGAAGCTTCGATCAGTGAGAGACAATTAAAGCAGGAAGTATCATGTTGTGTCGGAGAAAAACATGTCAGAAGATTGGACGTCGAGCCGAAGGATCGGTCAATGTATCTGTAGAAGGCTTTGGGCCATGGGTTTGGGCATCGGGCCAAGAAGAGCATAAATTATACCAAGAAAATCGGAGTTGCTGAGATCAACAGGCCGATTGGGCAATAGGACACAAGAAAGGACTATGTGCCGAAGAATCAGACGAAGAGTTGATGAACCAATGACATGCTAGACAACATTATTCAAGCTTTGTAATAATTGTCTAAGATCGAAGTAGGTTTTAATTGTGTAGGATTAACTACGAAAACGATCAAGGAATAAAGCAAAATGAAGTCCCGTAGTCAAGAACGAGATTGCATGCATGATTATCACATCATTGCATGCATCAAAAAATCATGCATAATCAAAATATCCAAGTACATCATTGCATGTATGATTATCATCATTACATTCAAGATTATACCAAAGCTTTCGTGCCCTTTCATGTAGAAAAGGATGGGATATTTATAGGCCTCAATGGCTTCAAAATTGGAGCCAAAAAGTATCACATCCTCGGATTTTGACGTATTGGCGGTACCATCGCCATTACTGGAAGGTACTACTATCTACAATCTGACACTAGGTGGTACCATCACCCTATTTGGGTGGTACGATCGCATGACAAAGCTCAGAGACCGAGCTCTAGTGGTACCACCACTTGACAAGGGCAATACCACTACTGGCAGCATTAACTGCCGGCGGTACCACCACCTAATCTGGGTGATACTATCGCCTAGACCACATGGGAGACTGGGTATCCTAGGCAATGCCACCGCCGACTATGATTTCAAGTGTTGAATGGGCTATTCAATCCGGCCCAATTCAGCCCTATTAAGGGCCCAATTGGCCCCTAATTAAATTAGCGGGATTACCTCCCAATTCTAACTCAATTTTTGGTCTAACTATAATAACTAAGACATAATTAAAGCACTCTTGTTCTGGTACGTCAATTGTGTTGAATCTCGAATTTTGATAATGAAACCAATTGATAAGTGTTTATAATTTAATTTACATTTTGATTGACGCAGGATGCTTAGATCAGGGAGAGACAATTAAAGCAGGAAGAATCATGTTGGGCCGGAGAAACATGTTAGAAGATCGGACGTCGAGTTAGAGGATCGGTCGACGTATCAACAGAAGGCTTCGGGCAATGGATTCGGGCATCGGGCTAAGAAGAGCGGATATTGCATTAAGGATATCAAAGTTGCGGAGTCAATTGGCCAATTGGGCAATAGGCCACAAGAGAGGACGATACGCCAAAGAATCGGACGAAGCGTCGAGGGACCAATGACATGCCGGACAACATAATTAATGCTTAGTATTAATTGTCTAGATCGAAGTGTGTTTTACATGTGCAGGATTAACTACGATAGCAAGGCATGAAACAAAATAAAGTCCCGGAGTCAAGAACGCAATTTCGTTGGGAGTTCGAGAGTTCGTCGGAAGTCCAGACATTCCTCGAAAGTTCTACTGGAACCAACCGAGAAGTCCAAGAGCTTGCCAAAGAAGCTTATCGGAACTCACCAAGAAGATCATCATGAATTCTAGGGGCTTACCGGAAGATCACTGGAACATTATTGAGAGATTGTCGGAAGATCACTGGAACATTACTGAGAGATTGTCGGAAGATCACCGGAAGCTCGCCAGAAGAAACTGGACTTATCTTGCTTAGATTATGTCTTAGGAATCATAGTTAGCACATAATTGGAGTTGGGATTGGTAAGTAATCCCATCAACTCTGTTAGGAGCCAACTAGGCCCTAAGTTGGGCTGGTTTGGGCCAGATTCAAGGCCCAACCATGGTGCTGAAACCCTAGCGGTGGTACCGCCCCTATTCGGTGGTGGTACTGCCCAGTACCAAATCCTGCGGCGGTAATACCACCCAGGAACGGTGATGGTACCGCTAGTACCTAGAAAACCTATGATGAGACATTTTTAGGCTCCAAGTTTGAACCATCTTGAAGCCTATAAATACCCCTCTCATCCCTGGTTAACTTACACAAGCACAGAGTATTTAAAAGTGAGAAAACGCTGTTGCAATCACTAGAGAAACCCCCTCCTATAGTCTAAGTTTAGAATTCTGTTTAGGAGGAGTGTATGCTTGTAAAGGTTGACTCATATACCTATGAAAATGAGAAGAAGGGTGTAAGAAGGAGGTTGATCTTTGCCTATTAAAAGAAGATCGATAGAGGATGCCGGTGGCCTCGACGGAAGAGGAATCGGTGTAATGGATGTAGGTCACGATGATCGAACCACTCTAAAATCTGGTTTGACTTTATTTTGAGCAATTTATCTTTACTGCAAACTGCTTTAATAGCTTACTGCTTTCAATATATTTATGAACGTGTTTCAAGTTAAGATATTTACGAAATGGTTTTTCGTCGGAAATGGATTTAATCGTAATGAAGTTTAGAACCGACGTAATTTACCGCTGCACTAATTCACTCCCCCCTCTTAGTGCTAACTCTTGATCTTAACAATTGGTATCAGTGCCTCAGTTTCTCATTTGGTTTAACACCCAATAAGAAATAGCTCTTTTCTGCTTTCAAGAGGGTCACTCTCTCATTCGTCCTCTCTTTTTCAATGGGATGGACTATACTTATTAGAAAACTTGAATTAGAGTTTTTTTACTTTCGATTGACTTAAATTTATGGAATATGGTCGAAAACATATTTCAAAGGTCTTCTCTTCCAATGAACGATTGAAATGATTTGGATAAGAAGACGTTTTCTCTAAATGCTAGAGTTATGAATGCTCTATTTTGTGCATTAGACAAAAACGAATTCAATCGGGTTTCTTTGTGCAAAATAGCTTTCGATATTTGGCACATTCTTGAAACCACACACGAAGGCACTAGTAGATTAAAAGTTTCAAAGATTAATCTTGTAATACATGATTTTGAATTATTTCATATGAAATCAAGTGAAACCGTTATTGACATATACACCCATTTTACGGATGTCATCAATGGTTTAAAAGCACTTGGTAGAAGTTTTTTGGATTTTGAACTTGTAAACAAGATTTTACGATCGCTTTCTAAAACTTGGGACTCTAAAGTAACGGTCATACAAGAGGCAAAAAACCTAAACAACCTTCCACTCGAAGAACTAATTGGGTCTTTAATGACCTACGAAATGAACAATGTGATAAAAACGGAACTCAAGAACAACCTTCCAAAGAACATGAAAGATTTTGGACTTAGAACAATTGAAGACCACTCGAGCATAAGGTCAAGTGATAGTAAACTTGAACTCCTCACTAAAAAATTTAAAAAGTTCATGAAATAAAAATTAAAGAACAAAAAGAATGCAACTACTTGCTATGAACGCAAGAAGAAGAATGTGACTTTGGATAAATTGAGCTCCTTCGAAGATAAGGAGAAAATCAACAAAGGTAAGGTAGCAAACTATGCCTTAACGGCTTTCGATGATGTGGTAATCAAAATGCCCTTAATTTATTTCGAAATTATATAATATTTTTCATGAGTTATTTTTAATTTAGTTTAGAATTAATTTTCTTGAAAATTACATGTTTAATAATAAAAATACAAAAAATTAGGAATCAAGCTTCTCATTCTAGTAATTTTGAAAATAATCATGTAAATAGCATGTTTATGATAAAAAAAATGATTTTGATTAAAAATGCCTTATGAAATCATGTTTGATGATATCATGCCTAATAAATTTATTTTTGTAAAATTATGCATGATAATTTGAAGTAATGATGAGTTTTGGGTAATTTATGGTTTATTGATCTTGATGATTTTCATGATGATATTTGCTCTTTTGATTTTAAACTATGATGTATGGTTTTCATACGAAAAAAACCGTTAACATGCTTATATGAAATCAATCACTTAAAATATAACACATAAAAAGGAAAATATATTATTGGATTTAAAATCATGAATCTATTTATGTTATGAATTTTCTGAACCATGAAATTGATTTTGATGGTTTGAATTTAATGGGTTTTATTTAAATCACGATCTTGATTTATCAAGATTTATAACTTGAAATCTTTTATGAATCAAGATTTCCTACTCTTTATTCTCTTGCATTTTGAGAAAATGCAAGTATCAAGCGAATCTATGCTTGAAGTACTGGAAAGTAGTAAAGTATATACTAGAAAGCACTCGAGTCATTGTAGCCTTCAACCTTGAGGCTACTACCTCCATATACCAGTAAAAGATCCTTAGTCCTTCTCAAGTACTAAAGGATACACTTTACTGCTTTTTAGTGCTTCAAGCCTGGATCCGCTTGATACCTGCTCGTAACACTCAAAGCATGCACTATATCAGGCCTGGTAAAGAGCATAGCATACATGATAGACCCTATTGCTGAGGCATAGGGTATCCTATCTATGTTCGTCATTTCTTCAAGAGTCTTTGGTAATATACTCCTAGAAAGTGATATCTCTTGAAATTTTTCATGCCAAACCTTTTGACAATGGTGTTTGTGTACCTAGACTAGAACAAGCTAAGTATCCTCTTGAATCCATCTCTATAGATCTGAATCCCCAAGATATAGGATGCTTCCCCTAAGTCCTTCATAGAGAATTGTCTAGATAACCAAGTCTTTACTGTGGATAGCATTCCTACATTATTCTCAATGATTAGGATATCATCCATATATAACACCAAGAAAGTAATAGCACTTCTACTTACCTTCTTATACATATAAGGCTCATCTTTGTTCATAATGAAGTCATTAGATCTTAGTGTCTTATCAAATCTTATGTTCCAATTTCGGGAAGTTTGCTTTAGTCTATAAATAGACCTAGCAACCTACACATCTTATCTGGACTATCCTTGGATATGAATCCCTTAGGCTATATCATACACACCCCATCCTCAAGGTTGTCATTGAGGAATGCAGTTTTTATGTCCATATGCTAGATCTCATAATCATAGTGTGTTGCAATAGCCAATAAAATTCGAATGGATTTTAGCATGGCTATGGGTGACAAGATTTCATCATAGTTAATACCTTGCCTTTGATGATACCCCTTAGCCATTATTAGCCTTGCATTATAGGTCGCTACCTTTCCATCTACTTTGATTTTCTTCTTGAAGATCCACTTATAATCAATATGTACAATATCCTCGGGTGCATCAACTAGGTTTCAAACCTAATCGGAGTATATGGAATCTATCTCAGAATTCATAACTGTTAGGATCAAGAGTGGCACTAAGAGGGTGGGGGGGGTGAATTAGTGCAGTGGAAAACTTTTCAAATTCGAAAGACTTTCGTTTCAATTAAAATTGATTTGGATGAAAATGGTTTCGATTCAATCCGTTTTGGAGAAATTATGAACTTGAAAGCTTTTGTAAAAGTGCAAGAGAGGATTAAGGAGATTTTTAGTAATATAAATTGCTCAAATGAAAAGCAAACCAGGATTTAGAGTGGTTCGGTCAACGTGACATACATCCACTTTCGGATTCCTCCTCCGACGAGGACTCCGGCGTCCACTAAAGGCCTTCCTTCAATAGGTGAAGACCAACCAACCCTTACAAGTCTCACACCTCTCTTGAATGATCTCAAAACATAGAAAGGGAGGAGGAGTACTCTAGCACTTGTTTATAACACTTTTACACCCTAATAACTCAAGATTAACTCAATACTTTCATGCCCTTTTATGCAAAAAAAGATAGGATTTTTATAGGCCCCAATGACTTCAAAAATAGAGCAAAAAAGTGTCTAATCCCCAATTTTCGGGGTCCTGGCGATACCACCACCATTACTGGGCAGTACCACTACCTAACACCTAACACTGGGTGGTACCACCGCTTGATAGAGCTCGGAGACCGAACTCTGGCAGTACCACCGCTGGCAGCAATAACTGCCAGCGATACCACCGCCTTTATTTTCTAGGGCACTGCTTTCCAGGCGGTGCCACCGTCGGCTCAGAATTCAGGGGCTGAATTGGGTGCTCAATTTGGCCCAATTCAGCCTTGTTAAGGGCCCAATAGGTACCTAATTAAGTTACTAGGATTACCTCACAATCCTAACTTAATTTATGCTCTAACTACGATAATTAAGACATGTTTACTGCACTTCTTGTTTCGGTGCGTCAATCGCTCTTCCGACGAGCTTCCGGTGTACTTCCATCGAACATCCAATGAACTCTCGGCAATGCTCCAGCGGACTCCCGGCAAGCTCCTAGACTTTACGATAATCTTCTTAGCAAGTTCCTATGAGCTTCTTTGGCAAGCTCCTGGACTTCTCGGTTGGTTCCGGCAGAACTTCCGATGAACTTTCGATGAACTCTCGAACTCCCAACGTGATCTTGATCTTGACTTCGGCATAACACTTGCTTTATGTCTTACTGCTATCGTAGTTAATCCTGCACACTTTTCTCAATATATAGATTAGATCAAACAAATTATAATTGACTTTATCATCAAAATCCGAGATTCAACAATCTCCTCCTTTTTTATGATGACAATCAATTGATAACGGAGTTAACCTTAACTCCCTATATCTATATGTCATACTTGAGAAAAGACAATCTTGAATTCAAAGCCTTTGAATTCAAGTATCAAACTGATAAGTTAGATTAATTTAAACTTATCAAACATGCACATCATGATTACTATCATGATCTAACATTCTCAAAATAATGTCAAGGCATGACATCCATTTTCAAGTATGATATTTCAAACATGAAAGATGACAAAGATAGCAATTCATCATTCTATAGCAAGATATCAATTATAAAATAGCAAGTTAAGCCCTAGATATCTTATCATAATAAAGAAAAATTATCAAGCAAACATTTCAAGTTTATATGATGAAATACATTACATATATTTGTCATCAATTTTCCATATTTTGGTATTATTTCTCCCCCATTATCATCAACAAAAAGGAGAACAATTCAAAAATGCAAGTGTGGTAAAAATTCATGCCACATTTCAATTTGTATATCAATCATATTTCAAGCATTCATGACATGATATCATTCAAAAGTTCTCACATTTAAAGAGATGGCTTCCGTCAACTTCTCCCTTTTTATTTTTCATCAAAACTTCACATGAAGAAGGAAAGTAAAGAGGAAAATCCATTGAGAACCAACTTTGTGAAATGATTTAAATCAAGTCAAAAATAATAAAAGAGTTTCATTAAATCATGCTTTAATTTTCACAAGGATCAAGATATTCATGTGAAATCAAATCCTCACTCTTGTAAGTGTTCACCTCATACTAAAAAATTCATAAAAATTCTTTCTTCATTAAGAAAGAATTCATGTGAAATAATCATCATACGAAGGATAAAAGAAATTCTAATAAAAAAAATTTCATGAATGATCACATCAAATCGATTTCTCATTAAAAATTCATAAGAGATAAACCCGTGAGAGATGCATTTGTCAATTAATTCCATGTATCAAAAATCATTAAGTGATAGAGCAAAGATATAAATAAACTTGATATGGCATAGACTCATGAAAACTCCATTCAAGGAATATATTAAGTTAAAGATAGTCTAGAAAAGATATACATTAAATTCATGCATTCGGACAAATTAACATTCCTAATTCTCTTCTAAGAAAATCAAATTGTTCTAGGCTTTATAAAAATATTGGCTAATTGATATTTTATATCAATAAACTTTAGGATTACATCATGATTATTAACATAATCTCATATAAAGTGATGCTTAATATCAATATGTTTAGTTCTAAAGTGTTGAATGAGATTTTTTGTTAAACATATTGCACTTGTGTTATCACATTTTATGAGAATGTTTTTAAGATGAATCTTATAATCCTCTAAAGTGTTTTTCATCCACACAACTTGTGCACAACATGCACTAGCTATAATGTACTCAGCTTCGATTGTAGATAGTGCAACCGAGTTTTGTTTCTTGGATGACTAAGAAATAAGTGCATGTTCTAAAAATTGACATGTTCCGAATGTGCTTTTTCTATCTAATCTACATCCAGCAAAATCTGCATCAGCATATGTAATTAGTTCAAAGTTCTTAGATTTTGGATACCATAATCATATATTAGTGGTACCTTTAAGATATCTAAGAATTCTCTAAACTATTTTAAGATGAGATATCTTAGGATTAGATTGAAACCTAGCATAAAGACCTACAATAAACATGATATCCAATCTAATTGTGGTGAGGTATAGCAAACTTCCTATCATACCCCTATAAGCTTTTTGATCAAAGCTTTCTCCACTTTTACTAACGTCTAACTTAATGGAGGCACTCATGGGAGTATTGATAGCTTTTGACTTATCCATATTAAACCTTTTTAGCAAATCTAAAGCATATTTTGTTTGACTAAGAAAGATACCATTACTTAGTTGTTTGATTTGTAAGCCTAAAAAGAAGGTTAATTCTCCCATCAAACTCATTTCAAATTCAAGACTCATACTTTTAGCGAATGATTCACATAGAGATTCATTCATAGAACCGAAAATGATATCATCAACGTAAATTTGAATAATAAGAAAATTATTTTCAAAATTTTTGATAAACAATGTAGTATCGACCTTGCCTTTAGAGAAATTATTTAGAATAAGAAAAGAGCTATGTTTCTCGTACCAAGCCCTTGGGGCTTGTTTTAAAACATAGAGAGCTTTTAGTCAATTTAAACATATGGTTAGGGAGATTATCATTCTCAAATCCAGGAGGTTGTTCAACATAAACATCTTCGGAAATAAAGTCATTAAGAAAAGTACTTTTAACATCCTTTTGAAACAACTTAAAATTATTACTACTAGCATAGGCAAGGAGCATCCTTATGGATTCTAATCATGCCACAGGAGCGAAGGTCTCTTCATAATTGATCCCTTCTTCTTAGTTGAAACATTTGGCTACTAGCCTTATTTCTAACCACGATACCAAGTTCATCTTGCTTGTTTCTAAAGACCCATTTAGTACAAATAACTAAATGGTCATTTAGCCTCGGAACAAGCTTCCACACCTCATTTCTCTCAAATTGATTTAACCCATCTTGCATTGCAATGACCCATGAATCATCTTTCAAGACCTCATCAATGCATTTAAGTTCAATTTGGGAGAGAAAAGCGACGTTTGCACAAAAATTCTTGAGAGGAATGAGTTTGAACCCTTTTAGATGTGTCTCCTATGATTAGCTCCTTAGGATGAGCATCTACATACTTCCAATCCTTGGGTAAGAATGTTTCGGAAGAAGATGCATCTAAGTTGCTAGATGGAGAAAGGGTTTCATTTAAATTCAAAGAATCAAAATTAACATTATCATCAAAATCATTTTTCTTAACTTCGGAAACTTCATTAAAAATAACATGAATATATTCTTCTATAATCAAAGTTCTTTTGTTAAAGATACGAAATGCTTTAGAAACAAAAGAATAGCCAAGAAAAATTTCTTCATCCGTTTTTGCATCAAATTTACTTAAGGCATCTTTTTCATTTAAAATAGAACATTTACATTCGAAGACTTTAAAGTATGAAACGTTGGGTTTTTTGTTGTTCCACAACTCATAAGGAGTCTTAGAAAGTAGTGGTTTTACTAGAACCCTATTCATAACATTACGTGACATATTTACGGCTTCGGCCTAAAAATATTTGGGTAGGCTATATTTGTTTAGCATGGTTCTTGTCATTTCTTATATGTTTCTATTTGTTCTTTGTACTACTCCATTTTATTAAGGATTTCTTGGAGTAGAGAAGTTGTGGTTGTATCTATTAGATTCACAAAATTCTTAGAAATTACGGTTTTGAAATTCACCACTATGATCACTTCGAATTGATGAAATCATAAAACCCTTTTCATTTTGAACAAGTTTACAAAACTTAGAGAAATATCTAAAGCATTCACTTTTGTGTGCCAAAAAATAAGTCCATGTGTATCTACTATAATCATCCATGATGACAAATGCGTATTTGCTACCTCCTAGACTTGATGTAGTAATTGGTCCGAACAAGTCCATATAGATCAATTGCAAAGGTCTAGAGGTGCTTATTTGGTTCTTAGGTTTGAAGCTACCTTTTATTTGCTTTCCTAGTTGACATGCATCACACACATTAACTTTGACGAACTTGATATGAGGAATTCCTCTTATAAGTTCTTTAGAAGAAATTTGAGAAATTAGTTTCATGCTAGCATGACCTAATCTCTTATGCCAAAGCCAATCATCGTCATTCAAAACCGAAAAGCACATTTCATTACAAAGATCATCAATCTTGATAGTATATACATTATTTTATTTTAGGGCAATCATAGATATGTTTTTGTATAGTTTTTCAAAAATACAAGCATTAGATTCAAATCTAATGATATATCCTTTATCACATAATTAACTAATACTCAAATGGTTATGCTTTAAACCATCAACTAACAATATATTTTCAAAAAAAAAGTTGGATTTATTACCAATAGTTCCTTTGCCAATGATTTTACCCTTGTTGTCTCCAAATATGACATATCCTTCGTCTAAGCTAGTGAGCTTAGAGAAATGAGATGGATCTCCGGTCATATGCCTTGAGCATCTACTATCAAGGTATCATCTCTTGCTCCTAACTTGTGATGGTACATTTTTCTAAAAAAAGATATGATTTTTAGGTACACATTTAACCTTAGGTGCCTCAAAAATCGATCTATATAGCTTATTATATTGCATTGAGTCATTTGAGGTTCTTTTAGGAATCCAAATCAATTTATGTGGACTATATTTCTTGAATGGACAATGATAAGCTACATGCCCAAATTTGTAATAAAAGTTCAATTTATTTCGGGATGAAACATACAAAGTAGGGCCTTTAACAAAGGTAGTTGGATTTTGGTGAGAGCTACTCACAAATCAAATTTCGCCTTTTCTGTGAACGTGAGCCTTGTTGGCAAGGATCATATTCAAAGACTTGCTACCAACCTCAAATTTTCTTAAGGTTTCCTTTCGTACCAAGTTTTCTTTTTGAAGTATTTCTAGTTCATCACATTTCGTACATGGAGCTAAACTATCATTATGCTCAACTTTTAATCTATCGAAATCATTAACAAAAGAAGCATGCTCCTTTTTTAACAATTTATATTTTATACTAATTAATTTGCATTCATCAAATAGATCATTAAAAGCATTTAATAGTTCATCAAAGGATAAATTTGTATCAAATGAACTTGTTACCTTATCTCTAATGGCCATTAGTGCATAGTAAGCAACTTGCTCGGTGATGGTAGTCTCCTCTTCTTCGGATGCACTTGAGTCGTCCTATGTAGCTTTGAGAGCCTTCTTCTTTGATTGCCTCCTCTTTGCTTAGGGATATTCACTCTTGAAGTGTCCCGACTGTTAGAATATGTGTTTTTATGCTTACACCGACTTCTTACATTCATAACATATCACTTGTTCTTTCTTAGGTTCAAATTTATTTTTAGTATCTTTTTTTAATTTATTTCTTTTTATGAATCTTTTGAACTTCTTTGTTAAGAGTACCAAGTCATCATCAAAGTCCTTATCACTTGAGTTTTCTTTCAAGTGGTCTTCTTGTGTTCTCAGTGCTATGTCCTTCCTGTTCTTTGGAAGGGTGTCCTCAAGCTCTTCATGAGCTTGATATGTTATTTCATAGGTCATGAGTGACCCAATTAGTTCTTCAAGAGGAAAATTATTTAGATCATTGGCCTCATGAATGGCCATTACTTTAGGATCCCAACTTTTTAGAAGGGATCTTAAAATCTTATTAATGAGTTCAAAATCTGAGAAATCTTTATCAAGTCCTTTTAGACCATTGACGACATCCTTAAATCAGGTGTACATGTCTCCAATGATCTCACTCGGTTTCATTCGAAACAACTCATAAGAATGCACTAAAAGATTAATTTTTGACTCCTTCACTCTACTAGTGCCTTCATGAGCCACTTCGAGTTTGTGCCAAATGTTAAAAGTCGTTTCACAAATTGATACTTGATTAAACTCATTTTTATCTAATGCACAAAACAAGGCATTCAAAGCCTTTGCGTTTAAAGCGAAAGTCTTCTTCTCAAATTCATTCCAATCGTTCATTGGAAGAGAAGACTTTTGAAAGCCATTTTCTACAATATTTCATAATTCGAAATCCATTGAAATTAGGAAGATCCTCATTCTAGTCTTCCAATTTGTGTAATCCGTCCCATTGAACATGGGCAAATGTGTAATTGAATGGCCCTCTAGGTTGCTAGCAAATGTCATCTCTCTTAGGTTTAAAACCAAATGAGAGTGAACCTTACTTTGATACCAATTGTTATGATCAAGAGCGGTACTAAGAGGGGGGGTGAATTAGTGCAGCGAAAAACTTTTCAAATTCGAAAGACTTTCATTTAGATTAAAACCGATTCGGACAAAAATGATTTTGATTCAATCTGTTTTGGAGAAATTATGAACTTGAAAGCTTTCATAAATGTATAAGAGAGGATTAAGGAGATTTGTAGTAATGTAAATTGCTCAAATGAAAAGCAAACCAGGATTTAGAGTGGTTCGGTCAACGCGACCTACATCCACTTTCGGATTCCTCCTCTGACGAGGTCTTTAGTATCCACTAAAGTCCTTCCTTCAATAGGTGAAGACCAATCACCTCTTTTACAATGTTATCTCCTTTTGATGGATTTAGGAGAGAACCCTTACAAGTCTCACACCTCTCTTAAATGATCTCAAAACTTAGAAAGGGAGGAGGAGAACTCTAGCACTTATTTACAACACTTTTACACCCCAACAACTCAAGATTATCTCAATGCTTTCGTGCCCTTCCATATAGAAAAGGATAAGATTTTTATAGGCCCAATAACTTCAAAAATGGAGCCAAAAAGTGTCTAATCCCGAATTTTCGGGGTCCTAGTAGTTTCACTACCATTACTGGGCGGTACCACCGCCTTACACCTGACACATGGGGGTACTATCACTCAATCCAGGTGATACCACTACCTGACAAAGCTTTGAGACCAAGCTCTGGTGGTACCACCATTTGATAAGGGCGGTATCACTGCTGGTAGCAATAACTACCGGCGGTACCACCAGCCAGATTTCCTGGGGTACTGCTTTCCAAGCGGTGCCACCGTTGGCCAAGAATTCAGGGGCTGAATTGGGTGCTCAATTCAGCCCAATTCACCCCTGTTAAGGGCCCAATTGGCCCCTAATTACGTTAGTGGGATTACCTCTCAATCCTAACTTAATTTATGCTCTAACTACGACAATTAAGACATGTTTACTATACTTCTTGTTCCAGTGCATCAATTGCTCTTTCGGCGAGCTTCCAGCGTACTTCCGGCGAACATCCAACGAACTCTAGGCAATGCTCCGGTGGACTACCGGCAATCTCGTGGACTTTACGATGATCTTCTTGGTATGTTCTGATGAGCTTTTTTGGCAAGCTCATGGACTTCTCAGTTGGTTCCGGCAGAACCTCCGACGAATGTCCGGACTTCCGACGAACTCTTGAGCTCCCAACATGATCTCGATCTTGACTCCGGCATAACACCTACTTTATGTCTTACTGCTATCATAGTTAATCCTGCGCACTTTTCTCAACATATAGATTAGATCAAATAAATTATAATTGACTTCATTATCAAAATTCGAGATTCAACAATAGTTTCTTGCCAATTCCCAGAATCTATAGTCATAATAGCCTCCTCATAGGTTTGAGGATCAATATCCTCAACATTCTCTCCTCTAATATATCCCACATATCTCTTAGGAGGATGGGATACTCTGTCGGACCTACGTAAAGTTGGAACTTATGTGCCAAGTACTTGAATAGACTCGAGCTTTGAAGTGGTGCTTGAGTTAGATTCTCTAACCTCGCTCAACTCTATCACATTCCCAATATCTCCACCAAGAATGTGTTCTTTCTCAAGAAATATCGCTCTTGTGGCTATAAAGACCTTTTGGTCCTTAGGATGATAGAAATAATATCCATAAGTTTCCTTGGGGTATCCCACGAACTTGTACCGCTCTATCCTCGATTCCAACTTATCAGGGTTGTATCTTTTAACGTGGGCACGGTAGCCCCATATCTTAATAACCTTAAAATCGGATTTCTTCCCTTTCTATATCTCATATGGTGTAGACACTACTGACTTAGATGGAACTTTGTTCATAAGGTAAATTGTGATCTCTATGGCATATCCCTAAAATGAGATGGGTAGGTCGGCAAAGCTCATCATGGACCGTACCATGTCTAACAGTATACGATTCCTTATTTCAAATACACCATTGAGTTAAGGTGTATAAAGAGGTGTCCACTAGGATAGAATTCCAAGGACCTTGAGGAACTGGGTAAACTCTATACGCAAGTACTCACCTCCTCGATTATATTGAAGAGTCTTAATACTCTTTCCCATCTGGTTCTCTACTTCATTCTTATACTTTTTGAATTTCTTGAAGGTCTCGGACTTGTATTTCATCAAGTACACATGTCCAAACCTTGAGAGATCATTAGTAAAGGTAATGAGGTAGGAGTTGTCGGGACAAAAATCGGTACTAAGAGGGGGGGGGTGAATTAGTGCTTATGATAAAAACATCGACGATTTAGAAAAATAGTTTTGATAAAGCCTATATTAGAAAAGATATCGAAAGTGTTCTTCACTTGAAGTAAATGTAATAAGCAATTAAAATAAAGAACAATAGTAATGAAGAGCAGAAAGAGAGTGCACACCAAATTTATAGTGGTTCAATCATTGTGACCAACGTCTTATCATGGACAAGACTATAAATAGGGAGTTTAATGTAATGCTCATGTATGTCCATATCTTTTGATTTGTTCATGCTTTACATTGCATATAGAGAGACGGTCAAAGGCTTATGATAGAACCCTTGCATATTCTAAACTTGGGGTTGATCTCTTTAGGGGATCGGCCTTCTTGGAACTCTATAGGGGTTCCTCCCTCCAAGTTGCTGCTCAAAGGCTGCAGAAAAGATTCATCTATTGCTTAACAAAAGAGAAGGAATACATGGCTATTTATAGGGCTTCTAAATCCTAACTCCTAATAGGACTCTTACTTAAGACTCTTACTTCTAACCAACTCCTAATATGACTCATACTCAATACTTCTATTCCCTTACAACTCCTATTTCTTCTCTAAGAAAAAACCTCCTAACATAATGTCTCTCCCAATTATGACTCTTCTAGTTAGAGTCCTAACAGAGTGTCCCTCTCAATTAGGACTCTCCTAGCTAGAGTCCTAACAGAATGTCCCTCTCAATTAGGACTCTCCTAGCTAGAGTCCTAACAGCTTAACAGCCACAATTTAGTTAGGTTTTGTGGTCATTTTAGGCTTATAAATAAAGGTTGAGTCATGTAGATACTTATGTGAGATTTCGGTCTGTAGTGGACTATTTTGGATCCTTTGTTGTATGACCATTTAGAGCTTGTAAAGTATGTTTATAATTTGCTTTGGTTATGAAGTGTTTTTTGAAATATTTACTTGTGGATCCCGAGTGAGATATTTTCTCTAACCCGTTTTCTCTTTTGTAGGTCTTAAAGGACTAAGGGGATTTCGGGGAGGCTGACCTTTACGGATGGATACGCAAGGGTGTCGCACGACTTAGACAAAATTAGCTAAGTCTGTGATAGTCCACTCCCGATTCCTCTTCCGTCGAGGCCACCGGTATAGACTAACGGTCTTCCTTCAATGGGCGAAGATCAACTACCCTCTTATAACTCTTTTTTCTTTTCACAAGTTTGGGAGACAACCTTTACAAGCATCACACCTCTCTTAGAATGATTACAAAGCTAAAGGAGGAGGAGGACACTTAGCACTTTTTTAACACTTTTACAACCCAAAATCTTAAGACTTTTGTTCATACTTTCATGCTCTTTCATGCAAGAAAGAGTGAGATATTTATAGACCCTAATGGCTTCAAAAATAGAGTGAAAAAGTGTCTCATCCTAGGTTTTACTATTAGTACTAGGCGGTACCATCGCTTACGGACTGACACTCGACAATACCACCATCTATGTCTGACAGATGGTGGTACTTTTACATACTTTTACATGGTGGTACCACTGCTTGATAGAGTCTCGAAGATTGAGCTTTGGTAGTGCCACCACCTAACAAGGCGGTATCACCACTTGGCAGCATTAACTACCAATGGAACCACCACCTAGTCTGTGCAGTACCACCACCCCGACCACCTAGGAGGCCGAGCCTCAAACGGTTCCATCGCCCAATCTGGGCGGTGCCACCACCTCGCTGGTTTCAAGTGGTTGAATGGGCCATCCAATTGGCCCAATTCAACCCTATTTAGGGCCCAATTAGTCTCTAATTGAGTTAGTAGGATTTCTCCTAAAACTAACTCAAATTAAAGTCCTAACTATGATAGTTAAGGCTAATACAATTATGATACAAGCAATCTAAGTTGTTCGGTACATCAATTGTTCAATCGAACTCATAGTGAACTTCGACGGTCTCCCGATGATCTTTTAGCGAGCTTATGGCGAACTTCCGGTGAGCTTTCGGAGAACTCTTGGCGAACTTCTAGCAAGCTTTCGGTGAACTCCTAGCAAACTTCCAGCGAGCTTTTGGCAAACTCTCGACGAACTTCTGGCGAGCTTTCAGTGAACTCCTAGTGAACTTCCGATGAGCTTTCGCTGCATCATCAAATCCTTTGGTGTATCCCCCGATTCATCTGACCAGATGCTCGATCATTGACTCCAGCCAATATTCAATTTTTCTTTAATTATTTTACCTTTTTCACAATCATAGTTAGTCCTGCGTCACTTATCTGAATATATAGATTAGATCATTAATTCATTAATTGATTTCATCATCAAAATCTGAGATTCAACAATCTCCCCCTTTTTTACGATAACAACCAATTGATGATAGAGTTAACCTTAACTCTCCCTATCTATATGCCATATTGAGAAAAGACAAACTTGAATTCAAAAGGAATCAAAACTTTTAAATTCAAGTGAAACAATTTCGATCATAGTGATCAAATGCAATATATCAAAATTGTATGCATTGTGCATCATTATAGTTTCAAGTCATCAAAGTATAACATGCACAATTTCGTCACTTCATGCATGATAACAAATCAACATCATTTTGGGCATAACCTACATGATACTAAAGCATTCATATTTATAATCATTTTACGCATAACATACATGATACTAAAGCTTTTTTTAACCATTTATCTCTTCATGCATGATACCAAATTTAACATCATTTTGGCATTATTCCATTCATCATTTCTCCCCCTTTGTCATCAACAAAAAGGAGAATCATTCAACAAATATTTAAACTATGCAAGTAAGTTTTACACCATTTTATACAAGCTAGCAAATTGTGAAATGAGAAGTTTAAGCAAAAACTTTACAAGATAACTACTTTTGCTTCTTGAAATGGGCAAGCTAGCACTTCTCTTTAGATGTGCAAGCACTTGAGATGTGCAAGCTAGCATTTTTGCAAAGTGCACTTATACAACAATAACATAACAGCCCATAAAGACTTGCCCACAATAGCTTTTTACCGTCTCAACTCAATTCTAACATTTTAGCAAGTGACAAGCTATCCTAAAAAGTTAATATAACAATGGAGTGAGCTACAAAGCTCAGCAAGTGACAAACATATCAATGGCAAGAGAACATAGTTTTAAACAAACTTGATATTAAATTGCAAGGTAAGGATACAAGAGTTCAAAGTCTTATTAGATACTGAATCGTAAATGTCATTTTAATCAAAACATATTTGGTCTATAATAAATGGAGTAAATAGTAATTAGAGCATATCAATGGTATAAGGAGTATTTTAGAGCATATCAATGACATATAGAATATTTCAAAGCATATCAATAGTGTATAAATATTTTTGAGCATATCAAAAGAACAAATAATAAACAGAAGCTGAAATGTCATATTTGATGTTGCATTCATTTCATTCTTATCCAAAATTCACAAAGAAACACATAACCAATGCTTTAGATATCATGTCAAACATATAGAAGATAAAGTGGGATCTCAAATATAATCTTTCACATCTAGGAGCATCATCCATCCATGTTTGGATGAAGCCAAAGGGGGTCGGTAGAGCATCGCGGGCTCTAAGCATACTATTTCTGGCAAAGGTCTAGATAATCCCTTTAATATTTTTGGCAAAGGTCCAAATACTCTCACAAATACCAAAGTATAAAAATACATTGTGAACAATAAAATTAACATATATCGAAAGCACATGCAGAACAACGAAATATATATGTGCCCAAACGAAATAATATGATACAACATGAATTTTGCATAATAAATTTCAAGTATGTAAATAATTTAAGGACAAGAACATAAAAGAATTAAAAACATTTATATAAAGCTTAATTAAAGGAAGAATTTTAACTGAAATTAATTTCTAAAAGGAATGAAATAAGAATAGGCAAAATCGATAAAAGCTTGATTCTGACAGAATTTAAGAGGCACATTGCATGAATTATTTAGATAATCAATTATGCTTCAAATTACTCAACAAAGATATCATTGGAAAGCTATATTAGTATAATTTTAGATGAATCTAGATTTGTTAAGTTTTGAGTTTCTAATAGGGAGTTACAAATAATTTAGAATAGAAAGGTCAAAATTTATCATCCCTATTTTGTAGAATCTATAGGGTCATTTGAAACAGAAGTTTGGATTAATAATTAGACTCTAAATTTATCAACCTTAGTGTTAAAAGAAAGATTTGTGAGTCTACTTTTAGATGAATTTAGCTTTGCCCAAATCAGAGGTCGATGTAGAAACTTATGACTAGAATAAGGTAGAAAGGTCATAATCTTAGAAATTTTCTAGATTCAAATCGTTATATCTAAACAAGGTATATATCATATTTAGGGCTAGAACTATTCAAATTTTCTCATAATCAAGGCAAAAGCAAAAATAAAATTGTAGTAGAAAAGGGTCAAAATACTTTCCTTTCAATGATTTTGATCTAAAGAAGTTTTAAGCCCAATCCTTCTACTTCTTCCTCCTTCTCCTCTTCTCCCTATTTTTTCTCCTATCTACTTTCTTCCTCCACAATTGCAGCTCATGCAGAACATATAGGGGCATAGTTGCCTGCTCTCCTCTCTCCCCCTCCTCTTCTTTTGCTCCTTCTCTCTCGCCCACAACTGTAGTTCCAACCCCCTTCCTATTCTTCCTTCCTTCCTCTCCTTTTCTTCCTTCCTTTTCTTCATTCCTAGCCACAGCTGCCACAACCACAGCCACAGTCATAGCCTCTTCTCTTCTTCCTCTCCTTCTTGTCTTCTTTCCTATTCTTCTTGTTAGGACCAAAATCAGCACTAAGAGGGAGGGTGAATTAGTGTTTACGTAAAAACGTTGGTGATCTAAAAACTTCATTCGATAAAATCATATCAAAAATGCTTTTGGACTTAGAGAAAGTGTGAAGTGGAGTAAGCAGACAAATTAGTAAGCAATATAAAGAAAATAAAGGCAAAGAAGAGAAGGCACACTAATTTTATAGTGGTTCGATCGTCATGACTTACGTTCACTCCCAATTCCTCCTTCGTTAAGGTCACTAGCCTCCACTATTAATCTTCTTTCAATGGGTGAAGATTAACTACCATATTATAGCTCTATTCTTCTTTTCATAGGTTTAGAAGATAATCTCTTAGCCCTCCCTTAAATAGAAATTACACATAGGGAAGAGGAGAGGAACTCTCAAGGAATTACAACAATGTTTTCTTACCTAGATCACAAGTTTTTTTTTTTTCAATTTTTCATGCTATTTCATGTAGGAAAGAGTGGGGTATTTATAGGTCCTAATGACTTCAAAAATGGAGCCAAAAAGTATCTCATCTCGGATTTTCGGGATATTAGCGGTACCATCGCCTACTCCCCTGACAACTGGTAGTACTACCACCAATATGAATGGTAGGACCACTTGATAGAGCCTCATAGTGATAAGACCCTAAAGTCTTATCGTCACTCTGATACCAATTGATAAGACCCTAAAGTCTTATCGTCGCTTTGATACCAAATGATAAGACCCTAAGGTCTTATTGTGGAAGAAAGGGGAGAAAAGGGAATGATAATGATCGCTTCGAGGGGATCGGCCTCCTTGATCGCTTCGAGAGGATCGACCCTCCTTGATCACTTCGAGGGGATCGGCCCTCCTTGATCACTTCGAGGGGATCGACCTCCTAGGGTTTGTCCATAGAGTGGAATAACATTTCATTGATTGATTGATGGATTCCAGAAAGGGTTACATCACTATTTATAGAGTTCCACCCAGAGTCCATCAAGACTTGAACTCTAATAATAAATAAATATTAAATAAACCTCAACTTGACTCTAACTGAACCAAACTGACTCAATAAATAATTGAACTAAACAGACTCGATAAACATTATTCAAAAGCTTAGAAAAAGGGTCCTAACACACAAATTGGGCTCTGGTGATGGTATCGCCTATTATGTAGTATCACCGCTTGATAGCATTAACTGCCAATAGTACCATTGTCCAGTCTGGGCAGTACCACTGCCTAGATAGTACCTAGGAGGCCAAGCCTCAAGCGATTCCACCACCAGTCCTAGTGGTGCCATAGCCTAACATAGCTCCAGGTCATTGAAATGGCCATCCATCCGGCCCAATTCAACTTTGATTCAGGCCCAATTAGCCCCTATTTGAGTTAGTAGGAATACTTCCTAAAACTAACTTAAATTGACACCTAACTACGATAATTAAGGCTAAAACAATTACAATACAAGCAATCTTAGTTGTCTAGCATATCAATTGTTCATCCGAACTTTCGGCGAACTTTCGACAAACTCCTAACGAACTCTCGACAAGCTTTTGACGCATTATTTGTGTTAGGATCAAGAATGGCACTTAGAGGAGGGAGGGGGGGGGGGGGGGGTGAATTAGTGCAGCAGATAAAAAGGATAAATTTAATAGATTTCAAAAAAAATTGTATGATGAAACTCTTAGTTCGACGAAAACCATATTGAAATGTCATTTGACTTGAATAACTTTGAAAGTGAGTATAAAAGAGGGGATTGGACAAATTACAATGAAGTAAAATGAAATACAATAAAAGTAAAGTATGCACCAAGAAAAGAACATGCTAATTTTATAGTAGTTCAATCATCCGACCTACATCCACTCCCGATTCCTCCTCCGTTGAGGTCACCGGCATCCACTAATGGTCTTCCTTCAATAGGTGAAGACCAACCACCTCTTTACGGCACTTTTTCCTTTTCATGGGTTTAGGAGACAATCCTTACCAGCCTCACACCTCCTCTTGGATGATTGCAAAACTAAAGAGAGAGAGTAAGATGACTCTTTGCACTTTTACAATAGTTTTACACCCTAACACTTAATGATTTTTTCACACTTTGATTGCCCTTTCATGCAGAAAAGGGTGGGGTATTTATAGGCCCCAATGGCTTTAAAATTAGAGCCAAAAAATATCTCATCACAGATTTTTAGGGTATTGGCGATACCATCGCTTATGTTGGGCAATACCACCGCCTGCAGCATTGACACTGGATGGTACCACTATCCAATTTGATGGTACTACCATTTGATAGAGCCTCAAAGACCAGGCTCTAATAGTACTATTGCTTGATAGGGTAGTATCATCGCCTGACAGTAATTACTATCGATGGTACCACCGACTATGCTTCATGGTGACTGAGCCCTAGGTGGTTCCACCACCCCAGTCTAGTGGTGCCATCACTAGATAGGGTTCAGCAACCTGGTTGGGACTTGAATCCGGCCCAAACCAGTCCAATTATGAGCCCAATTGGCCTTAACAGGTTTAATGGGATGACTCTCAAACCTAAGCCTAATTATGTGCTAACTATGATTTTTAAGGCACACACTAAACAAAAACAAATCCAGTAAGTCTAGGTTTCTTCCGGTGATCTTCCGACGAACTTCCGACGATCTTTCGGCAATCTTCTAGTGGACTCCTGGCAAGTTCCTGGACTTTACGATGATCTTCTTGGCAAGTTCCAACGAGCTTCTCGGCCAATTCCGGTAGCACTTTCGATAAACCTCCGGACTCCCGACGAACTCTCGAACTTGCAACAAATTCTCAATCTTGAGTCCGGCACTTGGTTTTGCTCTATGCCTTGATCTCTATCATAGTTAATCCTGCACACTTTTCTCAACATATAGCTTGGATCAAATAATTTACCAATTAATTTAATCATTAAAATCTAAGATTCAACAATCTCTCCGTTTTTTATGATGACAGAGTTAACCTTAACTCCCCCTATCTATATGCTATACTTGAGAAAAGATACTCTTGAATTCAAGGTCTTTTAAATTCATGCATCAAATCGATAAGTTATATGCATTTAAACTTATTGACATGCACATAATGGTACTAATCATGATTTCTATTTCAAAATATGATACCACGTATTTATCGCAATAAAAATGATGTCAAGGCATGACATCCATTTTCAAGTCCAATATCGAATGATGATAGACAATCATCATTTTTAAGTATGATACCAATTTTAGATATGAAATTTAGTAAGATTCAAATTTCAAGTTTGATAAAAGATGACAATTCATCAATCCGTGGCATGATACCAATTGTAAATGGGAAATTAAGTATGATAAGTTTGATACCTCATCATAATGATATGAAATCAAGCATGATTTTAAGAATGAAATATTTTCAAGTATCCATGCCACATTACGATGTGTTTCAAGCATTCATGATACAATTCAAGTATTTACGATACATATGATGCATATGTGATACATTTTGATATTTTTCAAGCATTTGGAATACATTGAAGTATTTATGATATGATATATTTTACACATTATTTCAAACATTTATGATACCAAATTGTCATTAATTTACCACATTTCTCCCCCTTTGTCATCAACAAAAAGGAAATGAGCAATCGTCTCAAGCAAAATTTGACTAATTACAATAGGATTCTTCTTGAAAGGAAAATAAAAGGAAAGATTCATGAATAGTACATTTTATCAAGAAGAATCGAAATATTGAAAGTTCATGAATATCTGTCAATAAAATATGTTTCTCAATAAAAATTCACAAGAGTGAAATCCATGAGAGATGTATTTGTCAATGAAATCCATGAGTGAAGGGTCTAAGTGTATTAAAAATCAATAAGTGATGGAGCAAGGGTATGAAGTAAATTTGATACCAAGTAAATTGAAATTTCAGATTTTATGAAAGCTTTATTTATGAAATTAAATAAATTTATGAAAGCTTTATTTATGAAAAATCGAGAAAGTTTGGAAAAGATATACAACAAACTCATGCATTCAGATAATTTAACATCCCTAACTTTCTTCTAATGAAATCAAATTATTCTTCATTTAAAGGTTTTGAAAATATATCAGCTAATTGATATTTTGTATTAATAAACTCTAAAGATATATCATAGTTATTAACATGATCTCTTATAAAATGATGCCTAATGTCAATATGTTTAGTTCTAGAGTGTTGAATATGATTTTTTATTAAATATATTACACTTATGTTATCACATTTTATGAAAATATTCTTAAGGTGAATTCTATAATCTTCTAATATATTTTTCATCCATACAACTTAAGCACAACTTGCACCATCGACTATATACTCAGCTTCGGTTGTAGATAATGCAATCAAGTTTTGTTTCTTGAAAGACCAAGAGACAAGTGCATGACCTAAGAATTGACATGTTCCGAATGTATTTTTTCTATTATCTCTTCGTCTAGCAAAATCTGTATCAGCATAAGCAATCAATTCAAAGCTTTTAGATTTTAGATACCATAATCCTATATTAGGGGTTCCTTTAAGATATCTAACATAGTGGGGGTACTCATAGGAGTATTGATAGCTTTTGAACCATCCATATTAAACAATTTTAGCAATTCTAATGCATATTTGGTTTGACCAAGAAAAATATCATCACTAAGTTGTTTAATTTGTAAGACTAAATGGAAAGTTAGTTTACCCATTAAACTCATTTCAAACTCTTGGCGCATACTCTTGGTAAATGATTCCCATAAGGATTCATTTGCAGAACCAAAAATAATATGATCAACATAAATTTGAACAACAAAAAAGTCATTTTCAAAGTTTCTAATAAACAATGTACTATCGACCTTGCCTTTAGAAAAATTATTTTGGATAAGAAAGGAGCTAAGTCTCTCATACCAAGCCCTTAGGGCTTGTTTTAATCCATAGGGAGCTTTAGTTAACTTAAACACATGATTAGGAAAAATAAAGTTCTCAAATCTGGGTGGTTGTTCAACATACACTTCTTCGGAAATAAAACCATTTAAGAAAACTCTCTTAACATCTATTTGAAATAACTTAAAATTATTACTACTAGCATAGGCAAGGAGCATCCTTATGGCTTCTAATCTTGCCATAGGAGCGAAAGTTTCTTCATAATTACTACCTTCTTCTTGGTTAAAACCCTTGGCCACTAATCAAGCCTTGTTTCTAACCATAATACCAAATTCATCTTGCTTGTTTCTAAAGACCTATTTAGTACCAATAACTAAATGGTCATTAAGCCTTGGAGCAAGCTTCCATATCTTATTTCTCTCAAATTAGTTCAACTCTTCTTGCATTGCGTTAACCCATGAATCATCTTTCAAGGCTTCGTCAATGCATTTTGATTCAATTTGAGAAAGAAAAGCGATGTTAGAACAAAAAATTTTAAGAGAAGAATGAGTTTGAACACTCTTTGATGTGTCTCTTATGATTAGCTCCTTAGGATGAGCATCTACATACTTTCATTCCTTAGGTAAGGATGTTTCGGAAGAAGATATATTCAAGTTGCTAGTTGGAAGAGAGGTTTCATTCAAATTCAAAGCATCAAAATTAAGATCATCATCAAAATTATTTTTCTTAAATTCAAAAACTTCATTAAAGACAACATGAATAGACTCTTCTATAACCAAAGTTCTTTTATTAAAGACACGAAAGGCTTTAAAAGTAGAAGAATAATCAAGAAAAATGCCTTCATCGGATTTTGCATCAAACTTTCCTAAGGTATCTTTTTTATTCAAGATAAAACATTTACAACCGAAAACTTTAAAATACAAAACATTGGGTTTTTTATTATTCTATAATTCATAAGGAGTTTTGAAAAGTAATGGTCTTATTAGAATTCTATTCATGACATAGCATGTCGTATTAACGGCTTCAACCCAAAAAATTTTGGGTAGGCTATGTTCGTTTAACATGGTTCTTGTCATTTCTTGTAAACTCCTATTTTTTCTTTCTACTACTCCATTTTGTTCTGGATTTCTTGAAATAAAAAAATTATAGTTATATCCACTAGATTCATAAAAGTTTTGGAAATCATGGTATTGAAATTCACCACCGTGATCACTCCGAATTGATGAAATCATAAAACCTTTTTTATTTTGAACAAATTTATGAAACTTAAAAAAATACTTAATGTAATCACTTTTATGTGTCAAGAAGTATGTCCAAGTATATCTACTATAATCATCTACAATTATAAAGGCGTATTTGCTACCTCCTAGGCTTGTTGTATCAATTGGTCCAAACAAATCCATATGGATCAATTGCAACGGTCTAGAGGTGCTTATTTGATTCTTTGATTTGAAACTATCTTTTATTTATTTTCCTAATTGACATGCATCAAACATTATCTTTAACAAACTTAATGTTTGGAATGCCTCTTATAAGTTCTTTAGATGAGATATGAGAGATTAGTTTCATGCTAGCATGACATAATCTCATATACCAAAACCAAGCATTGTCATTTAAAATCAAAAAACATATTTCATTGCAAAGATCATCAATGTCAATAGTGTATACATTATTTTATTTTAGGACAATCATAGATGTTTTTTTGTATGATTTTTCAATAATGCAAGCATTGGATTCAAATCTAATGATGTATCCTTTATCACACAATTGACTAATACTCAAAAGATTATGCTTTAAACTATCAACCAACAACACATCTTCAATCAAAAAGTTAGATTTGTTATCTATGGTTTCTTTGCCAATGATTTTACCCTTGTTGTTATCTTTAAAGGTGACATACCCTTCGTCTAGGTTCGTGAGCTTAGTGAATTTAGATGAATCATTAGTCATGTGCCTTAAGCATCCACTATCAAGGTACCATCTCTTGCTCCTTGCTTGTTATGGTAAACATTTCTACAAAAAAAGATGATTTTTAAGTAACCATTTGACCTTGGGTGCCTCAAAAATCAATCCACTCAACTTATTTTTTTACATTGAGTTCTTTCTGGTTCTTTTAGGAACTCGAATCAATTTGTGTGGACTATATCTCTTAAATGGACATTTATAAGTAACATATCCGAGTTTGTAATAAAAGTTATATTTGGTATGGGGTGATACATGCAAGGTAGGGCCTTTAACAAAGGTGGTCGGATTTTGGTGAGAGCTACAGACAAATCTGATTCCGCTTCTTCTATGAATGTGACCTTTATTAACAAGAATCATATTCAAGGACTTGCTACCAACCTCAAATTTTTCTATAGTTTCTTTGAGTAGCAAGTTTTCCTTCTCAAGTGCCTCTAAGTATTCATGCTTAAATTTTTCAAAATCAATATTTAAAAGGGCATGCTCATTTTTCAAATAATTATATTTTTTACTCATTATTCTACATTCATCAAACGATTCATGAAAAGCACTTAAAAGCTCATTGAAAGATAAATTTTCATCTAATGAACTACTTACCTCATCTCCGATAGTCATTAGTGCATAGTTGGCGATCTCCTTGTTGCTTTGTTCTTCGCCTTTGGAATCGCTCGAGTCATCTCACATTGTTTTAGTGCCTTCCTCTTATTTGGTTGCTTCTTGTTTGCTTGGAGACATTCGCTTTTGAAATTTCTTGGCTTCTTGCATTCATAGCATATAACTTGTTCTTTATTATGTTCAATTTTGTTTTTACTATCATTTTTAGATTTATTTCTTTTTATGAATTTTTTGAACTTTCTTGTCAAGAGTGTCAAGTCATCATCATAGTTCTCATCACTTGAATTTTCTTTCAAGTGGTCTTGATGAGTTTTTAGTGTCATATTCTTCCTGTTCTTTGGAAGGTTATTTTCAAGCTCTTCATGAGCATTGCAAGTCATTTTGTAGGTCATCAAAGATCCAAAATGTTCTTCGAGTAGAAAGTTGTTCAAGTCCTTAACTTTTTGAATTGCTATTATTTTAGGATCCCAACTCTTTGGGAGGGATCTTAATATTTTTTTAACAAGTTCAAAATTAGAAAAACTTTTACTAAATCCTTTTATACCATTGATGACATCCGTAAACTGGGTGTACATGTCTCCTATAGTCTCACTTAGTTTTATCAGATTAATTTTGGACTACTTTACTCTACTAGTGCCCTCATGAGTGATTTTGAGTGTATGCTAAATATCGAAAGCCATTTCACAAATAGGCACTTGATTGAACTCATTATTATCTAAAGTGTAAAACAAGACATTCATAGCCTTAGCATTTAAAGCGAAAGTCTTCTTTTTTAACTTATTCCAATCATTTTTTGGAAGATAAGACTTTTGAAAGCGTTTTCTACAATGTTCCATAACTTAAAATCCATAGAAATAAAAATCCTCATTCTAGTTTTCCAATAGGTATAATTCGTCCCATTGAATATAGGTGGACGTGTGATTGAGTGACCCTTTTGGTTACCGACAAATGCCTCTTGGGTTTTAAACCAAAATAAGAGTGACCTCACTCTGATACCAATTGTTAGAATCTAGAACGACACTAAGAGGTGAATTAGTACAATGGATAAAAATGATCAATTTAAATGATTTCGAAAAACTTTGTTCGATGAAATTTTAAGTTTGACGAAAACCCTTAGTTAGACTCGAATAAGTTTACAAGTGAGTAGAGAAGAGGGGTTTGGATAGTTTGCAGTGAAATAAAGTAAAATGTAATAAAGAGAATAAGTAGTAAGGAAAGAACACGCTGGAATTTATAGTGGTTCAATCGTTGTGACCTACATCCACTTCTGATTCCTCCTCTATCGAGGTCATTGGCATCCACTAATTGTTTTCCTTCAATAAGCAAAGACCAACCGCCTCTTTATAGTACTTTCTCTTCTTCACAGGTTTAGGAGATAATCCTTATAAGCCTCACACCTCTTCTTGGATGATTGCAAAACTAAAAAAAGAGAGGAGGACTCTTACATTTTTACAACACTTTTACACCCCAACACTTAAAGATTTTTCCACACTTAGATATCACTTCATTATCTTTTCATGCAAAAAAGGGTGGGGTATTTAAAGGCCCCAATGGCTTCAAATTGAAGCTAAAAAGTGTCTTATCCTGGATTTTTTAGTACCGGCAATGGAACTAGGCGGTACCATCGCTTGACACTCTAACACTAGGTGGTACCACCATTTGAGAAAGTCTCGGATACTAAGCTCTAGCGGTACCACTGCCTAGCAGTAATAACTGTCGACAGTACCACCGCTCAGTTTGGGTGGTACCACCACCCAGACCACCTAGGAGACGGTTCCCTGGGTGGTTCCACCGCCCCAATCTAGTGGTGCCACTGCCAGACAAGGTCCAACAGCCTTGTTGAGCCTTGAATCTGGCACAAACCAGACTAGTTATGGGCACAATTGGCCCTTAACAAGGTTAAGGTGATTACCTCCCAAACCTAACCCTAATTATGTACTAACTATGATTTTTAAGGCATACCCTAAACAAAACAAGCCCGATAAGTTTAAGTTTCTTCCGGCGAGCTTTCGGTGATCTTCCGATGGACTTTACGACGATATTTTTGGCGACTTTTGATGAGCTTCTTCTCGGTAAATTCTGACAGCATTTTTGACGAACCTCCGGACTTTTAATGAACTCTCGAACTCCTAACGAAATCTCGATCTTGACTTTGATATTTTATTTTGTTTTATGTCATGATTGCTATTGTAGTTAATCCTGCACACTTTTCTTAACATATAAATTTGATCAAATAATTTACCAATTAATTTCATCATCAAAATCTAATATTCAACATTTGCTACTGACTATAAACTTTTCTAGAGTTTCTTTGAGTAGCAAGTTTTCCTTCTCAAGTGCCTCTAAGTGTTCACACATAGTGCATAAAGGCAATGAAGGATTATCATGCTTAAGTTTTTTAAATTTATTTTTTATAAGGGTATGCTCTTTTTTCAAAGAATTATAATTTTTGCTCGTTATTCTACGTTCATCAAATGAATCATGAAAAGCACTTAAAAGCTCATTAAAAGATAAATTTGCATCTAATGAACCACTTATCTCGTCTCCAATAGACATTAGTTTGTAGTTGGTGATTTTCTTGTTTCTTTGTTCTTCATCTTCGGAATCATTCGAATCATCCCACATTGCTTGAGCGTCTTCTTCTTCTTTGGTTGTTTTTTCTTCATTTGGAGACATTCGCTTTTGAAATGTCCCGACTTCTTGCATTCGTAGTATATAACTTATTCTTTCTTGGGTTCAATTTTATTTTTATTGTTATTTTTAGATTTATTTATTTTTATAGATTTTTTAAATTTTTTTTGTTAAGAATGCCAAGTCATCATCATAGTCTTCATCACTTGAACTTCCTTTCAAGTGGTCCTCATAAGTTCTTAGTGTCATATCCTTTCTATTCTTTAGAAGGTTGTTCTCAAGCTCTTCATAAGAGTTACAAGTCATCTCATAGGTCATTAATGACCCGATAAGTTCTTTGAGAGGAAAATTATTTAAATTCATAGCCTTTTGAATGGCCATTACTTTAGGGTCCCAACTCTTTGGAAGGGATCTCAATATTTTATTAACAAGTTTAAAGTTAGAAAACTATTACCAAGTGTTTTTAGACCATTGACGACATCCATAAATCAGGTGTATATGTCTCCAATGGTCTTACTTGGTTTCATCTGAAACAATTTATAAGAATGGACTAAAAGATTTATTTTGGACTCTTTTAATCTACTAGTGCTTTCATGAGTGATTTCGAGTGTGTACCAAAAATCGAAAGTTGTTTCACAAATAGACACTCGATTAAACTCATTTTTATCTAAAGCGCTTAATAAGACATTCATATCCTTGGCATTTAAAGAGAAAGTCTTCTTCTCTGACTCATTACAATTGTTCATTAGAAGAAAAGACTTTTCAAAGTCATTTTCCATAATATTCCATAACTCAAAATCTATAAAAATTAGAAAAATTCTCATTCTAGTTTTCCAATAGGTGTAATCCGACCCATTGAACATGGGTGGACGTGTGATTGAATAACCATCTTGGTTGCTGGCAAACGCCATCTCTTTGGGGCTTCAAACCAAAATGAGAGTGACCTCACTCTGATACCAATTATTAGGATCAAGAATGACACTAAGAGGGGGGGGGGGTGAATTAGTGCAGTGGATAAAAATGATAAATTTAATTGATTTTGGAAAATTTTGTACAATGAAACTATTAGTTTGACAAAAACCATATTGAAATATAATTTGACTCAAATAAGTTTGTAAGTTAGTAGAGAAGAGGGGATTGAACAATTTATAATGAAGTAAAGTGAAATGCAGCAAAAGTAAAGTACGCATTAAGAAGAAAAGGGCATGCCAATTTTATAGTGGTTCGGTCGTCCAACCTACGTCCACTCCAAATTCCTCCTCCGTCGAGGTCACCAGCGTCCACTAATGGTCTTCCTTCAATAGGCGAAGACCAACCACCACTTGAAAGCATTTTCTCCTTTTCACAGGTTTAAGAGACAACCCTTACAAGCCTCACACCTCTTCTTGGATGATTGCAAAACTAAAGAGAGAGAGGAGGAGGAACTCTTTGCACTTTTACAATACTTTTACACCCCAAACACTTCATATTTTTTCACACTTCGATTGCCCATTCATGCAGAAAATGGTGGGGCATTTATAGGCCCTAATAGCTTCAAAATTGGAGTAAAAAAGTGTCTTATCCTGGGATTTCGGGATACTAGCAGTACCATCGTTTGTGCTGGGTGGTACTATCACCTAATAGAGCCTCAGAGATTGGGCTCTAGCTATACCATCACCTGGCAGTAATAACTATCGTTACCACCATCAAGGCTTCTTGGTGACTAAGCCCTAAGCAATTCCACCGCCCTAGTCTAGTGGTGCCACCGCCAGACAGGGTTCAGCAACCTGGTTGGGACCTCCAAACAGGGTTCAGCAACTTGGTTGGGCCTTGAATCTATTCCAAATTAAATTACGGGCCCAGTTGGCCCTTAATAGGTTTAATGGGATTACATTCTAAACCTAAGCCAAATTATGTGCTAACTATGATTTTTAAGATATACACTAAACAAAACAAGTTCGGTAAGTCTAGGTTTCTTCTAGCGATCTTCCGGCGGACTTTTGACGATCTCTCGGCAATCTTCCAATAGACTATTGGCAAGCTCCTGGACTTTAGAATGATCTTCTTAGTAAGTTCCGACGAGCTTCTCGACCAATTTTGGTAGCACTTCCGATGAACCTCTGGACTCCTAACGAACTCTCGAACTCCCAACGAATTCTCGAACTTAAATCTGGAACTTCATTTTTCTTTATGCCTTGATCACTATCGTAGTTAATCCTGCACATTTTTCTCAATATATAGATTGGATCAAATAATTTACCAATTGATTTTATCATCAAAATCTGAGATTCAATAGTCTGAACCTTCGACATAACACATGATCCATCCGTTCTCGATGCATTGTCCAATTCTTCCGACCCGATGCTCGATCTTTGACTTAGGCCCAACGTTGGATTCTTTAATTGTTTTGCCTTTTCATGATCATAGTTAGTCCTGCATCACTTTTTCAACACATGGATTAGAACATAAATCAATCGATTGTTAGGAACAAGTCAGCACTAAGATAGGGGGTGAATTAGTGCAGCGGTAAAAATCACGTCGGTACTGAAAATCTCTTTGTTTCGTATGATAAAAACAGATTTCGAAAATTTGAAATTGTATGCTAGTGTAGGCATAGTAAAAGCATAGTAAGAAGATAAGGAGGTTTGCCGTAACATAAATTGCACAAAAGAAAAGGCAAACCGGATTTTTATAGCGGTTCAATCGTCATAACCTACATTCACTCCGTCGATTCCTCTTCCGTCAAGGCCACCGACATCCACTATCGATCTTCCTTTAATAGGCGAAGATCAACCTCCTTCTTACAACCCTCTTCTCATTTTCACAAGTTTAGGAGACAACCTTTACAAGCACACACTCCTCTCTAAATAGAATTCTAAGTTTAAGATAAAGGAGGGGATTTCTTAAGAGATTTCGATAGCGTTTTTTCTCACTTTTAAACTCTCTGTACTTATGTAAGTTAACCAGGGAATAGAGGGGTATTTATAGGCTTCAAGTTAATTCAAACTTGGAGCCTAAAAAAGATATCATCCTAGGTTTCCTTGGTACTAGCGATACCACCGCCGTTCCTAGGCGGTACTATCACCATCTGCACTAGGCGGTACCATCGCTTGCCAAGGGCACCCATTGCTAGCAGCATTACTGCCAGTGGTACCACCACCGAGCCCGGGCGGTACCATCGCCCAGAATATCTAGGGTGTTGTTCCCTAGGTGGTGCCACCGTTGGCCAAGGTTCTAGCACCCTGGTTGGGCCATGAATCCGGCCCAAACCAGCCCAACTTCGGGCCCAATTGGCTCCTACCAGAGTTGATGGGATTATCTCCTAATACCAACTCCAATTATGTGCTAACTATAATTCCTAAGACATAATTTAAGTAAGATAAGTTTGATTTCTTCCGATGAACTTCCAACGATCTCTCGTCAATGTTCCGGCGGTCTCCCGGCAAGCTCCTGGACTTCACGATGATCTTCTTGGCGAGTTCCGATGAGCTTTTTTGGCAAGCTTCTGGACTTCTCGGTTGGTTCCAGCAGAACTTCCGACGAACTCTCGAACTCCCAACGAAATTGCGTTCTTGACTCTGGGACTTCATTTTGCTTTATGCCTTTCTATCGTAGTTAATCCTGCACACACAAAAACACACTTTGATCTAGATAATTATTTCTAAGCATGAATCATTTCATCCGACATGTCATTGGTCCATCGACGCTTCATCTGATTCTGTTGAATCTCGGATTTTGATGATGAAGTCAATTGTCATTTGTTATCTAATCTATATGTTGAAATAAGAGTGCAGGATTAACTATGATGAAAGTGAGACATGCAGCAGGAGTTGCGCCGGAGTCAAGACAATGATCACGTTGGGAGTTCGAGAGTTCGATGGAAGTTCGGATAGTCGTCGGAGGTTCTATAGGAACAAATCTGAGAAGTCCATAAGCTTGCCAAAGAAGCTCGTCAGAACTCGCCAAGTGAATCGTCGCAAGTCCAAGAGTTTGCCGGAAGTCCGTAGGAGCATCACCGAGGGTTCATCGGATGATCGACGGAAGTTCGCCGGAAGCCCGCCGGAAGAAGCGATTGACGCACCGGAGCAAGTTGTAGTAAATGTCTTAGGAAAAATCATAGTTAGCACATTGATTAAGTTGAAAATGGGAGGTGATCCCATTAACTTAATCTTGGGGCAATTGGGCCGCTGAAAAACCCAAATTGGGCCGAATGGATCAACCCATTCGGACCCTGATTTCTGCCAAGCGGTTGAACCGCCCAACGCAGGAGCTTGCACCGCCTGGGCTCAGTCTCCGAGCGACACTGGGAGGTGCAACCGCTCCAGCCAGGCGGTGGCACCGCCTGGGGCTCAGTCTCCAAGCGAGACTAGGCGGTGCAACCTCCACTAACAAGAGGTGGCACCGCTTGAGCTCGGTCTTCGAGCTCTGCCAGGAGGTGCAACCGCCTGAGCTCGGTCTTCGAGCTTTGGCAGGAGGTGCAACCGCCCCTGACAGGAGGTAGCACCGCCGAGAGGCTCAGTCTTCGAGCTCTGCCAGGCGGTGCAACCGCTCCAGTCAAGAGGTGCAACTGCCTGATCCCGGAATTCCGGGAATTGACAGTTTTGAGCTCCAAATTTGAACTGGGTTGGGGCCTATAAATACCCCACCCATTCAGCACTGAAAGAACATGAACTTACACCGAAATCTTGATCTTTTTCTGTGATTCTTAGAGCTCAAAATTGTTGTAAAGTCCAAAAGTTCTTCTCCCTACTTTCTTCCAAGTTCTGAGTTGTAAAGAGAGGAGAGAAAATTTTGTAAGGGTTGTCTCCTAAGCCCGTCAAAAGGAGTGAAACTGTAAAAGGGTGGTTGGCCTTCGCTTATTGAAGGAAGGCCTCTAGTTGACGTCGGTGACCTCGTTGGTGGAGGAAGCCAAAAGTGGAGTAGGTCAAGATTGACCGAACCACTCTAAATCTCGGTTTGCATTTACTTTGAGCATCTTATCTTTACTGCAAACCTCCACAATAGCTTAATGCCTTCTTTGTTTTTACGAACGTGTTTCAAAGTTCAATGCTTTCCGAATCGAGGTTTAAGACGCAAATCAGTTTTATCGTACGAACGTCGTATTTCAGTTTGCGCTTACGTTCTGATTTCCATTATAACTGCAAATTGACTTTATATCTTTGCTTTAACTGCATCTCGCCTTATCTCAAGTCAAAGTAGTTTACGAATCAGCTTTTATACCGAAATCACTTTTATCATACGAACGTCGTATTTCAGTTTGTGCTTATATTCTGATTTCCATCATAACTGCAAACTGCGTTCATATCTTTGCTGCATCTCACCTAGTCAAAAGTTGAAGTGATTTATGAATCGGCTTTCTTACCAAAATCACTTCTATCGAACAAAAGCAGTTTTCGATTTTAATCGCAGAAGGTTTTCCGCTACACTAATTCACCCCCCCTCTTAGTGCTCTTGATCCTAACAATTGGTATCAGAGCTAGGTTTAACTCTCTAACGGATTAAAACCCAAGAGAGATGGCATACGCCGGAAACCAAGAGGGTCATTCTATTACACGTCTACCCATGTTCAATGGGACGGACTACACCTATTGGAAGACCCGAATGAGGATCTTTCTTATTTCTATGGATTTTGAACTTTGGAATCTTGTCGAAAACGGATTTTCGAAGTCTTCTCTTCCAATGATTGATTGGAATCAATTGGAGAAGAAGGCTTTCGTTCTTAATGCAAAGGCTATGAATGCCTTATTTTGTGCACTAGATAAAAACAAGTTTAACAGTGTTTCAACTTGTGAAACCGCATTTGATATTTGGCACACACTCGAAGTGACTCACGAAGGCACAAGTAGAGTGAAAGAGTCAAAAATCAATCTTCTGTTACATTCTTTTGAACTTTTCCGAATGAAACCGAGTGAGACCATTGGCGAAATATTTGTTAGGATCGAGAGCACTAAGAGGGGGGGGTGAATTAGTGCAGCGGAAATCTTACAGCGATTTAAAAACAAAAGCTGCGTTCGTCCGATAAAAAATGATTTCGATATGAAAGCAGAATCACAGTGCAGTTTGCGTCTAAGCGCAGTTTGAGTCTAAGCGCAGTTTGCGTCTAAACACAGTTTATCGTCTAAGCGCAGTTTGCGTCTAAACACAGTTTGCGTCTAAGCGCAGTTTGCGTCTAAACACAGTTTGCGTCTAAGCACAGTTTGCGTCTAAGCGCAGTTTGCGTCTAAACTCAGTTTTACGTCCAAACGCAGTTTTACGTCTAAACGCGGTTTTACGTCTAAACGCAGTTTTGCGTCTAAACGTAGTTTTACGTCTAAACGCAGTTTTACGTCTAAACGCAGTTTTGCGTCTAAACGCAGTTTTACGTCTAAACGTAATTTTACGTCTAAATGTAGTTTTGCGTCTAAAAGCAGTTTTGAACCTTGAAAAGCGTTTTACGTAGAAAGCAATTTGCAGTTATAAATGGAATCCGAATGTAAGCGTAAGCTGCAGTGTGAAGATCGTACGAAAACACGATTTACGTTTGAATGCAGATTCCGAAAGATCAGAGCTTAGAAACTTGTTCGTAAAGGCGCAGATGGCAATAGCAATGTAAGAGGTTTGCAGTAATGATAAAGTGCTCAAAGTAAAAGCAAACCAGAGATTTAGAGTGGTTCGGTCAATCTTGACCTACTCCACTTTTGGCTTCCTCCTCCGACGAGGTCACCGACGTCAACTAGCTGCCTTCCTTCAATGGGCGAAGGCTAACTGCCCTTTTACAGTTTCTCTCCTTTTGACAGGCTCAGGAGACAACCTTCACAGATCCTTTCTCTCCTCTCTTTACAACTCAAGACTTGAAGAACAGAAGGAGGAGAACTTTAGGACTTTACAAATTTGAGCTCTTAGAATCACTGAAAAGATCAAGAATTCGGTGTGGATCTGTATCTTTTCAGTGCTGAATGGGTGGGGTATTTATAGGCCCCAACCCAGTTCAAATTTGGAGCTCAAAACGATCAAATCGATCAAATCCCAGAATTCTGGGATCAGGCGGTTGCACCTCTTGACTGGAGAGGTGGCACCGCCTGGCAGAGCTCGACGACTGAGCTCAGGCGATTGCACCTCTCTGCCAGAGCTCGAAGACTGAGCTCGATGGTTGCACCGCCTGGCAGAGCTCGAAGACTGAGCTCGGTGGTTGCACCGCCTGGCAGAGCTCGAAGTCTGAGCTCGGTGGTTGCATCACCTGGCAGAGCTCGAAACTGAGCTCAGGCTGATGCACCTCTCTGCCAGAGCTCGAAGACTAAGCTCGGTGGTTGCATCACCTGGCAGAGCTCGAGACTGAGCTCAGGCTGATGCACCTCTCTGCCAGAGCTCGAAGACTGAGCTCGGTGGTTGCACCACCTGGCAGAGCTCGAAACTTGAGCTCTGGCGGTGCTACCTCTTGACAGAGGAGGTTGCACCGCCCAGTCTAGCTCGAAGACTGAGCTCTGGGCGGTTGCACCTCTTGGCTGGGGCGGTTGCACCGCCCAGCCTCGTAGCCCTGGCGGTTGCACCTCCTGGCCTAGGCGGTTGCACCGCCTGGTGCAATCAGGGTCCGAATGGTTCGCTCCATTCGGCCCAATTTGAATCTTTTCAGGGGCCCAATTGCCCCAAGATTAAGCTAATGGGATCACCTCCCATTTTCAAGCTTAATCATCGTGCTAACTACGGTTAACTCTAAGACAACTTCTGCAGCTATGCTCCGATGCGTCAATCGCTTCTTCCGGCGAGTTTCCGGCGAACTTCCGTCGATCATCCGATAAACCCTCGGTGATCCTTCTGCGGACATCCGGCATACTCCTGGACTTTGCGACGATCCACTTGGCGAGTTCTGACGAGCTTCGCTTGGCAAGCTTCTGGACTTCTCGGATCTGTTCTCGCTGAACCTCCGACGACCGTCCGAACTTCCGTCGAACTCTCGAACTCCCAACGTGATCATGATCTTGACTCCGGCGCAACACCTGCTGCTTGTCTTACTCTCATCGTAGTTAATCCTGCACAACAAATCAAAACTTCGATCGAGACAATTAATCCTAAGCAATTAACCAAGTTGTCCGACATGTCATTGGTCCCTCGACGCTTCGTCCGATTCTTCGGCGCATCGTCCTCTTCTGCAGCCTATTGCCCAATCGGCCAGTTGACTCTGCAACTCCGATATCCTTGGCACATTACCCGCTCTTCTTGGCCCGATGCCCGAGTCCACGGCCCGAAGCCTTCTGTCGATACGTCGACCGATCCACCGGCCCGACGTCCAATCTTCTGACATGTTCCTTCGCCACAACATGATTTTCCTGCTTTAATTGTCTCATCCTGATCGAAGCATCCTGCGTCACTCAAAACGCAGATTAAATCATAAACATATATCAAGTGGTTTCATCATCAAAATACGAGATTCAACAATCTCCCCCTTTTTGATGATGACAACCACTTGATGACGGAGTTATACTTAACTCCCGGAGTTTAAACAAACTCCCCCTATCAATATGCCATATTGATAGAACCTTGAATTCAAACTGAATTCAAGTCATTGCAATATTCATCATGAATACTTGCAACACGTCAACATGAACATATGCATAAACTTATGCATCACATGTCATGTCATCAACATACTTTCATCAACATACTTCTCCCCCTTTGTCATCAACAAAAAGGAGAAGTATCACAATCAAGTGTTTGTGATATAGATTCAACTCATTGCATGAAAAAACAGTATCAAGTTTTATCATCATGCAATCTTGGAGCTAGAAGATTTAGCAAGTGTTACATCATGCTTAGAACATTCATGCTATCAAGTTTTAGATATGCAAGTTTTATAGCATATAAGATAGCACTTTTAGTAATATTCAAGATAGCAAGTTCTACATCATGCAAGCTAGCAATTTAGAGATGTTCAAGAAGGCAACTCTTGCTTCTTGAAAATTTTGCTCACTTTGCTAGATGCGCAAGTTAGCATTTTTGCCTCTTGAGATAGGCAAGATAGCACATTTGCTTCTTTTGAGATAGCAACTTTTTGCTTCTCTTTAGACCAACAAGCTAGCAATTTTTACGATATACAAGTTTCACAACATATAAGCTAGCAAAAATTTCGAAAGCAAATGCAAGATAGCTTTCTTGTGTAAGTTCATGATTCTTGCTTCCTATTGCAATGTGCAAATTGCAAGTTTTGCTTCTTGAGATATTCAAGATAGTGATGTTCAAGAAGACAATTTTTCTTCTTGAAATAAGCAAGTTAGCAATCTTTGCTACTTAAAATAGGCAAGCTAGCAATCAAGTTTTTGCATCTTCTTGACTTGTACAAGCTATCTCCCCCTTTGTCATTGTAAAAAAGAAAGAGAGAATACAGTTTTGTAGTTCTCTTTTCCTTTTACAACGATTTCAAAATCATGACAAATGATGAATAATCAAGTTATGAATGTCAAGATAATTTTTTATCATGAATATTTTATCATTGCATGCATCATTACCATAAATTGAAGTATTACATGCATGATATCATATCACCATTCATAATTACATTAATGTTTCAATATAACAATTTCTTCTCAAAATGTGTAACTTGGCACTCATAGCATTTTAAATCATGATTTACATCATATGCAATACATCACATCATAATTAGAAAGCACAAGTATTGCATGCATAATTGCACATCATAAATGTTTCATATCATGATGGTATCAATTTTGTCAAATTATATCCTACCATGCATGATCAAAACTTCTCCCTATTTTATCATTGAAAACAAGAAGAAAGTAGGGGGGAGAGCATAAAAGTGTTAAATATTTCAATCATTTCAAGGCATCATAGATCAAGTCATGATTCGTGATTCAGCAAGTTAGTTTTCAATCATCACATAATTCTTTTAAGGAATTTTTGAAACATAGGAGAATGATTAATTTAAGCATACAATGTTTCAATCCAATTCAAGTCATGAATATCAATGCTTTCATATTGTGAGTATCAATTCATGAATACCACAAGATATTATTTGTGACTTCAATTTTGCAGGATCAAGATTATGATTTAGATAAAACTTATTCAAATCAAATCATTAACTTGAAATTCATAATCAAGTCATTAAAATTAATTTCGAGATTCACAAAATATCATGAAATCATTAATCTCGATCAGATGGGAAAAGCATTTTATTAAGATATTCTTTTTCATCTAAGCATGCCTTAGTGTTTATATGCCAAATTAAGATAAGCATGAAAGTTCAAGACATAAGGCAAGAAATCTTATATTATGAAATTTATGATATCAAGGCTCATGATTCATTCGAAAAGATATAGTACAAAGAGCAACTTGAAACATTCTTATCAAGATCATATTTTAAAATATTCCAAGTTTCAAGATATCAATATGACACTTCATTGAATTGCATTTCATTTGAAGAACTCCTTTTTGATAAATGTAGGGAGCATAATGAACGATCTTGATTTATAAAGAGCTTCATGTTATAATTATCAAGATCATGATTATGATTATTCTCTTTAGCAAAAACACTATCATTCATATTTCGAGATGGAATTTATAAGCAGGAATCATTTCATCAAATCCATTTTAGAAAAATATTTTTTATAAGTGTATGAGAAAATGCGATTGTTAGGATACCAATTGTTAAGTGAATCCGAAAATGAAATTAACACTTTCATATATTCAGACATGATTTTTGTTATAGATCTTGAAATTAAATCAAGAAGATCAAACAAGCTCATGATCATGGATAACTTAAAGTCTCATGCATAAAAATTGTTAATAACCATTTAATATTACATCTTTATGCATTACTTTAAATCAAACGTGATTTCATTCAACAATGTTAATCAAACATGATACACATTATTACTTCTTAACCATGATCAAAATCATTTTGTTTGTTTATCATAAAATATGCAATATTATCATTTTCGAAATTATCAGCATGATCATAATTTTTGTATTTTTATTTTTAAACATGTAATTTTCAAGAAAATTAATTCTAAACTAAAAAAGAAAATAAATCATGAAAGCATCAAGTAATTTTAAAATAAACCAAAGGCATTTTAATTACCTCAATGTCGTAGGCTGGTAAGGCGTAGTTTGCCGCCTCGCTTTTGTTGACTTTCTCGTCTTCAGATGAGCTCGATTCATCCCAATTTTTGTTCTTCTTCTTGCGTTTAAAGCAAGTAGTTCCATTCTTTTTGCTTTTTAATTTTCGTTTCATTTGTAGTTTAAGTTCACCATCACTTGAGCTTATGCTCGAGTGGTCTTCAAATGTTCTATGTCCCAAATCCTTCCTGTTCTTTGGAAGGTGGTTCTCAAGTTCATCACGTGCATTGCACGTCATTTCATATGTGATCAATGAACCAATTAGTTCTTCAAGTGGAAATTGGTTCAAATTTTTCGATCTTGAATAGCAGTTACTTTTGAATCCCAAGTTTTAGAAAGTGAGCGCAAAACTTTGTTAACGAGTTCAAAATCCGAAAAGCTTTTACCAAGTGATTTTAAACCATTGACGACATCCGTAAAACGGGTGTACATGTCAACAACGGTTTCGCTTGGTTTCATATGAAAAAGCTCGAAATCATGCAGTAAAATATTAACTTTCGAGTCTTTGACTCTACTAGTTCCCTCGTGCGTGATTTCAAGAGTGCGCCAAATATCGAAAGCCGTTTCGCACAAAGAAACCCGATTGAACTCATTTTTGTCCAAAGCGCAAAATAAGGCATTCATAGCCTTTGCGTTTAAAGAAAAATACTTTTTCTCCAAATCCGACCATTCGTTCATCGGTTTGGAGGGAAGTTGAAAACCATTTTCAATGATACTCCATAAATCCATATTTAGAGAAATCAAGAAAACTCTCATTCGAGTTTTCCAATAAGTGTAGTCCAATCCGTTAAAGAACGGTGGACGAAAGACCGACAAGCCCTCTTGAAGAGCCATTTCTCTCGGGTGTAAATCCGAAATGAGAAATACCCCGCTCTGATACCAATTGTTAGGATCGAGAGCACTAAGAGGGGGGGGTGAATTAGTGCAGCGGAAATCTTACAGCGATTTAAAAACAAAAGCTGCGTTCGTCCGATAAAAAACGATTTCGATATAAAAGCAGAATCACAGTGCAGTTTGCGTCTAAGCGCAGTTTGAGTCTAAGCGCAGTTTGCGTCTAAACACAGTTTGCGTCTAAGCGCAGTTTGCGTCTAAACACAGTTTGCGTCTAAGCGCAGTTTGCGTCTAAACACAGTTTGCGTCTAAGCACAGTTTGCGTCTAAGCGCAGTTTGCGTCTAAACTCAGTTTTACGTCCAAACGCAGTTTTACGTCTAAACGCAGTTTTACGTCTAAACGCAGTTTTACGTCTAAACGCAGTTTTGCGTCTAAACGCAGTTTTACGTCTAAACGTAATTTTACGTCTAAATGTAGTTTTGCGTCTAAAAGCAGTTTTGAACCTTGAAAAGCGTTTTACGTAGAAAGCAATTTGCAGTTATAAATGGAATCCGAATGTAAGCGTAAGCTGCAGTGTGAAGATCGTACGAAAACACGATTTACGTTTGAATGCAGATTCTGAAAGATCAGAGCTTAGAAACTTGTTCGTAAAGGCGCAGAGGGCAATAGCAATGTAGGAGGTTTGCAGTAATGATAAAGTGCTCAAAGTAAAAGCAAACCAGAGATTTAGAGTGGTTCGGTCAGTCTTGACCTACTCCACTTTTGGCTTCCTCCTCCGACGAGGTCACCGACGTCAACTAGCTGCCTTCCTTCAATGGGCGAAAGCTAACTGCCCTTTTACAGTTTCTCTCCTTTTGACAGGCTCAGGAGACAACCTTCATAGATCCTTTCTCTCCTCTCTTTACAACTCAAGACTTGAAGAACAGAAGGAGGAGAACTTTAGGACTTTACAAATTTGAGCTCTTAGAATCACTGAAAAGATCAAGAATTCGGTGTGGATCTGTATCTTTTCAGTGCTGAATGGGTGGGGTATTTATAGGCCCCAACCCAGTTCAAATTTGGAGCTCAAAACGATCAAATCGATCAAATCCCAGAATTCTGGGATCAGGCGGTTGCACCTCTTGACTGGAGAGGTGGCACCGCCTGGCAGAGCTCGACGACTGAGCTCAGGCGATTGCACCTCTCTGCCAGAGCTCGAAGACTGAGCTCGATGGTTGCACCGCCTGGCAGAGCTCGAAGACTGAGCTCGGTGGTTGCACCGCCTGGCAGAGCTCGAAGTCTGAGCTCGGTGGTTGCATCACCTGGCAGAGCTCGAAACTGAGCTCAGGCTGATGCACCTCTCTGCCAGAGCTCGAAGACTGAGCTCGGTGGTTGCATCACCTGGCAGAGCTCGAGACTGAGCTCAGGCTGATGCACCTCTCTGCCAGAGCTCGAAGACTGAGCTCGGTGGTTGCACCGCCTGGCAGAGCTCGAAACTTGAGCTCTGGCGGTGCTACCTCTTGACAGAGGAGGTTGCACCGCCTAGTCTAGCTCGAAGACTGAGCTCTGGGCGGTTGCACCTCCTGGCTGGGGCGGTTGCACCGCCCAGCCTCGCAGCCCTGGCGGTTGCACCTCCTGGCCTAGGCGGTTGCACCGCCTGGTGCAATCAGGGTCCGAATGGTTCGCTCCATTCGGCCCAATTTGAATCTTTTCAGGGGCCCAATTGCCCCAAGATTAAGCTAATGGGATCACCTCCCATTTTCAAGCTTAATCATCGTGCTAACTACGATTAACTCTAAGACAACTTCTACAGCTATGCTCCGATGCGTCAATCGCTTCTTCCGGCGAGTTTCCGGCGAACTTCCGTCGATCATCCGATAAACCCTCGGTGATCCTTCTGCGGACATCCAGCATACTCCTGGACTTTGCGACGATCCACTTGGCGAGTTCTGACGAGCTTCGCTTGGCAAGCTTCTGGACTTCTCGGATCTGTTCTCGCTGAACCTCCGACGACCGTCCGAACTTCCATCGAACTCTCGAACTCCCAACGTGATCATGATCTTGACTCCGGCGCAACACCTGCTGCTTGTCTTACTCTCATCGTAGTTAATCTTGCACAACAAATCAAAACTTCGATCGAGACAATTAATCCTAAGCAATTAACCAAGTTGTCCGACATGTCATTGGTCCCTCGACGCTTCGTCCGATTCTTCGGCGCATCGTCCTCTTCTGCAGCCTATTGCCCAATCGGCCAGTTGACTCTGCAACTCCGATATCCTTGGCACAATACCCGCTCTTCTTGGCCCGATGCCCGAGTCCACGGCCCGAAGCCTTCTGTCGATACGTCGACCGATCCACCGGCCCGACGTCCAATCTTCTGACATGTTCCTTCGGCACAACATGATTTTCCTGCTTTAATTGTCTCATCCTGATCGAAGCATCCTGCGTCACTCAAAACGCAGATTAAATCATAAACATATATCAAGTGGTTTCATCATCAAAATACGAGATTCAACAATATTTACTCGTTTCACGGATGTCGTCAACGGTCTAAAAGGACTTGGAAAAAGTTTTTAGGATTTTGAGCTCGTAAATATGATTCTAAGATCCCTTCCTAAGAGTTGGGATCCTAAAGTCACTGCTATTCAAGAGGCGAAAGATCTAAGCAACTTTCCTCTTGAAGAACTAATCGGGTCATTAATGACCTACGAGATGACTTGCAAAGCTCATGAAGAGCAAGAAGACATCCTTCCAAAGAACAGGAAGGATATGACACTTAAAATTTTAGAAGACCATTTTTTGAGAGAAAACTCAAGTGATGAGAACCGTGACAATGACTTGGCACTTCTAACAAGAAAATTTAAAAAATTCATTAAAAGAAACAAGTTTAAAAATAAACATGAACCCAAAAAGGACCAAGTTATTTGCTACGAGTGTAAGAAGCCGGGACACTACAAGAGTGATTGTCCCCAAGTTAAGAAAAGAACATCAAAGAAGAAGGTGCTCAAAGCAACATGGGATGACTCGAGCGCATCCGAAGAAGAGGAGTCCAACACCGAGCAAGTTACTCATTACGCCTTAATGGCCATCGAAGAGGAGGTAACGAATTTAATGGATGCAGATTTATCATTTGATGAATTATTAAATGCCTTCCATGACTTATTTGATGAATGCAAGATTATTAGTAGAAAATATAAATTGCTAAAAAAGGAGCATGATAGTCTTACTTGTAATTTTGATAAGTTAAAAACTGAATATCATGATAGTTTAAGTTCATGCACAAAATGCCATGATCTAGAAACTCTCTCCAAAAGGAAAACTTGCTACTTAAGGACACCTTGAAGAAATTCGAGGTTGGTAGCAAGTCACTGAACATGATCCTTGCAAACAAGGGTCACGTTCCCAAAAGAAGTGGAATTGGATTTGTGAGAAGTCCTCACCAAAATGCAACCACCTTCTTAAAAGGCCCCATCTTACATGTTCGACACCAAAGCAAATGCAACTTTTGTTGCAAACTTGGACACAAAACGCATTATTGTTCATTCAAGAAAATTAGTTCGAATAAATTAATTTGGGTTCCCAAAGGAACCATGACAAATTCTATGCAACATGATAAACAATATAGATCTATTTTTGAGGCACCCAAAAGCAAATGGGTTCCTAAAAATCATCCTTGCTTGTAGAAACCTATACCATCGCAAGCTAGGAGCAAGAGATGATACCTTGATAGTGGATGCTCAAGGCATATGACCGGAGATCCATCTCAATTCTCTAAGATCACTAGCATAGACGAAGGCTATGTCACCTTCGGAGACAACAAGGGTAAAATCATTGGGAAAGGAACCATAGGTAACAAATCCAACTTCTTTATTGAAGATGTTTTGTTAGTTAATAGTTTAAAACATAACCTCTTAAGCATTAGTCAATTATGTGATAAAGGATACATTGTCATATTCGAATCTAATGCTTGCATCATTGAAAAACTACACAAAAACATGTCTATGATTGCATTAAAACAAAATAACGTATACACTATTGACATCAATGATTTGTGTAATGAAATATGTTTTTCAGTTTTGAATGAGGATTCTTGGCTATGGCATAGAAGATTAGGTCATGCTAGCATGAAACTAATCACTCAAATATCATCTAAAGAACTTGTAAGAGGAATTCCTCATATCAAGTTCATCAAAGACAATGTATGTGATGCTTGCCAATTAGGTAAACAAATTAAGGGTAGTTTCAAATCTAAGAATCAAATAAGCACCTCTAGGCCCTTACAATTGATCCATATGGACTTGTTCGGACCAATCTCTACATCATGTCTAGGAGATAGCAAATACGTCTTTGTCATTGTAGATGACTATAGTAGATATACATGGACTTACTTCTTAAAACAGAAAAATGAATGCTTTAGATATTTTACCAAGTTTTGTAAACTTGTTCAAAATGAAAAGGGGCCTATGATTTCGCCAATTAGAAGTGATTATGGTGGAGAATTTCAAAACCATGATTTCCAAGAATTTTGTGAACTCAATGGATACAACCATAATTTCTCTACTCCAAGAAATCCTCAATAAAATGGAGTAGTAGAAAGAAAAAAATCGAAATTTACAAGAAATGGCAAGAACCATGTTGAATGAACATAGTCTACCCAAATATTTTTGGGCCGAAGCCGTAAACACAGCATGCTATATATTGAATAGACTTATGGTAAGACCCTTACTCACCAAAACTCCTTATGAGTTATGGAACAACAAAAAACCCAACGTTTCATATTTTAAAGTCTTTGGGTGTAAGTGTTTTATCTTGAATGAAAATGATAACTTAGGAAATTTTGATGCTAAATCCGATGAAGGAATCTTTCTTGGTTATTCTTCGGTTTCTAAAGATTTTCGTATCTTCAATAAAAGAACCGTAATTATTGAAGAATCCATTCATGTTGTTTTCAATGAGATTTCCGAAATCAAGAAAAACGATTTTGATGATGATGTTAATTTTGATTCCTTGAATTTAAATGAAACCCCGTCTCCAACTAGCAACTTGGATGCATCCACTTCCGAAACATCCTTACCCAAGGATTGGAAGTATGTAGATGGTCATCCTAAGGAGCTAATCTTAGGAGACACATCAAAGGGGGTTCAAACACAATCTTCTCTTAAAAATTTTTGTGCGAACGCTGCTTTTCTCTCCCAAATTGAACCCAAATGTGTTGACGAACCCATGAAAGATGATTCATGGATTATCGCAATGCAAGATGAGTTGAATCAATTTGAGAGAAATGAGGTGTGGAAGCTTGTTCCTAGGCCAAATGACCATTTAGTTATTGGTACTAAATGGGTCTTTAGAAACAAGCAAGATGAAAATGGTATCATGGTTAGAAACAAGGCTAGATTAGTGGACAAAAGTTTCAACCAAGAAGAAGGTATCGACTAGGAAGAAACCTTCGCTCCTGTGGCTCGATTAGAAGCCGTAAGAATGCTCCTTGCCTACGCTAGTAGTAATAATTTTAAGTTGTTTCAAATGGATGTTAAAAGCGCTTTTCTTAATGGCTTTATTTCCAAAGAAGTCTATGTTGAACAACCTCCTGGATTTGAAAATAATAGCCTCCCTAATCATGTGTTTAGATTAACCAAAGCTCTCTATGGTTTAAAACAAGCCCCGAGGGCTTGGTATGAGAGACTTAGTTCTTTTCTTATTGAAAATAATTTCACAAAAGACAAGGTTGATACTACATTATTCATCAAGAATTTTAAAAATAATTTTCTCATTGTTCAGATTTATGTTGACGATATTATCTTTGGTTCCACAAATGAATCTATTTGTGAATCGTTTACTAAAACTATGAGTCTTGAATTCGAAATGAGTTTAATGGGAGAATTAACATTCTTCATAGGCTTACAAATCAAACAACTAAGCAATGGCATCTTTATTAGTCAAACTAAATATGCTATGAATTTACTAAAAAAGTTTAATATGAATAACTCAAAGGCTATTAACACTCCTATGAGTACCTCCACTAAGTTAGAAATTGATGAAAGTGGAGAAAGCTTCGATCAAAAAACTTATAGGGGTATGATAGGAAGTTTGCTTTACCTCACTGCAACTAGACCAGACATCATGTTCAGTGTAGGACTTTGTGCTAGATTTCAATCAAACCCTAAGATATCTCATCTCAAAGTAGTTAAAAGAATACTTAGATATCTTAATGGTACCACAAATCTAGGATTATGGTACCCAAAAATAAAGAATCTTGAGTTAATTGCTTATGTTGATGCGGACTTTGCTGGTTGTAGACTAGATAGAAAAAGCACATCAGGAATATGTCAATTTTTAGGACATGCCCTTGTTTCCTGGTCATCTAAGAAACAAAACTCGGTTGCACTATCAACAACCGAAGCTGAATGTATTGCAGCAAGTGCATGCTGTGCACAAGTTGTATGGATGAAAAACACCTTAGAAGATTATAAAGTTCATCTTAAAAATATTCCCATTAAATGTGATAACACAAATGCAATATGCTTAACAAAGAATCTTATACAACACTCAAGAACAAAACATATTGATATTAGACATCACTTTATACGAGATCATGTTACTAATGATGACGTAATCATAGAGTTCATTGATACTAAACATCAACTAGCTGACATTTTTACAAAACCTCTAAGTGAAGAGCAATTTGATTTCATAAGAAGAGAATTAGGAATGTTGATGTGTCCGAATAGAGAAACTAGTTAAAATCATTTTTCGGACTTTATTGAATGATCAAATCACTTGATTGCCATTACATGCCTAAATAACATGTGTTGAAATATTTTGTCTTCATGATTATATTTGAAAATTTGTAGCATAGTCTTGTCCGAATGCATGAAAGTGTTCATTTCATTTTCGGATTCGCTTAACAATTGGAATGCTAAAAATCAAATTTTCTCATACACTCTTATGAAAAATATATTTTTTTCGAAATGGATTTGATGAAATGATTCCTGCTTATGAATTCCATCTTGAAATATGGATGATAGTATTTTTACTTGCAAAAAGCTATTTCAAACACATATCTTGACTCAAAGTAAACTCATAAATAGCTGGTATCACAAATGGCTTTCCTCCTTCATGCAAAAAGGATTATAACAAAAAAAGAGGAAGAAGTATTCAAAGCAATCTACGTATCATGCCTTCCTTTATATGCTTGATAATTTGCTTATATTGTTCTCCTAGTATCACAACTACCATGCTTTTTGTTGATGACAAAGGGGGAGAAATATATGAATTGATGCTATAAACACTAATGCTATGATTATGCCATGCTTGCATCACCAAGAGATATATGAACAGATGCTATGATTAATTTGCATTATACCTTGTTTATATCGCGTCAAGATATCAAACGAAAAACTTGCATCGTAATTCTACGAGTTGATATCTTACCATATGATGAAATGCAATACTTGCTAAAACATTTGAAATATGTACATTATGTAATGATATCAAAATCTTACTTTGCAGCTTTACATGTTGATATCTTACAATATGATGAATTGCGACAATTACCATCATTCAAACTTGTTATGTAAAATTTGAAAATGAATGTCAAGCCTTGACATCATCTTCAAAGAGATACATCATGATGGGAATCATGATGGGAGTATTGATAAGTTCAAATGATTTTAACTTATCAATATGTCTCTTGAATTCTTAGGTTTTGAATTCAAGAATGACTTATCTCAAGTATGGCATATAGACAGGGGGAGTTAAGGTTAACTCCATTATCAATTAATTGTCATCATTCAAAAGGGGGAGATTGTTGAATCTCGAATTTTGATGATGAAGTCAATTGTCATTTGTTATCTAATCTATATGTTGAGATAAGTGTGCAGGATTAACTACGATGAAAGTGAGACATGCAGCAGGAGTTGCGCCGGAATCAAGACAATGATCACGTTGGGAGTTCGAGAGTTCGACGGAAGTTCGGACAGTCATCGGAGGTTCTGCAGGAACAAATCCGAGAAGTCCATAAGCTTGCCAAAGAAGCTCATCGGAACTCGCCAAGTGAATCGTCGCAAGTCCAGGAGTTTACCGGAAGTTCGCAGGAGCATCACCGAGGGTTCATCGGATGATAGACGGAAGTTCGCCGGAAGCTCGCCGAAAGAAGCAATTGACGCACCGGACCAAGTTGTAGTAAATGTCTTAGGAAAAATCGTAGTTAGCACATTGATTAAGTTGGAAATGGGAGGTGATCCCATTAACTTAATCTTGGGGCAATTGGGCCCCTGAAAAACCCAAATTGGGCTGAATGGATCAACCCATTCGGACCCTGATTTCTGCCAAGCGATTGAACAGCCCAAGGCAGGAGGTTGCACCGCTTGGGCTCAGTCTCCGAGCGAGACTGGGAGGTGCAACCGCTCTAGCCAGGCGGTAGCACCGCTTGGGGCTCAGTCTCCGAGCGAGACTAAGCGGTGCAACCTCCCCTGACAGGAGGTGGCACCGCTTGAGCTCGGTCTTCGAGCTCTGCCAAGCGGTGCAACCGCCTCAGTCAGGAGGTGCAACCGCCTGAGCTCGGTCTTCGAGCTCTGGCAGGAGGTGCAACCGCCCTTGATAGGAGGTAGCACCGCCTAGAGGCTATGTCTTCGAGCTCTGCCAGGCGGTGCAACCGCTCCAGTCAGGAGGTGCAACCGCCTGATCTCGGAATTTCGGGAATTGACAGTTTTGAGCTCCAAATTTGAACTGGGTTGGGGCCTATAAATACCCCACCCATTCAGCACTGAAAGAACATGAACTTACATCGAAATCTTGATCTTTTTCTGTGATTCTTAGAGCTCAAAATTGTTGTAAAGGCCAAAAGTTCTTCTCCCTCTTTTCTTCCAAGTTCTGACTTGTAAAGAGAGGAGAGAAAATTCTGTAAGGGTTGTCTCCTAAGCCCGTCAAAAGGAGTGAAATTGTAAAAGGGTGGTTGGCCTTCGCCTATTGAAGGAAGGCCTCTAGTTGATGTCGGTGACCTCGTCGGTGGAGGAAGCCAAAAGTGGAGTAGGTCAAGATTGACCTAACCACTCTAAATCTCAGTTTGCATTTACTTTGAGCATCTTATCTTTACTGCAAACCTCCTCAATAGCTTACTGCCTTCTGTGTTTTTACGAACGTGTTTCAAAGTTCAGTGCTTTCCGAATCGAGGTTTAAGACGCAAATCAGTTTTATCGTACGAACATCGTATTTCAGTTTGCGCTTACGTTTTGATTTCCATTATAACTGCAAACTAACTTTATATCTTTGCTTTAACTGCATCTCGCCTTATCTCAAGTGAAAGTGGTTTATGAATCAGCTTTTATACCGAAATCGCTTTTATCGTACGAACGTCGTATTTCAGTTTGCGCTTATATTCTGATTTCCATCATAACTGCAAACTGTGTTCATATCTTTGCTGCATCTCTCCTAGTCAAAAGTTGAAGTGATTTACGAATCGGCTTTCTTACCAAAATCACTTCTATCGAACGAAAGCAGTTTTTGATTTTAATCGCAGAAGGTTTTCCGCTGCACTAATTCACCCCCCCTCTTAGTGCTCTTGATCCTAACAGATTCTTCGGCATATCGTTCTCTCTTGCAGCCTATTGCCCAATCAGCTAGTTGACCTCCACAACTCCGATATCCTTGGTGCAATATCCACTCTTCTTGGCCCGATGCCTGAATCCATGGTCCGAAGTCTTCTGTCGATATGTCAATCGATCCTCCGGCCCGACATCTAATCTTCTGACATGTTTTCCTCCGGCCTAACATGATCCTTCCTGCTTTAATTATCTCTCCCAGATTGAAGCATCCTACGTTACTCAAAACGTAGATCAAATCATAAATACTATCAATTGGTTTCATCATCAAAATATGAGATTCAACAATCTCCCCCTTTTTAATGATGAGAACCAATTGATGACGGAGTTAACCTTAACTCCCAGAGTTTAAACAAACTCCCTCTATCAATATGCCATATTGATAGAACCTTAAATTTAAGCTGAATTCAAGTCGTTTTAAATTTCATCATGAATATTTATAACACGTCATCATGCGTAACATGATCATACTTCTCTCCCTTTATCATCAACAAAAAGGAGAAGTTCCAACTATCAAGTGTTTGAGATATAAGTTCAAATCATTATATGAAAAACATAATATTAAGTTTTATCATCATACAATTTATAAGCTAGAAAATTTAGCAAGTGTTAAATCATGCAAGCTATCATGTTTTAGATATGCATGGTAGTAAAATAGCAAGTTTACAACATACAAGCTAGCAAAAATTTTAAAAACAAATGCAAGATAGCTTTCTTGTTGAAGTGTGTAAGCTAGTGATTCTTGCTTCCTATTGCAATGTGCAAGTTGCAAGTTTTGCTTCTTAAGATTGGCAAGATAGTGATGTTCAATATAGCAAGCTCTTTCTTCTCTTTTAAGAAGTGTCATTTTTGCTTCCTTTGCAAAGTGCAAGCTAGCAAAATTTTACATTATTTTACAACAATCAAGCTAGCAATTTGGCAAGTGTTACTTCTCTTTGAAGTATGAAGGCTAGCAAGTTTTTAAAAAATAATGCAAAATAACAAGCTAGCAAGACACAATATTTTACATGAAACAAGCTACATGAAATACATTTGCATCTTCTCTTTAGATGTGCAAGCAAGCAAGCAAGTTTTTGCATTTTGTTGAGTGGTGCAAGCCAGCTAGCAAGCTAGCTATCTCCCCCTTTGTCATTATAAAAAACAATGGAAGAATATAATTTTGTATCTCTTTTTCCTTTTACAATAATTTTTAAATCATGACAAAGGATGAATAATCAAAGATGAAAAATCAAGTTATGAATGTTAAAATAATATTTCATCATGAATATTTTATCATTGCATGCATTATTATCATAAGATGAAGTATTGCATGCATAATATCAAATCATCATTCATAATTAAATTAATGTTTCAATCATTATTTTAATATGTTTGTGCATTATTATAGTTTCAATTTACAACATACACAATTTTAAAACTTTACATATCATCCTTACTCTATGCATGATATGAAAAATAAATCAATCATCATATCATACATGATACTCATAAGCTAGCAAATTTATATCATTTTAGAGCATCAAAATAATATCATGAGTATTTCATGCATTCATATCATCAATGTTTCAATCATTATTTCAATCATCAAAAATGAAAGATCAAGTCTAAAATTCAAGAAATTAAGAGAAATCATGATCCATTTTAACAAATCTCCTATTAAACAATTAACGAAAAGAACTCTTAGGAGATCATGATATAGATAAAATTCATTTAATCTTGTAGGAGAACAAGACCTCAATTCATGCATATAAAATATTATGATTCACATAGAAAATATCTTCGTTAGTAAAATACCAAGAAAAATTGTAGAAGTACAAAGAAGAGATCTTAATTAAAAAAATATCTTAAATAATTCCAATAAACCAAGATCATGATTTTGATAAAACTTATTCAAATTCATATCACCAAAATTACCAACATCTTTTCAAGAAAATTCAATGAAGACAACATAAATAGATTCTCATGAGAACTCGATTCATGCATAATGTCTCAATTTTTCATGAATGTCATAAGACATTATTTATTTCAACAAATCTCTTCTTTTTATAAATAACAAAAATAAACATAAGAGATCAAATGATACAATATCTTGATTCATGTATAAGAAATCTCAAGTTATAAATCTTGAAAAATCAAGATAAAGCTCATTCAAATTCAATCGTTAACTCAAAATCATTTTCAAGAGATTGGATTCATCACTTAGAATCACTTGTTGAAAAATCAAAAAGCTTTAAAGGTATTTTCAAGAAAAATATGCATTCCCCCTTTTTGTTTTAATCTAAGTGATTTGATTTTATACAAGCATGCCTTTGTCTTTTTATGCCAAACAAAAATATGCATCAACATTTAAAGCCGAAAAAGAACTTTCATAATGGCAAAGATCGATAATCCATAAATCACCCAAAAATCATTATTACTTCAAATCATCATTCATAATTTCGAAAGATAAACTCATTAAGCATGATATTAAATCATTACTTCAAATCAAACATGATTTCATGAATTGTAGATCATCTACAATCAAAATTAAGAAACAATATGATTAATCAACATAATACACATTAAAGCTTCTTAAAAAGATACATAAGATTATCATTAGATTTAAGTCTATCATATTTGTTCATTTACCATAAAATATATAATTTTCATGATCATTTTCAAAATTACTAGAAAGATAAGCATGATCCTAATTTTTTAGAATTTTTATTATATTATTAAACATATAATTTTCAAGAAAAATAATATTTCTAAACTAAAATAATACATGAAAAGAATTATATAATTTCAAAATAAGGTAAAGGGGTTTTGGTTACCTCATTGTAGAAAGTCGTTAAGGCGTAGTTTGCCACCTTGCCATTGTTGATTTTCTTCTTGTCTTCGAATGAGCTCAATTCGTCCAAAGTCGCCTTCTTCTTCTTTTTAAGTTCAGTTTTAATTTTTGATTCTTGTTTTAAAATTTTCATGAGGAGTTCAAGTTCATCATCATTGAAGCTTATGCTCGAGTGATCTTTAATTGTTCTAAGTCCAAAATCTTTCCTATTCTTTGGAAGGTGGTTCTCAAGTTCTTTACATACATTGCACGTCATTTCATATGTCATCAAAGACCCTATAAGTTCTTCAATTAGTAAATGGTTCAAGTTTTTTTATTCTTGAATAGCTGTTACTTTTGAATCCCAACTCTTATTAAGAGAATATAAAATCTTATTTACAAGTTCAAAATCTGAAAAACTTCTACCAAGTGCTTTTAAACCATTGACGACATTCATAAAACGGGTATACATGTCAACAACGGTTTCACTTGGCTTCATTCGAAAAAGTTTAAAATCATGCATTAAAAAGTTAATTTTTGAATCTTTAACTTTGCAATGCCTTCATATGTGGTTTCGAGAGTGTGTCATATATCGAAAGTCATTTTGTAAGTAGAAACCCGATTAAACTTAGTTTTATCCAAAGGGCAAAATAGAGCATTCATAGCTCTAGTATTTAAGGAAAAAGTCTTCTTCTCTAAATCATTCCAATCGTTCATTGGTAGAGAAGACCTTTGAAAACTGCTTTTGATAATATTCCATAAGTTCTAATCCAAAGAAAGCAAGAAAACTCTCATTCGAGTTTTCCAATATGTGTAGTTCGTCCCATTGAACAAAGGAGGACGAATGAGAGAGTGACCATCTTGAAAGCTAAAAAGAGTCATTTCTCTTGGGTGTTAATTCAAATGAGAAATCACGAAACTCTGATACCAATTGTTAGGAATGAGTCGGCACTAAGAGGGGGGGGGTGCATTAGTGCAGCAGTAAAAATCACGTCGGTTTTGAAAATCTCTTCATTTCGTACAATAAAAACTGATTTCGAAAACTTGAAAGTGTATGCGAGTGTAGGCATAGTAAAAGCATAGTAAGAAGGTAATGAGGTTTGTAGTAAGATAAATTACACAAAAGAAAAGGGAAACCAAATTTTTATAGTGGTTCGGTCGTCGTGACCTATATCTACTCTACCGATTCCTCTTCTGTCGAGGCCACCGGCATCCACTATTGATCTTCCTTTAATAGGTGAAGATCAACCTCCTTCTTACACCCCTCTTCTCCTTTTCACAAGTTTAGAAGACAACATTTACAAGTACACACTCCTCTCTAAATAGAATTCTAAGTTTAAGCTAGAAGAGGGGATTTCTCAAGAGATTTCCACAATGATTTCTCACTTTTAAACTCTCTATGCTTGTGTAAGTTAACCAAGGATGAGAGGGGTATTTATAGGCTTCAAGTTGATTTAAACTCGGAGCCTAAAAAGCTCTCATCCTAGGTTTCCTGGGTATTGGCGATACCACTACCGTTCCTGGGCGATACTACCACCATAGGATCTGTCACTGGGCGGCACCATCGCTTGACAGGGGCGGTACCACCATTGGCAGCATTACTGTCAGTGGTACCACCACCTAGAATACTTGGGATGTTGTTCCCCAAGCGGTGCCACCGCTAGCCAAGGTTTTAGCACCCTAGTTGGGCCTTGAATCTGGCCCAAACCAACCCAACTTTGGGCCCAATTGGCCCCTAACAGAGATGAAAGGATTACCTCATAATCCCAATTCCAATTATGTACTAATTACGATTCCTAAGACATAATCTAAGCAAGATAAGTCTAGTTTCTTTTGGCGAGCTTCCGACAAACTTCCGACGATCTCTCGGCAATATTCCGACGGTCTCCCGGCAAGCTCCTGGACTTCACGACGATCTTCTTGGCGAGTTCCGATGAGCTTTTTTGGCAAGCTCCTAGACTTCTCGATTGGTTCTGGCAAAACTTCCGATGAATATCCGGACTTCCGACGAACTCTCGAACTCCCAACGAAATCACATTCTTGACTCCGGGACTTCATTTTGCTTTACGCCTTGCTATCGTAGTTAATCCTGCACACACAAAAATATACTTCAATCTAGACAATTATTACTAAGCATGAATCATGTCGTCTGACATGTCATTGATCCATCGACGCTTCGTGCGATTCTTCGACGCATCGTCCTCTCTTGCGGCCTATTGCCCAATCGGCCAGTTGACCACCGCAACTCTGATATCCTTGGCATAATATCTGCTCTTCTTAGCTCGATGCCTGAATCTATGGCCCGAAGCCTTCTGTCGATACGTCGACCGATCCTCCGACCCGACTTCCAATCTTCTAATACATTTTCCTCTAGCCCAACATGATTCTTCCTACTTTAATTATCTCTCCTTGATCGAAGCATCCTGCATTACTCAAAATATAGATCAAATCATAAATACTATCAATTGGTTTCATCATCAAAAGATTTAACATTGATTTCATTATCAAAATTCATAATTCAACAATCTCCTCCTTTTTTATGATGATAAGCAATTGATGGCGGAGTTAACCTTAACTCACTTTATCTATATTCCATATCGAAATAAGACAAACTTAAATTCAAAAGAAAAAATAAATTTTGAATTCAAGTGAAACAGTTTTGATCATATACATCATATCAAAATTTCATACATTATGCATCATAGTTTCAAATTATCAAAATATAAGATGCATAATTTTAAAAAATTACAACTCATCATCACTTTATGCATAATACCAAAAATAAGTTAATATCACTTTAGGCATAACATACATGATATCAAAATATTAAAAATTTTCAATCATTCATCGTTACTTATTACTTCTCTCCCTTTGTCAAGAACAAAAAGGAGAAAAGTGTAATAAGTATTTGATCCATACAAGCTAGTATTTCATTGAGTTTTACACTACTTTAGAATATGTAAGCTATTAAGTTTTTGAGATGTGAAGCTACGCAAAATTTTTGCTTCTTGAGATATGCAAGATAGCAACTTTTGCTTATTGATATGGGCAAGCTAGCACTTCTCTTTAGATATGCAAGCACTTTTGATTCTCTTGAGATGTGCAAGCTAGTATTTTTACTTTTCTTGAGATGTTAGCTAGTTTCTTTCTCCCCTTTATCATAAAAATAAGAAGAAGAAGAAGAAGAAGAAGGGAGGAATTTATTCATCATATAAAGAAAAGAATCAAGTCATAAGTTTCGAAAGTCCATGAACAGAGTTCTACTTGTTGAATCTTAGATTTTGATAATAAAATTAATTAATGAATTAATGATCTAATCTATATGTTGAGATAAGTGATGCAGGACTAACTACGATCGTGAAAAAGATAAAACAATTAAAGAGGTATCGAATATTGGGCCCGGAGTCAATGATCGAGCATCGAGCCTGATGAATCAGGAGATACACCGAAGGATCGGATGATGCAGTGAAAGCTTGCCAAAAGTTCGTTAGGAGCTCACCGAAAGCTCATCAAAAGTTCGCTAGGAGTTTACTGAAAGCTCACCGAAAGATCGTTAGGAGTTCGTCGGAAGTTCACCGAGAATTCGGTTGAACAATTGACGTGCTAGACAATTTAGATTACTTATATCATAATTATTTTAGCCTTAACTATCATAGTTAGGACTTTAATTTGAGATAGTTTGGTGAAATTACTTGATGCATTTCATGAGTTATTTTTAAATTAGAAAGAAATATAAAATGTAAAAAAAAAGGGGGGGGGGGGGAGGGGGGGGAGGATCATGCTTCTCTTTCTAGTGATTCTGAAAAATTAAAACTTTAATCATGACAATTACATGTTAACACCTTGCAAGAAGCACAAATTTGTATCTTGATGATTTGTGTATTGTCTTTCGTTTTCAAACGATGATGTAATGCTTTTGTACGAAAGACTAGGGCAAATTGAAACTAAAATAGAATGTATTTTTTTTTTTTATTTCTCTATCCTATCAAGTTTTCAATAAGAGATTGAAAAATATATTTATGTCATTTTTGAATCCCTTAAAAGTGATTTTAAAATTTTGATGATTTGAATTTGAATGAGTTTTATCCAAATTTTACACTTGATACTTGAAATTTCTTTATGAATCATGATCTTGATGACTTAAGATTTCTTATGCATGAATCAAGTTCTCCTATGTTTCGCTTTGCTATAGAGAAGTTTTTATCCTAATTATGATTTTGATTACTTGATATTTGATACTTGAGATTTTTGTGTGAATCAAGATATCTTATTTGATCTCTTATATTTCTTTTTATTATTTACTAAAGAGAAAAATTATCCAAATAAATCATGATTATTATTTTGATTACAACTTGAAAGTTTTCAATGAATCAAGATTTTTCCTTTCACTAAAGAAGAGATTCATCCAAACAAATATTAATTCTTTCACTTGACATTTATGAATTGAGATTTATTTTGAATCAAGAATTTTCATTAATTATCCACCTGTGATTCTTCTTGGTATTTTCTAAAGAAGTGATGTATTCAAATTAACCATGATATGTTGCTTGACTTCTTGATGTTATGACTTGAATTTTATTATGTATAACTACCTTACATTTATGATTTGTATATCTCATTATATGATTGAATCATTGATGTAAAAAAGAGAAAAATTACACTATCATATTTTCCCTTCTCTTTGATAATAACAAAATGGGAGAAAGTCTTGCTAGCTTGCATATCGCAAAAAAAAGAAAAATTACTAGCTTACACATTGCAAAAGAAAACAAAATTGTTAGGTTATATATTTTAAAAAAATAGAAACTTACTAGCATATCAAGAAAAGCAAAATTGCTAGCTTGCACATCTCAAGAAGAACTAAGAAGTGCTTGCACATCTAAAGATGCCCATTTCAAGATGCCCATTTCATAAATTTACTAGCATGCATAAAATGGTGTAAAACTTGCTTGCATAGTTCAAATACTTGTTGAATGATTCTCGTTTTTGATGATGACAAAAGTGAGAAATGATGAATGTTATGCCCAAAATAATGTTAATTTTGGTATCATGCATGAAGTGATGAATGCTTTAGTATCATGTAGGTTATGCCCAAAGTGAGGTTGATTTGTTAATACGTATGAAGTGATGAAATTATGCATGTAATACTTTCATGACTTGAAACTATGATGATGCACAATATATGAAATTTTGATATATTGCATTTTATCACTATGATCGAAATTGTTTTACTTGAATTCAAAGGTTATGATTCCTTTTGAATTCAAGTTTGCCCTATCTCAATATGGCATATAGATAGATAGGGGTAGTTAAGGTTAACTCCGTCACTAATTGGTTGTCATCATAAAAAAAGAGGAGATTATTGAATCTTAAATTTTGATTATAAAATTAATTATGAATTAATGATCTAATTCATGTGTTGAGATAAGTGATATAAGACTAACTACGATCATAAAAAAGGTAAAATAATTAAAGAAAAATCAAATATTGGTTTGGAGTCGATGATAAGGTATCGGGCTAGATGAATCGGTGGATACACCAAAGGATCGAACGATGCAATGAAAGCTCGCCAGAAGTTTACCGGGAGTTCGCTAGGAGTTCACTAAAAGCTCGTCGGAAGATCGCCCGGAGTTCACCGAGAGTTCGGTTGAACAATTGACATGCTAGACAACTTAGATTGCTTGTATCATAATTATTTTAGCCTTAACTATCATAGTTAGGATTTTAATTTGAGATAATTTAGGAAGAAATCCTAATAACTTAATTAGGGGTCAATTAAGCCCAAAACAGGGTTGAATTGGGCTGATTGGATAGCCCATTCAACCATTTAGAGTCACGTCAAGTGATGGCACCACCCAGACTCGGTGGTGATACCATCGATAATTAATGTTGCTAGGTGGTGGTATTGCCCTGTCTGGCGATGGTACCGCTCAATGTCAGTCTGTAGGTGGTGGTACCGTCAGTACCTCGAAAACCCTGGATGAGACCCCTTTTAGCTCCAAATTTGAATATATTTGGGGTCTATAAATACTCCACTCTTTCCTACTTGGGATAGTAAGAAAAAAGAGTAGAAAGGGGCTATTATTCTAAGTTGAAAAAGTACTAAGTGTTTGCCTGACTCCTCTTTAAATTTCGGGCTTAGTTTGAAAGAGGTGTGAGGGTTGTAAAGGTTGTCTCCTTAATATGTGAAAATGAGAAAGAGTTAGAGTAGTTGATCTTCGCCCATTGAAAAATGATTGTTAATGAACGCTAGTGGCCTCAACATAAGAGAAATCAGGAGTAAACGTAGATTGAACCACCAATAAAGTTTGTTTGCATTTCTATTATGCTTTTTATTTATATCGCTAACTGATTTACTTACTATGCTCATTACTCTTATGAACATTTTTAAGTTAAGCATATTTTTAATATGAGATTTATCGAATGAAAATTTTAAATTATTGGAAGTTTTATGAAAGCACTAATGCACACACCTCCCCCCTCCCCCACCACCCCACCCACCCCACCCCCCCCCCCTCTTTGTGCTGATTTCAGTCCTAACACTACTACTTTCGTAAAGAGAAAGGATTCATAGGAAATAATCATCACATAAAAGATCAAGTATATCAAAAGTTCATGAATAAAAATGTCTACTTTCATAAACAGAAAGAGGAAGGATTCATAGGAAATAATTTTCACATAAAAGATCCAAGTATACCAAAAGTCTATTAATCAAATCTCTTTTTTTGTAAATTACAAGAAAAAGGAATGATTGGAAACTATATCGATTTAAAAAGAAAACTCTAGTTATAAAAACTAAGAAATCCAAAAAATGTATAAGAGGAACTCATGCATTAGGAAGATTTAACATGCCTAATTATCTTCTAATAAAATCAAATTGTTCCTCGTTCAATAGTTTTGTAAAAATATCAACTAATTGATTTTTTATATTAATAAATTTTAAAGATATATCATGATTATTAATATGATCTCTAATAAAATAATACCTAATATCAATATGTTTAGTTCTAGAGTATTGAATGGGATTTTTTATTAAAAATATTACACTAGTATTATCACATTTTATAGGGATATTTTTTAAATAAATTTCATAATTTTCTAAAGTATTTTTTATTCAAATAACTTGTGCACAACATGCACCTACTACTACAACCGAATTTTGTTTCTTGGAAGTCCTAGAAACAAGTGAATGACCTAAGAGTTGACATATTCCATATATAGATTTTCTATCTATTCTACATTCACCAAAGTCAACATCAGCCTAAGTAATTAATTTAATTTTTTTATATTTTGGATATCATAACCCTGTATTTGGAGTTCCTTTTAGGTATTTGAAAATCCTTTTAACAACTTTAAAGTGAGGTATAGTTGTATATATACCTAATATCTGATCTAGTTATTGTGAAGTATAGTAAACTACCTATCATATCCCTATAAGTATTATGATCAAAACTTTCTCCATCATGGTCCATATCTAATTTTGTGAAAGTGTGTATTGGTGTGTTAATAGTCTTAGTACTATCTATATTAAATCTTTTTAACATATCTAAAGTATACTTAGTTTGATTAACAATGGTTTCATCATTAAGTTGCTTAATTTGTAATCCTAAGAAAAAAGTTAATTCTTTCATTAAACTTATTTCAAATTCTTTGCTCATGCTTTTGGCAAAAGTTTCACATAAAGATTTATTAGAAGAACCAAAAATAATATCATCAATGTAAATTTGTGTGATGTGTGTGTACATGTGATTATTATTATTATTAGGGCTTGCGAGCCTCTATTTTACTTCTCATTTATTGTCAGGCCTATGTGCTTATGATTAAGTTATAATCACACAAGGAGACGCAATGGGAGCAAGGAAGTGATAACGGGACCCATGAGGCAGAGACGGACGATCACGATGCATGATGATGCGTCGAGATGCTGATAGAGCCAACGAGGATGAGATGGATAATCACAGGGCATAGAGATGCACCGCTACACATATAGATCTTGATGTGAGTGATTAGGCCCACTGGCTCGGGTTTGATCACATTAGGTTATGGTCCATGATCATCTTGTGAGATTTCTTATGTGATGTGTAATTACTTACACACCTACTAGATATGTATATATATTTGCATGCGATATAGATATATATTAAATATGTATGTGTGTAACATTTCATATTAGGAGTCAAAATCAAAATCCCCTCTCTCGATAATATAAAATCAGTAAACGTGAGGCAATTAGATTGACCCATGTGGCCTTCCATCATTATAAGTAGGGACTGATTCTTAACGTAGTTTGAGTTAGTCGAGTCCCTCAAGGCTCACTTATATCATTATTTGATATCTTGCCTATGACATAGAGATGCCACCGGTGACCTGAGGATATGATATACTTAGTCGAGTTTCTCGATGGTATATCATCGAATTAAACTCATCTTATGATGATAGTATTGACTTAACTGAGCATCATGGTTGGTCGGGTTCCTCGAGACCATGGTGGTTTGAAGGCCAAATAGGACGGGAATCACAAGGAGTTGTGATTGGTAAGAGTTGCCTACCTTTCGGGCTTAGCGTGATTGGTCAAGTCCCTTGAGATTACGTTAAGATGCCGATTAGATCCCAATCCCCACTAGAGATCCACTAGGGGTCTCTAATTCACATATCGGAGGGAGTTATATGTTTCACGAGAAAATAGTGGGAGTAGATTAAGATAGAAGTCCATATCTTTTGTTTATTTTTCTATAAAATCTATATGTTATTTATTTTTGCTGCATCTTTATTTTCAGAAATATTGCTTTCAAATCCCTTACATGGCATACTTGATGTCAATTGCCTCACTAGTTCGAATTATACGAATTGGCTCCAAAACCTAAGAATTGATCTTATGGCAGAGAAATTTGCATATGTCCTTAATACATTGATGCCTATACCTTAGGAAGGGGCAAGTGAGGATGAGATCACTTGCTATGTGAAGTACATCGATGACTCCACTCTTGCTTAGTATTACATGTTGGGCTCTATGACTCCTAAGTTATAAAGATAGTATGAAAATATGGATGCCAGAATCATTCTCCTACATGTCTGCAAACTGTTTGAGGAACAGAGAAGGACTCAGCGATATGAGATATCCAAGGGCCTCTTCAACAGTAAGATGACTGAGGGGACACCGGTTCAGAACTATGTCCTAAAAATAATTGAGTAGATAGAGAAACACAGGTCTAAGAATTGTCCTAGAGGATAACTTATATACGGATCTTGTGCTTTAGTCCCTACCAGATTCCCTTTCATAGTTCATAATAAATTTTAATATGAACAAGCTTGAGATGACTCTTCCTAAACTCCTTAATATGTTGAGGGAGGCAGAGACCACTATCAAGAAAAAGAAGCTAGTTCTCTATACTGGTGAGACCGAAAAAAAAAGAAAGTAAAAAAGTCCCTTAAGTAGGGCAAGGGCAAGGGCAGACCAAGTAAAGCAACAGTTGCTAAAAAAAACTCGACAAAGGACAAATTGTCATCTCCTTCTCATGCACTGGATACCGCCGCTCGGTCTCGTTGAGTTTGCGGCTCTCGTAGGCCACCGGATGACCCTCCTGCATGAGTACTCCCCCAATAGCGAAGTCCGAAGCATTTGTATGGACTTCAAAGGGCTCTCCATAATTCGGCAATTTGAGCACCGGTTCTTCCAGAACAGCAACCTTCAGATCTTGGAATGCTATCTCACATTTGTCCGACCACTTCCAAGGTTGCTCCTTCTTCAGCCACTCCGTCAGTGGGGTTGCCCGCTTCGAATATCCCACTATGAAGCGTTGATAGTAATTGACGAAACCAAGGAAGGATCTTAACTCTGGCACCTTCTTTGGAGTTTGTCATTCCGCAACTGCTTGCACCTTCGACTTATCCATCCGAATGGAGCCATCACCGATTCGATGCCCCAAGAATAAGATCTCAGTTTGAGCAAAGTAGCATTTCTCCCTTTTCACGAACAAAGTGTTCTCCATAAGAACCTTGAAAATCATCCGAAGGTGCTTGACGTGCTCCTCGAGCGTTTGGCTGTAGACGACGATATCATCCAGGTAGACGACCACGAACTTATCCAAATACTCCTTGAATAGTTGGTTCATGAGAGTACATAATGTGGCCGGAGCATTGGTTAAGCCGAAAGGCATCACCAAGAACTCAAACGCTCCATACCTGGTCACACAGGTAGTCTTCGCTTCGTCGCCTTCAGCAATGCGCACCTGCCAATTGTTGGGAAATCATGGGGGCGACATCACATGCGCAGTTGAGGAACAAGAAAACAAAATGCCCAATTCCCAAAAAGATGTTCGTCGTCGTGCGAAGATTCGTGCGAAAAAATCCGCGAAACATGAAACTGCATATAGAGTAGATTGTGGTACCTAGGGAGATCGTATATCCCTGTTTCCTTGCAGATCCTTAGAAGAGGGTAAAGGAGGTCAAGCGTCCTCCTCTCTAGCGGTGATCCATACAGCAGGGTTGCGATGACGCTCCTCAAGACTCCAGGCCTGCTCTGAGGTGGAGAGGAAGAGGAGAATAGGAAAGGCAAGCAAAGGCTCTAGCCTATGAGGCTCTAAATCCCTCCTATTTATAGAGGTCCCCTGTCAAACCCTAATGGGTCCTCCCCTAGTGGGTATTGGATCTGCATCTAATAAGATAAGGGCTCCGTTGGATATCTCATATCCAAACCTCTACTCATCGCAATGCCTACCATATGTGTGTGACCCTCTAGGCCCAATATCGAGCTGGCCGTGAGTCATACCTGTCAGAACTCCTTCTAACTCAGTGAATTATTATCTCTATAATAATTCACTTGATTCATTGACTACGGAAGTACTAGGCCACTACGCCATAGTCCCCAGACGATACAGGGGAATCCAATCCATTGGACCTATCTGTCCTCAGTTACCGTGTACCTATAATCCCTCATCCATCTAATATCCCAGAGACCGTATATCGAGTATGGTGTTGTCAGACCCATACGGTTTCTACTCAAGTCTCGCTCTAATCGGATTCTCCCGGAGAACTCTTTCTCTCTCAACCCGAATGACCCTAGCCAGGGATTTGTCTGAACAAGAACACATGGGATATTCCTCTCATGACGCCGAGAGTGGATGATCATCTATCGACACTCAATAGCCCTCGTAAGGTTGACTACCACTCCCAATGACCAACTGTACTAGATCTAGGACAGCCAAACCTATAAGTCTGGTATCAAAGAGTGGAGCACTCATATAGGACATCCTTGGTGTCTCAAGTCTAAGGACCAGATACACCACTAGGACTACGGAATCGCTGTCTGACAATAAGGCATCATCAACCATCCAGCATTCCATAAGCGGATCAATCAGTGAACTCATTCTCCAATGAGCACCTGTACTGTATCCCTAGTGTCCCTACACGAGCAGCTATGAGACCAGCTGCATCCATCATATGGACGGGTATATAGCACACCAGTCTATCCGGTTATCACGATGTCCCTCTCGAGTAACCTATGACCGGGATTATTTAGGATATGTGTTTAAAGGTGAATCCATCTCATTATCGTGATCTCATCACGATCCGATTCCCATTGCACAAATCCAAGGACATCACAATATATGTATGCGTTTATGCAATAGTTATAAAGTGATATACGCCAAAATATAATAAGCAAAAAGATTCTGTATCAAGTCACACGTGCCATCACTCACGTGATTGGCTTGCTGGGCACCTATGACTAGCAATCTCCCACTTGACCTAAAGCCAATCACCTATGTGTCTGATCCCCATCAAACCCCTGTGACGCTCAAAGACAAATTGAGACAATGGCTTTGTCAGTGGATCTGCAATGTTATCTTTGTTAGGATCGGAGCGGCACTAAGAGGGGGGGGGGTGAATTAGTGCAGCGGATTAAAACAAGGTTTTCGAAAAATCTTTCGTACGATAAGAACGAAAATTGAAAAGCTTAACTTGAAAGCGTATTCTTAAAGTTGTGCAGCAAGGGTAATAAGGAACTAAAGCAGTAAGAAGGTTTGCAGTAATGTAAATGGCAATAATGAAATGCAAACCAGAGATTACGCCGATTTTAGAGTGGTTCGGTCAAATGACCTACATCCACTTGCGAGGCCCCTCTTCGATGAGGCTCCCACCTTCCACTAGCAAATCTCTTGAAATGGAAGGGTAAACACCCCTCTTACAACCTTTTACAAGCAGTTCAACCTCTTACAAATTTTCAATAAGAAAGGAGGAGAACTCTCTAGTAAATTAAAAACAAGACTTGCTAAGACTTTCTAAGACTTTTCTCTCAATCAAAATGCTTCTCAAAAGTTGTAACCTCAGTTGAGATTTGAGGGGTATTTATAGGCCTCAAGAGGATTCAAATTTGGGCTCCAAAATTTGAATTCTCTTTAGATTCCCGATGCTGGAGGTGCCACCGCCCAGCCAAGCGGTGCCACCACCCAGTGCTCGGGTGCTGGACGGTGCAACCGCCCAGCCAAGGAGGTGTCACCGCCCAGCTCTCGGGTGCTGGGCGGTGCCACCGCCTAGCCAGGCGGTGTCATCGCCTGGCTCTTCGGTTCATTGGTTTGGCTTAATTTTAGCCCAAACCAAATCTGACTTTGGGCCCAGTTGGCCCCTAAACAGGATATAGGATTATCTCTTAATCCTAATCCTAATTATAAGTGAACTACATAACAAAACACATCCTAAGCAGATTTTCAACCGCGAACGTTGAGTTTTGTTCCGGCGAGCTTTCCGAAGAACTTCTTCCGACGGACTCCCATCAAGCTCCCGAACTTGTGATGACTTTAACGAGTAGCCGAGCCTTCTCGGTGATCTCCGTGAACCTCCGACAATCTCTTCGGCGAACTTTCGAAAGTTTCGACAGGTTCCCGATTTCTTCTCGGTTGGTTCCGGTAGCATCTCCGACGATTCTTCGGACTCTTAAACATCCATCGAACTTGACTCTGGTATCCTTGCTTTATGTTTTCTGGTTATCGTAGTTAATCCTGCACACTTAACTCAATAATATGGATTAGATCAATTAACCCACCAATTGATTATATCATCAAAATCCGAGATTCAACAATCTTCGGATGGAACTCTTTCCACTACTACATCTCCTCAGGTTACGATCTCTCTGATAAGCTGGAACCTCCTCAGAACACTTCTGATGAGACTCGGGTTCCCTTATTTGAGTAATCGCCCGTTGTCGCAATATAAGGAGATCGGCTCCTCGCTACCCGGCACGACTCCCAAATCTGTGATGAACTTCTTCACCCAGACTCCCTCCTTTGCCACATCTAATGCAGCAATGTACTCCGCCTCTGTGGTCGAGTCAGCAGTGGTATCTTGCTTGGAACTCTTCCAGCACACTACTCCTCCATTCAAGGTGTACACATACCCTGAATTCGAATTGCTATCATCGACATCAGACTGAAAACTTGAATCAGTGTAGCCTTCAATCTTAAGGCTATTACCTCTATATACTAGTAAAAGATCCTTAGTCTTTCTCAAGTACTTAAGGATACACTTTACTACTTTCCAGTGCTCCAAGCTTGGATCCGCTTGATACCTGCTCGTGACACTCAGAGCATGCGCTATATCAGGCCTAGTACATAGCATGGCATACATGATAGACCCTATTATTGAGGTATAAGGTATCATATTCATGTTTGCCCTTTCTTCTGGAGTCTTTGGGGACATACTCGTAGAACGCGATATCCCATGTCTCATCGGTATAAGACCTCTCTTGGAATTTTCCATGCCAAACCTTTTGACAATGGTTTCTATGTACCTGGATTGGGACAAGCCAAGCATGCTCTTGAATCTATCTCCATAGATTATAATCCCCAAGATATAGGATGCTTCCCCTAAGTCCTTTATGGAGAAGTGTCTAGATAACCAAGCCTTTACTGAGGATAGCATTACTACGTCATTCCCAATGATGAGGATGTCATCCACATATAACACCAAAAAGGTGATAGCGCTCCCACTTACCTTTCTGTATACACAAGGCTCATCTTCGTTCTTAACGAAGTCATAAGATATGATTGCCTCATCAAATCTTATGTTCTAACTTCGGGAAGCTTGCTTTCGTAATAAATGGATCTAAGCAACCTACACACCTTATCTGGGCAGTTCTTGGACACAAATTCCTCAGGTTGCATCATATACACCTCCTCCTCGAGGTTCCCATTGAGGAATGCGGTTTTCACATCCATCTGCCAGATCTCATAATCATAGTGTGCTGCAATAGCCAATAGAATTCTGATGGATTTTAGCATTGCTACGGGTGAGAAGGTTTCGTCGTAATCAACACCTTGCCTTTGACGATACCCCTTAGCCACTAGCCTTGCTTTATAAGTCTCTACCTTTCCATCTACTCCGATCTTTTTCTTAAAGATCCACTTGCAACCGATAGGTACAATACCTTCGGGCGCATCAACTAGGTTCCAAACCTTATTGGAGTACATAGAATCCATCTCAGAATTCATGGCTTCTTGCCACTTCCCGGAGTCTACTCATAATAGCCTCCTTGTAGGTCTAAGGATCAATATCCTCAACATCCTCTCCTCTAATATGTCCCACATATCTCTTAAGAGGATGAGATACTCTATCAGACCTGCGTAAAGTTGAAAATTGTGTATTAGGTACCTGAACAGACTTGGGCTGTAGAGTGGTGCTTGAGCTTGGTTCTCCAACCTCGCTCAACTCTATCATTCTCCCACTATCTCCGCCAAGAATGTGTTCCTTCTCAAGGAACACTGCTCTCTTAGCTACAAAGACCTTTTGGTCCTCGAGATGATAGAAATAATACCCACAAGTTTCCTTGGGGTATCCCATAAATTTGCATCGCTCTGTCCTTGATTCTAACTTATCGGGGTTGTTTCTTTTAACATGGGCAAGGCAGCCCCAAATCTTAACAACCTTAAGATTAGACTTCTTCCCTTTTCATATCTCATATGGTGTAGACACTACCGACTTAGTTGGAACTCTGTTCAGAAGGTAAGCTGCGATTTCTAGGGCATATCCTCAGAATGAGATGGGTAGGTCAGCGAAACTCATCATGGACCGTACCATATCTAATAACGTACAATTTCTCCTTTCAGAGACACCATTGAGCTGAGGTGTGTAAGGAGGTGTCCATTGGGATAATATCCCATGGTCCTTGAGGAACTGAGTAAACTCCGTACTTAAGTACTCACCTCCTCGATCTGATCGAAGAGTTTTGATACTCTTTCCAGTCTGGTTCTCCACCTCATTCTTATACTCTCTGAATTTCTCAAAAGCCTCGGACTTGTACTTCATTAAGTACACATATCCATACCTTGAGAAATCATCAGTAAATGTAATGAAGTAAGAGTAACCTCCAATGGCATGAGTTGACATGGGTCCACATACATCACTATGTATGAGTTCCAACAACTCAGTGGCTCTCTCTCCAATTCCACTAAATAGAGAGTTGGTCAATTTTCCACGAATGTAAGGTTCACAAGTTGCATATGACACGTAGTCGAATGGATCTAGATATCCATCATTTAGTAACTTTTGAATCGTTCTTTCATGGATGTGACCTAGCCTACAATGCCACAAGTATGCACTGTTCACTTCATCTCGTTTCCTCTTAGACACATTTACATTCATGATATGTGGAGTAGTGTCTAACATAAATAAACCATTATGCAATGTTACTTTCGTGATGATCTTATCATCTAATAATATTGAACAACCATTGTTCTCAAAAACAAATTTATATCCACTAACTGTTAAACATGAAATGGAGATAATGTTTTTGATAATAGAAGGAACAAAATAACATGCATCTAATGCAATAAAAGCTCCACTAGGCAGATGTAGGGAGACCTCGCCAACAGCTAATACAGTAACTTTTGCTCCATTACCCATCTTGAGGTCCATCTCGCCTCTCTCTAGTCACCTAGGCCTTGCCAGAACCTGCAACGAATTGCATATATGATAAGCACTACCGGTATCCAATACCCATGTGTTATCATAAGAGTCTGACAAATGGAGACTGATCATGAATGTACCTGAAGCTTCATCAAGCTTTTGTTTCACCCTTTCTACAAGGTACTCTTTGCAGTTCCTCTTCCAGTGCCCATCTTTACCACAGTGGAAGCATTGGCCTTTGTCCTTTACTGGGTCTTTCTTAGCAACCTTTGCTTTACCTGGTCTGCCCTTGCCCTGTCCCTTCTTAAGGGACCTTTCTGCTTTCCTTTTCTTTCTGGTCTCACTAGTGTAGAGAACTGGCTTCTCTTTCTTAATAGTACTCTCTGCTTCCCTCAACATATTGAGGAGCTCTGAGAGAGTCACCTCAAGCTTATTCATACTAAAATCCATTATGAACTATGAAAAGGAATCTGGTAGGGACTGAAGTACAATGTCCACACATAAGTTATCCTCTAGGACCATTCCTAGACCTGTGAGTTTCTCTCTCCACTCAATCATCTTTAGGACATAGTTCTGAACCAGTGTCCCCTCAGTCATCCTAGCGCGGAAGAGGCTCTTAGATATCTCATATCGCTGAGTCCTTTCCTGTTCCTCAAACAATTTGCGAACATGTAGGAGAATGGATCTGGCATCCATCTTTTCATGTTGTCTTTGTAACTCAGGAGTCATAGAGCCCAACATATAGCACTGAGCAAGAGTGGAGTCATCAATGTACTTCAGGTAGCGAGCGATCTCATCCTCGTTTGCCCCTTCTTCGAGCGTAGGTATCACTGTATCAAGGACGTACACGATTTTCTCCGCTGTGAGAACAATTCTCAAGTTACGGAGCCAATCCGTATAATTTGGACTAGTGAGGCGGTTGACATCAAGTATGCCACGTAAGGGATTTGAAAGCGACATTTTCTGAAAATAAAGATGCAGCAGAAATGAATAACATGCAGATTTTGCAAGAAATAAACTATCAAGATATGGACTTCTATCTTAATATGCTTCCACTATTTTACTAACGAGTCACGCGACACCCTCAGCACGTGAAACGGAAGTCTCCGGCAGACTTCTAGTGGGGATCAGGATCCAATCAGCGTCTTAGTGTAACCTCGAGGGACTCGACCAATCACACTAAGCCTAAAAGGTAGGCAACTCTTACCAATCACAACTCCTTGTGATTCCTGTCCTGTTCGGCCTCCGAATCACCATGGCCTCGAGGGACTCGACCAACCATGATGCTCGGTTAAGTCAACACCTTCGTTACAAGATGAGTCAGATTTGATGATATACCCTCGAGGGACTCGACCAAGTATACCATGCCCTCAGGTCACCAGTGACATCTCTATGTCGTAAGCAAAATAGTGAATCGCGATATAGGTGAGTCTCGAGGGACTCGACCAACTCAACCTACACCGGGAATCGATTCCTACTTATAACGATGGAAGGCCACGTGGGTCAATCTAATTGCCTCACGTTTACCGACTTAATATTATCGAGAGATGTTTCTAAGATTTGGTCTCCTAATATGACATGTCACACATATACATATTTAATATATATCTACATCGCATGCAAATATATATACTTATCTAGTATGTGTATAAGCAATCACACCAGATGATCATGGACCACAACCTAATATGATTAGGCCCAAGCCAGTAGGCCTAATCACTCACATCAAGATCTATGTGTGCAACGGGGCATCTTCATGCCCTGTGATCGTCCATCTCGTCCTCGTCGGTTCCGTCGACATCTTGATGCATCTCCATGCATCACGATCGTCCGTCTCGTGGGTCCCGCTATCGCATCCACGCTCCTGCTGCGCCTCCTCATGTGATTAAAACTTAATCATAGGCACGCAGGCCCGACAATAAATGAGAAATATAATGGAGGCTCACAGACCTCAATAATAATAATCACAAGTACACACATCACACAGTCCATGATCATCCGTCCACATTTCATACATCACATGTATAAATAATCATCATCATGTAGGACTACTAGATAATAATAAAAATAATAATCAACTAAACCTTTTAATTAATTAATATTTTCTGAAATCAGGGACATGTAGGGATTTTTTGAATTTATAGGGGTATTTTCATAATTTAGACAAAAGATAAAAATTGGAATTTCTCAAATTTCGAGGGGCAAAATTGTCTTTTGCCCAGAAAACGCTAATGCCCTTTCCCCCTACGCTGGTGCCGCTGCCGCCACCTTGCCGGCGGCGGCCTGTGCAGTGAATGAGGGCACTACCCTCGCCTGCAAGCGGCACGCCCGCTGGCGGCGCTGCCGCTGCCGCTGCGGGTGGGCGCCCCCTTCGGGCGCCGCTGCCTCCGTAGGGAGTGCTATCCCGCCTGGCGGCCGCCCCTGTGGGGGGGGGGGGGTTTCGCCCGCGGGAGCAGCAGCGACAAGCGCCGCTGCTTTCCGGCGCCTCTGCCCGTGGGCTACCAGCCCCGCCGACCGGCTGCTACAAACGCAGCCCCTGTGCTGCCCGCCTTCGGCTGCGCTTCACGCACGCAGATCGAGGGCAGCAACTGTTGCTGCCCTTTCTCGCTTTTGCGTCAACAATTTTGACATCAAAATTCTTCCTAAACAAAACACACGCAGTTCAAAACCAATCATTCGCACGAACAACCTAGCTTTGATACCACTGTTGGGAAATCTTGGGGGCGACATCACATGCGTAGCGGAAGAACAAGAAAACAAAATGCCCGATTCCCAAAAAGATGTTCGTCGTCATGCGAAGATTCGTGCGAAAAAATTCGCGAAACATGAAACTGCGTATAGAGTAGATTGTGTTACCTAGGGATATCGTATATCCCTGTTTCCTTGCAAATCCTTAGGAGAGGGTAAAGGAGGTCAAGCGTCGTCCTCTCTAGCGGTGATCCAAATAGCAGGGTTGCGATGACGCTCCTCAAGACTCCAGGCCTGCTCTGAGGTGGAGAGGAAGAGGAGAATAGGAAAGGCAAGCAAAGGCTCAAGCCTATGAGGCTCTGAATCCCTCCTATTTATAGAGGTCCCCTGTCAAACCCTAATGGGTCCTCCCCTAGTGGGTATTGGATCTGCATCCAATAATACAAGGGCTCCGTCGGATATCTCATTTCTGAACCTCTACTCATCGCAATGCCTACCATATGTGTGTGACCCTCTAGGCCCAATATCAAGCTGGCCGTGAGTCATACCTATCAGAACTCCTTCTAACTCAGTGAATTATTATCTCTATAATAATTCACTTGACTCATCGACTATGGAAGTACTAGGCCACTACGCCGTAGTCCCCAGACGATACAGGGGAATCCAATCCATTGGATCTGTCTGTCCTCAATTATCGTGTACTTATAATCCCTCATCCATCTAATATCCCAGAGACCGTATATCGAGCATGGTGTTGTCAGACCCATACGGTTTCTACTCGAGTCTCGCTCTAAACGGATTCTCCCGGAGAACTCTTTCTCTCTCATCCCGAATGACCCTGGCTAGGGATTTGTCTGAGCTAGAACACATGGGATATTCCTCTCATGACGCCGAGAGTGGATGATCCTCTATCGACACTCAATAGCCCTCGTAAGGTCGACTACCACTCCCAATGACCAGCTGTACTAGATCTGGGACAGCCAAACCTATAAGTCTGGTATCAAAGAGTGGAGCACTCATACAGGACATCCTTGGTGTCTCAAGTCTAAGGACCAGATACACCACTAGGACTACGGAATCGCTGTCTGACAATAAGGCATCATCAACCATCCAGCATTTCGTAAGCAGATCAATCAGTGAACTCATTCTCCAATGAGCACTTGTACTGTATCCCTAGTGTCCCTACACGAGCAGCTATGAGACCAGCTGCATCCATCATATGGACGGGTATATAGCACACCAGTCTATCCGGTTATCACGATGTCCCTCTCGAGTAACCTATGACCGGGATTATTTAGGATATGTGTTTAAAGGTGAATCCATCTCATTATCGTGATCTCATCACGATCCGATTCCCATTGCACAAATCCAAGGACATCACAATATATGTATGCGTTTATGCAATAGTTATAAAGTGATATATGCCAAAATATAATAAGCAAAAAGATTCTGTATCAAGTCACACGTGCCATCACTCACGTGATTGGCTTGCTGGGCACCTATGACTAGCACCAATACCCCGACCGAAGGTCGAGTTTTGAGAAATACTTAGCCTTGCCCAATTGGTCGAACAAGTCCACGATGAGCGGGATGGGATACTTGTTCTTCACTGTTACTTTATTGAGGGCTCGGTAGTCGACGCATAATCGGAGGCTCCCATCTTGTTTCTTCTGGAAGAGAACTAGAGCTCCGAAAGGTGCTTTAGAGCTGCGGATGAGACCACTGCTTAGCAGTTCACCTAACTGCTTCCTAAGTTATGCCAACTCTGGAGGGGGCATGCGGTAGGGTGGTCTCGCTGGAGGCTTCACTTCTGGCTCCAGCTCGATACTGTGATCCATGCCTTTGCGTGGTGGAAGATTCTTCGGTAACTCGGGTGGCATAACATCTTTGAACTCTTTTAGGACGTTTGCCACCACAACAGGTTCTTGAATGGCCTCCTCGTTGAGTGGCTCTAGCTTCATAGCAGCCACAAATGTCAACTCGCCTTTTCGCACCCCTTTCTTCAATTGTAATGTCGAAATGTGTTGGGGCTCCTTAGTTCCTCTCCGAGAGACGGGAACCACGCAGGGGTCATCGCCTCCCATCATACATAGGGAGTTCAAGAACGACATCGGCACCAACTTTGCCGCGTGCATAAACTCCATTCCGAGAATAACTTGGAAGTCGTCCAGTGGCACGGCCATCATGTTGGTGTTTCCGCTCCAAGTCCCGATTTTGATAGGAACACCCTTCGCCAACCCGGAGATTCGCTTGGCCTCCGAGTTCACTGCCTTCATTCGGCTTGGGCTCTTCTCCAAGGTCAACCCAAGTCGCTGTGCTTCGCGATCGGCTATGAAGTTGTGGGTAGCGCCCGTATCCACCATTACACGGGTCGTTTGGCCATTTAGCTTAATGTCCACATACATCAGCTCGCTACTTCCTGCTTTTTGTGCCTTCGTCTTCATGTTCTCCCCCACTTGACCCTGCATAGCGTTCAATAGACGCATTGCTCCCATTCGGGGTCCTTGCGACTCCTCATCGTCGCTGCTGGATTCTGAACTACTCGAACTAATAGCAACAGCTTTGCCCTTGTCCGATCGGGGAGGGTGGATTAGGCACTCCCTTACCATGAGTGCTTGTTTATGTGGGCACTCCCTTACTATGTGCGGTCCTCCGCACAAGAAGCATCCTCCAGGTTTTGAGGCCTTGCCTTTTGGGTTAGGCCCTTTGTGGGAGCTCTTCTTCTTTTGTTCGCCCCCGAGCTCCTTCCCTCGAGAATGTTTTGGAGGGCGATTGCCTGAAAATTGTTTCCTTCTCACTGGGTCTTCAGAGGAAACAAAGTCGGTGAGCCTTTCTGCAGCAGCAATTGCCCCGACCACATCGGTAACATTCCTTCGATTTAGCTCATGTTGAGCCCATGGTTTCAAACCATCGAGGAAGCTGAACAACTTGTCCTTCTCGGACATGTCCTGTATGTCCAGCATTAGTACAGAAAACTATTTCACATACTCTCGGATGGTGGTGCTTTGGCGGAGTTGTCTCAACTTCCTTCTTGCGACGAACTCTGTGTTCTCCGGTAGGAACTGAGTTCTCAACTCCCGCTTCAAGTCCTCCCATGTGTCGACTCGACACCGACCTTGTTGGATCTCTTCCCAACGAGTTCACCACCAAAGTTTCGCATCTCCGTTCAGATACATTGTTGCTATAGAAACTTTGGTATCTTTAGAATCGAGCCTCGTAGCTCGGAAGTATTGCTCCATGTCGAACAAAAAGTTCTCGAGCTCCTTGGCATCTCTGGCCCCTCCATATCCATGAGGCTCAAGTGCCCTTAAATTTTGTGGCGGTGCAACGCGGGTGTTGCCTCCTCCCGCATTTAGTGTTCTTGTGAGCATAGCCACCTTTGCAGTGAGTTCCACCACAACATCCTGTAAGTGTTGCACGGAGTCTTTGGTGTCATCCGACAGTCGGTCGACTAGGGCCTCAACCTTGTCGATCCTAGACTCCGCTTCCTCTTGCGAGCTCTCTACCCCAACAAGTCTTTGTTGGTCATGGTAGAGTTCCTCCATGCTCGCTTCAAGAACATCCAGGCAGGTTTCCGCCGTCGTGAGTCTCTCCTTATGACTCTTTTTCCCAATTAGCGCACCAGATTGCGCTTCCTCCGCTCGCGGAGAGTGGCCAACTTCTCGCTCATCCTGTTCGCTGTCGCGCTCCTCTTGAGCGGCTCCAACAACATGAGAGCGAGTGTGCACGTGCAGCCCACCTACGGCTGCTTGGGGCAAGGGTCCGACTTGCCCCGTCTTGCTTGATTCGCCACGATGCTTTGCCATGGCGAAGTTGCGAAGTTCGTTCGCTGTTTGATCGAAGAGCTTGCCCGCTCTGATACCATAATGTCATGACCTTAGCTGGAATTGCCTAAGGCGTGAGGCACCCTTGCGGCCAAAGACGCGAACTTAGCTTGCGTTGCCTAAGTCGCGAGTCACCCTTGTGGCAAAGACACGAACTTAGCTTGCGTTGCCTAAGTCGCGCTTCGCCCTTGCGATCTTGCTCCACAAGGATTAGCCCACTTTGTAACCTCTCGCAAGTCTCGAAGGACCTGTAAAAGAGAAAGAAGTTAGTTCGAAAGAACGAGCAACGGACAAGTCCCGAAGTCTCGCGAAAAGGTAAGCTTTACAAGCAATTCGACGAACACCCTGTGTGCACAAGAGAAAAGAGGGAGAGGGAGAAAAACAAGGCTTTCAAGGATGAATGAACAGTTGCAAGCCCACAAACAGCCGCTCACCTGGTCCCGGGCGCAAAGACAAGTTCCCGTAAAGGTCACATGCGAACTTGCGAAAGAGATCTCAACGCCCGGTATATAACCGAAGCCCCATCCAGCCCTGTGCCACCTGGGGGGTTCCTGGGGTCTAAGATGGCTGACATTTTGGTGAGCGGAGGCAGTTCTCCGCTCACCTCCCGCGGCACGCGAAAACGGAGCTGTTTTGGGCTGTTTTGGGGTTGTTTTGCTCGGTTCGGTGAGCGATCGCTTTGCAACACTACAGCTTGTTCAAACTTATATATTTACAAGCAAAATGACCCAAAACCAAGAGAAAACATGCTGTCAAGCAGCTGTACATGCAGGTGTGAGCGACGAACGATTTGTTGAACGGAGTTGTTGCGGGTGCACGACGACCGTTCGTGACATATAGGGATGACACTCGTAGGGGCACCCGCCTACAAGGGTGCCAGCCCGAGGGGCGACGTTGCCAGCTAGCACACTTGCCCGTAGGAGTGCCGGCACCCGTAGGGGCATACGCCCGTAAGTGCGACACCGCTCGTAGGCACACTGCATGCAAGTACAGGCGACGGCCCCGCCCCTTGTAGTGGTCGCCGCTAGTAGGATGGCAATGGCCACAAAGCAGGAGGAAGTGAGGGGAACTAGGGTGTTTGGGCAAAAGATATTTTTGCCCCCACGTAATTTAAGAAATTCTATTTTTATCCTTTCTATCCACATTATCAAAATGCCCCTTATAATTCAAAAAATTCTCTACATGTCCCCAATTTTAGAAAATATTAATTAATTAAAAATTTTAATTAATTATTATTATTATTATCTAGTAGTCCTATATAATGATATTTACATGTGATGTATGATGTGGATGAATAATCATGGGCCGTGTGATGTGTATGTACTTGTAATTATTATTATTATTATTGGGGCCTACGAGCCTCCATCTTATTTATCATTTATTGTTAGGCCTACGTGCCTATGATTAAGTTGAAATCACATAAGAATGTGCAACAAGAGCGTGGAAGTGATAGCAAGATTCACGAGGCCGAGATGGACGATCACAAGACATGGAGATGTACCGTTGCACACATAGATCTTGATGCGAGTGATCAGGCCCACTGCCGTGAGCTTGATCACATTAGACTATAGACCATGATCATCTTGTGTGATTGCTCATATGATGTATGATTGTTTATACACCTACTAGATATGTATATATATTTGCATGCGATGTAGATATATATATTAAATATATATGTGTGTAACATGTCATATTAGGAGACCAAATCAAAATCCCCTCTCTCAATAATATTAAGTCGATAAACGTGAGGCAATTAGATTGACCCATGTGGCCTTCCATCGTTATAGGTAGCGATCGATTCTCGATATAGGTTGAGTTGGTCGAGTCCCTCGAGGCTCACCTATATCACGATTCACTATCTTACCTATGACATAGATATGTCACCGGTGACCTGAGGATATGGTATGCTTGGTCAAATCCCTCGAGAGTTTATCATTGAATCAAAATCATCTTGTAACGATGGTGTTGACTTAACCAAACATCATGGTTGGTCAAGTCCCTCGAGACCATAGTGGTTCTAAGGCCGAACGGATTGGAAATCACAAGGAGTTATGATCGGCAAGAGTTGTCTACCTTTTGGGATTAGTGTGATTGGTCTAATTCCCTCGAGGTTACACTAAGATGTTGATTGGATCCCGATCCCCACTACAAGTCTACGGTTTACGAACATATAAGAGACTGGATATGGCATCCATCTTTTTATTTTGCCTATGCGACTCAGGAGTCATAGATCCTAACATATAATACTGAGTAAGAGTGGAGTCATCTATGTATTTCACGTAGCGAGCGATCTCATCCTTGCTTGCCCCTTTCTCGAGCGTAAGCATCACTATATCAAGGACATATGCGCCGTAAGAACAATTCTCAAGTTACGGAGCCAATTCGTATAATTCAAACTAGTGAGGTGGTTGACATTAAGTATACAATGTAAGGGATTTAAAAGCGATATTTTCTGAAAATAAAGATGCAGAAGAAATAAATAACATACAGATTTCGTAGATAAATAAACAATAAGATATGGACTTCTATCTTAATCTACTCTCACTATTTATTTAGCGAATCACGCGACACCTTTAGCATGTGAACAAGCTCGAGGTGACTCTCCCTGAGCTCCTCAATGTGTTCAAGGAGGTAGAGAGCAGCACTATCAAGAAAGAGAAGTCAGTTCTCTCTACTGGTAAGACTAGAAAAAAATGAAGGCAGAAAAGTCTCTTAAGAATGGCAAGAGCAAGGGCAAACTAGGTAAAGCAAAGGTTACTAAGAAAGATCTAGCAAAGGACAAAGGCTAGTACTTTCACTACGGTAAAGAGGAGCACTGGAAGAGGAACTATAAATAGTACCTTGTAGAGGGGCAAAATAGAAGCTTGGAGAAGCTTTAGGTACATTCATGATCAGTCTCCATTTGTTAGACTCTTATGATAACATATAAGTATTAGATACCGGTAGTGCTTATCACACTTGCAATTCATTACAAATTCTAGCAAAACCTAGGAGATTGGCGAGAGGCGAGATGAACCTCAAGATAGACAATGGAGCAAAAGTAACTATAGTAGCTGTTAGCAAGGTCACCCTGCATCTGCTTGGTGGAGTTATCATTGTATTGGATACATACTATTTTGTTCCTTCTATTATCAAAAATATTGTTTTCATTTCATATTTGATAGTTAGTAGATATAAATTAATTTTTTAGAATAATAGTTGTTCAATACTATTAGATGATGAAATCATCACGAGAGGAACATTACATAATGGTTTGTTTATGCTAGACACTGCTCCACATATCATGAATGTAAGTGTGTCCAAGAAGAAACGAGATAAGGTGAATAGTGTAAACATATGATATTATAGGCTAGGTCACATCTATGATAAAAGGATTCAAAAGTTGCTAAAGGATGGACATCTAGATCCATTCGACCTTGAGTCATATGTAACTTACGAGCCTTGCCTTCATGGAAAACTGACCAACTCTCCTTTTAGTGGAACTGGAGAGAGAGCCACTAAGCTATTGGAACTCATACATAGTGATGTATAAGTCCGAGGCCTTTGATTTCTCAAGGTATGGACATGTATACTTAATGAAGTATAAGTCCAAGGCCTTTGAGAAATTAAGAGATTATAAGAATGAAGTGGAGAACTAGATTGGAAAGTGTATCAAGACTCTTTGATCAAATCGAGAAGGTGAATACTTGAGTAAGTTCACCCAATTTCTCAAGGACCATGGGATTCTATCCTAATAGACACCTCCTTATACACCTCAACTCAATAGTATATTTGAAAGAAAGAATCGTACACTATTAGACATGGTGCGGTCCATGATGAGCTTTGCCGACCTACCCATCTCATTTTAGTGATATGCCCTTAAGATTGCAGTTTACCTTCTGAACAAAGTTCCAACTAAGTCAGTAGTATCTACACCATATGAGATATGGAAAGGAAAAAAGCTCAATCTTAAGATTGTTAAGATTTGGGGTTGCCCTGCCCACGTTAAAAGATACAACCCCGATAAGTTAGAATCGATGATGGAGCGATGCAAGTTCGTGGGATACCCCAAGAAAACTTGTGGGTATTATTTTTATCATCCCGAGGACCAAAATGTCTTTGTAGCTAAGAGAGTGGTATTTCTTGAGAAGGAACACATTTTTGGCGAAGATAGTGGGAGCATGATAGAGTTGAGTGAGATTGGAGAATCTAGCTCGAGCACCACTCCACAGCCCGAGTCTGTTCAAGTACCTAGCACACAAGTTTCGACTTTAAGTAAGTCCGGCAAAGTATCTCATCCTCTTGAGAGATATGTGGGACATATTAAAGGAGAGGATATTGAGGATATTGATCCTTAGACCTACGAGAAGGCTATTACGAGTATAGACTCCGGGAAGTGGCAAGAAGCCATGAATTATAAGATGGATTTCATATACTCTAGGAACCTAGTTGATGCACCCGAGGGTATTGTACTCATTGGTTGCAAGTGGATCTTCAAGAAGAAAATTAGAGTATATGGAAATGTAGAGACCTATAAAGCAAGGCTAGTGGCTAAGGAATATCGTCAAAGGCAATGTGTTGACTATGATAAAACCTTCTCACCTATAGTGATGCTAAAATCCATCCAAATTTTATTGGCTTTTGCAGCACACTATGATTATAAGATCTGCTAGATGGATGTGAAAACTGCGTTTCTCAATGGCAACCTCGACGAGGAGGTGTATATGATACAGCCTAAGGGGTGCGTGCCCAAGGACTGCTCAGATAAGGTATGTAGGTTGCTTAGGTCCATTTATGGACTAAAGCAAGCTTCCCGAAATTTGAATATAAGATTTGATGAGGCAATCAGATCTTATGACTTCATTCAGAATGAAAATGAGCCTTGCGTGTACAGGAAGGTAAATGGGAGTGCTATCACTTTCTTAGTGTTATATGTGGATGACATCCTAATCATTATAAATGATATAGGAATGTTATCCACAGTAAAGGCTTAGTTATCTAGACACTTTTCCATGAAGGACTTAGGGGAAGCATCCTATATTTAGGGATTTGGATCTATAGAGATAGATCTAAGAGGATGCTTGGCTTGTCTTAATCCAAGTACATAGACACCATTGTCAAAAGATTTGGCATGAAAAATTCTAAGAGAAGTCTCATACTAATAAGACATGTGATATCGCTTTCTAGGAATATGTCCCAAAAGACTCCTGAAGAAAATGCGAACATAGATAGGATACCCTATGCCTTACTGATAGGGTCTATCATATATGTCATGCTATATACCAGGCCAGATATAGTGCATGCTTTGAGTGCCACGAGCAGGTATTAAGCAGATCCAAGCTTGGAGTATTGGAAAACAGTAAAGTGTATCCTTAAGTACTTACGAAGCACTAAGGATCTTTTACTGGTATATGAAAGTAGTAGCCTCAAGGTTGAAGGCTACACAGACTCAAGTTTTCAGTCCGATATCAATGATAGAAAGTCAAATTCGGGGTATGTGTACACCCTGAATGGAGGAGCAGTATGTTAGAAGAGTTCAAAGTAAGATACTATAGCTGACTCGACTATAGAGGTGGAGTACATTGCTATAGTAGAAGCAGCAAAGGAGGGAGTTTTGATGAAGAAGTTCATCATAGATTTTGGGAGTCGTGCCGGACAACAAGGAGTCGATTCCCTTATATTACAACAACAATGGGGCAATTACTCAAATGAGGGAACTCGGATCTTATCAAAAATATTCTAAGAAGGTTCTAGCTTATCAGAGAGTTTATGGCTCGAGAAGATGTAGTAGTGGAAAGAGTTTCATCCGAAGATAACACCGTAGATCCACTGACAAAGCGATTATCTCATGTTATCTTTGAGCCTCACATGAGTCTGATGGGGATCAAACATAGATGTGATTGGCTTTAGGTCAAGTGAAAGACTGTTGGTCATGGGTGCCTTGCAAGCCAATCACATGAGTAATGGCACGTGTAACATAATATGCATTCTTTCTACTTATTATATTTTTTGATATTTTATCACTTTTGCTTATTGCATAAATATATTGTGATGTTCATGGATCTGTGTAATGAGAATTGGATCGTGATGAGATCACGATAATAAGACTGATTCGCCTTTAAACACAGATCCTAAATAATCTCGATCATAGGTTACTCGAGAGAGATATCGAGATAACCGAACAAATTGGTGTACTATATATATGTACATATAATGGAGGCGACTAATCTCATAGCTACCCGTGTGGGGACACTAGGGCTATAGTGCAGGTGCTCATTGGAGAATGAGTTCGCTGATTGATCCACTCACGGAATGATAGATGGTTAATGATACCTCATTGTCAACTAGTGATTTTGTTATCCCAATGGTATACTTGGTCCTTAGATTTAAGACATCAAGGATGTCTTGTATGAGTACTCCACTCTTTGATACCAGACTTATATGTTTCGAAGTTTCAAATCTAGCACAATAGGTCATCGGGAGTGGCAGCCAACCTTACATGGACTATTGAGTGTCGATAGAGGATCATCTACTCTTGGTATCATAAGAGGAATATCTCATGTGTTCTTGCTCAAACAAACTCCTGGCCAGGGTCATTTAGATTGAGAGAGAAATTTCTCCGAGAGAATCCAATTAGAGTGAGACTCGAATAGAAACTATATGGGTCTGATAGTACCGTGCCCGGTATATAGTTTCTGGGATATTATATGAATAAGAGATTATAAGTATATGGTAACTAAGGACAAACAGGTCCAATGGATTGGATTCTCTTGTATCGTTTGGGGACTACGACGTAGTAGCCTAGTACATCCGTAGTCGATTAATCGAGTGAATTATTATGGAGATAATAATTCACTAAGTCAGAAGGAGTTCTAAGAGCTATGACTCACAGTCAACTCAATATAGGGCCTAGAGGGTCACATACATATGATAGGCATTATGACGAGTAGAGGTTCGGATATGAAATATCCGTCGAAACCCTAATTTTATTGGATATCTAATAAACTCATGAATTGTTGGATCCTAGGGATGAAATCCAATAAGAGTCAATAAGAGATTGTTGGATAGAGATCCACTATATTGAATAGAGCGAAAGAAGAGAGTGCAAAAAAAAAAAGAGAGTAATCGTCAAATGAGATATGTCATTTTATTTCTCATGTGAACCCTATTTAAAATAATTAAAATATTTAAGTAATTTCAACTATATTATAAAACTGATCGATTCATGCTGTAGTTACCCCAAAACAAATCAGGTCAATTTATTCATTTTGATTTTTTTAACATAACCACTTTGTTAGACAACTTGGTTAGTCATTTGATTCTCGGTTTTTCTGATCCGATCACCCAGTTGGGTTATGCAAGTATTACGAGGGTCACAGCATACTACAAGAATGTTCAGAAATATGACCTAGCGTGATACCAGAATGGTCGATGGCCTTCGAGCTGCCTATGACCGCCACGGTTCCTATCGCTTTTGACCTCCACCGAAATCCACACCGTTGACCTTCAGAAGTGGGCTGGCAGGTATGATGATTAAAGGTGGCCGTCGGAGCACCACCGAGGTGCTCCTCTCCGGCGTCCTAGAGAGAGGCATTTTGATCAAGCGCATGCACCACAACAAGGATCATTATGAAAACCCATCCTAGAGATGGTGGCATTCTGATCAAGTGCATGCACCACAATAACGACCATTATGAAAGCCCAAGACTCATGAGATGAGACTTGTTTCTAGACTTGTTCATGGGCCCTAACGAGGCCCAGACAAATGAAGAGAATATTTTTTGATGGGCCCAGCATCAGCCATGGGTGCTTGTCCTCCCATCACTTCACAAACACTACACCAAGCAGATTCTCCAAACTAGATTGGCTAAGCGGAAAGATAAAAGAAGTATCACCAAAGCTGGTACTTAGTGCAGTCACGTAAAGAGTTACATAGAAGTTCCCAAAATATGCAGGAAAACAAATATAGATCAGCATCTGAAGAATTAATTTCATGACAAACACAAATGACAGGAAGGAAGAAACAGAAGAATACACAGCACGGATTCTCTTTGTACAAATCAATTGCTTACTACCATACTCTTGCTCGTTTCTGTTCCAACAGATTTAGATATATAAAGACATACCACAAGTTGAAAAGGGCCAACAACTTCCGGCCATACAACATATTCCATGCTAACTGACAATTTATAGCCTAACTGATTCTAGGCAACCAAATCTACAACAAACTAACAGATGACAGCAGTTGAGAACCTGTAGATATGAACGGAGATGGGTGGATGCATATTGTGCATTAAAGCGGCCGTGTTGTATCTATTGGAAAATTGTAACAGTATGTACCTAAGCCGTAGAGCATCATAACTTTGCACTTCCAGATAAACCGTCACCGAGGCTTGGATTCCTTGCTCCGGAACGAAGATAGGGAGAAGAAGGAGCGTGGTGCTGCATATTTTGAGGCAGTGAGTCACAGAGAAGTCAGTTTAAGAACAAAGGCAACATATAAAACTACCCAACAATGATTTTATCATTTAGCATTATTGGAGAAGTCAAATGTGACTGCATGTGAACATTTCACAAACTTCCAGCATCAGGATATTGTTTTTACCTTTCAGGGAACTTCCAGTTAAAGGATCCTCCCTTAATTTGAAGTTTGCAGAAGGGTTTGAAATAGAGCTCCACAATGATTGAGCTGCATAGAACAAACCATGTTCAGCTACCATGCTTAGCAATAACCAAGAGAAAGTTTCTGAATTCTTAGTATAATATATTCAAACTGTGAATATTATCAAGGGATATTAAAGCCACCAAGCATATGCAGTCACCAGTCAGAAGAAAAAGGAATGGATCAAGAGGTTATCAAAAGATTTATTGCATGAATTGATGACACAAGGACTTCCTGACCGGTATCGACCACCTAAGCAAGGAATAAGCAACAGCTAAGTATATCTTATCTTTGTTTCTTGATATCTACAGCTCTCACTAGTCAGTAATCATAATGAAAAGCAATGCATTAAGGTGAAGTTTTGTTCTTCTCCATAATTGCATCCAAGGCTGGGCATTACATGATTGAAGACTTCCAAACTTTGGTGACTACAAAAGTAAGCATAAAATAGGCAACTGATGATACTTGATAAGCCTACAAGAAGGCAGAGCAATCATCTACAAGCAATCTACCTTATGCAATTCAAGCATGAAATATAAGTCAATGTCTCATGATGATTACTTGAGCAGGTTGTTGAGTTCCCTTTTCAGTAAAACTCCATGCCAGATGGCTGCCACAGTATGTGACAGGTATGGCATAATACATTGCTGTATCAGATGTTGGTTCACTAACAGAAAGAATAAAAGAAAGATAGCAAAATAGGAAAATTTAGGAGACAATCTACTTTCCATCCGAGCACCAATGTTTTCAACATAGGGCCACATGTTTGACAACTGTTGCAAGTAACTAAAAAAGAAGACCACATTCACAGGTCAAGCCTTCAAAGGCCCATGAAATGAAAGTGTCAAACATAGGTTTTAGTCTGACCAATCCCTCCTTTAGTGACAGGTAACAGACCAGTTAATGGATTCAATCATGTTGAACCAGTTAAAACAACTTTTTCAGCAGTACCCATCAATAGCATTGGTATGTGAATTCCATGTTCAGACTCCATGGTACATACTTATCAATAGCAACGGTAGGTGTGCATTCCACAAACATAATTAAAAATAGTGCAGTAACATAGCTTGATAAGAGGAAGTGTCATCAAGAAATGCATAACAGAATGTCATTCATTAAAGATGGTGGAAAGACTATCAAAGAGGAAAAGACTTGTACCTTGTTCAGGAAATATCTCTCCTTCATTGAACCCATCATGAGGAAATAAGCATCCCATTCTCGACTTCCTCAAGTCATCTGCTGGCCGTGTTGCCAAATCATGACCATCTTCTGTGTCATCATCGCCTTCAGAAGCTGTTGAAGCAGATACCCAATCAGTGACAAGAGTCTCCGCACCCCTACTCTTCCTTCCAAATTTCAGTAATCGTTTAAACCCTTTTGTGACGTCCTTGTGTGACTGTTGGGATGCATTAGCAACAATCATAGGCATCGGAGCACTTCCCCATTTCTTCCTCGTTCGAGCAGCATCTGTCTCCATCATTTGGTTAAGAGGGTGTAAATTCCATGATGCTGGACTGCCTACAGGTGAATCTACAAAAGCATCAATATTTGATGCCTCATGTACATAAGGAAATGAATTGTGTAGGTGTGGATTCCATAATCGAGGGCTTTCTCCTGCTGACTCTAATGTATTCCCTGCAGAAGTACTAAACTTAGGAGAAGCAGGAGCTGTATCATAATCTGCCTGGGACAGAGACGTTTGAACATCACCATATTCTGACCAAAATTCATCAGAATTTTCATATTCTTGAATGTGTTGTGGCTTATCACTATCGGAGTCAACAGGAAAATCAGATGCCTCAAGGTCTTGTTCAGCAGAAGGTCTCTCCAACAAATCTTTATCCAGGTCAGGTGAGTCCTCTTGCTGAATTATACCTTCAGAATACTCTCCATTCTTATTCAACCTAGAAACCACAGAGGCTTTGGATTTAATGATATTAGACTCTAAAACAGGACCTGAACCTTTCCCTTTCCTGATCAATTGTTTAAACTCCTCGGTCTTGTGGACTTTATTGATAAAAGCAGCATCCCTTTGTGCCTTGGAAAACCCAGGGCTAACGGAATTGAGAGGAGAAAGGTTCTTCAATTCACCAGGAATAGCTGCACTTTTTCTCATGGACGAAGACCTACGTGGCTTGTCTTCCTTAACAAGGTTAGTCTCTTCAACAATGCTCTTGCTTCGAGAATGGAATTTTGGTTTCTCTCGTGTATTTACCCTGTTAATTGCCGCTGATGGCTTTGCATTTTCCTTTCTGAAGTCAGAGAAGTTGGAAAGTGATTCAGCAAGAGGATTTTCAGTTCGAATCATGTGCTTTACTGACACAGTTCCAGTAGACTTTACAGAAGTCTTTGGAGCTGAAGCTACTGATGGCCGAGGAGTAGAAGAAGACAAAGTTTTTGTAGAGAAAAGCTTCAGGGAGTTGGTACTTTTAGAAGAATTGTCACCAAATGAATCATTGTAGGATGTATGTTGCCCATGACCAACTTGTTTGTACAAATCATCCAGATCTTCCCCCTCTTCGTGAACAGAGTCAACAGCCTGTTACCAGAAAAAGAATCTGTTTAGCCAGAAATGATAGTTGGAAAATTAGATTTAGCAAAAGAAACAAGCAAAAAGAAAGGAGTAACAACTTTATAGAATAAAGAAATCGCCCATTAGTTTTTTTTTTCAAATGTCATGACATTTTAAGTTATTACTCCAAAAAGCACCACAAACTTGATTAGTGCCAAAAGCTGTCGGTAGAGCACATGGATTTTACCACGTGGTCATGGGTTTGAATCTAATAGTTCTGAGTGCATGGTGATAATTAAAAAACAACATAAATAAAAAGTTTATATTGTTGAGGTAAAAATGTTTAGGTTGATGTGTGAACATTCATGAATAATTAAATGCAACTTTGATAGCAGATAAAATAAGGAATGATCATTTAATATGATATTTAGAAGATATAAAATAATTATTATTAATAGTATGAGGAAAGATAGAGGGAGATATAAAAAGACTTTCCTTGAAATTATAAATGAAAATTTTAAATCTTAATTTAGATCAGGATATGGTCCTTTACAAGGCTTGATGGTGGCAAAAGATCTTATAGCCAAACCCAGATAGTTGTGACATTATGTTTTGTTGTTGTTGTAAACTTGATTAGCACCAACCAGTGAAAATAGGAGCTAAAGAATTTTAGTACAAATAAATTTGATGTCATTCATTCTCCTTTCTGCTAGATTGCTTCATTTGAACTCTTTCTCTCTAGTCTAATACAGACAATAAAGCAGTTCATAACAAAAGGCTTCAGTCAATGCAGGGTCTAGGGAGGATCATATATCACAACTAAATATGATCTAGAATAGACATAACCGAAGTAAATGTTTTGGTGTAGACTTGCATATCTAATAACATGAACTCTAGTAGTACATGAAATTAACATGTAATTGAAGAAAAAAGACATGTAAAATGATCATTTGCAAATTCTTGAACTCAATTAGTATTTAACCAGATCATATCCATCTAGATCTAAGGATGTCATTACCATAAACCTGGAAATTAATAAGTAGCAATAGTATGATGACTCTAGAGGAAATAATGCATAAACATAAAAATTAAAGGTTGTTACAAGGTGAATTTTTCACTACCTGATTTTTGCAATTTATGGATGTACTACTAATAGATCTCAACTTTCCTGCATGATGATGAGTGTATTTTGAACCATGTCTATCAGCAGTTCCTGAATATCTGGAATTCATCTCAGCTTGACTACGTTCCAGGCTGTCACGCATTGCCTTCATTTTTGCATCCTTCTGAACCCTTTCTGTTTCCCACTCTTCCAATAGCTTTGCATCTCGTTTCTGCATGTACTTAAAGAAAAATTTTCCTCTAGAATCATCTGATGGACTGACAGCATCGAACTTTTGGTTCATACTGCTACAATGCTCCTTATTGCCTACCATTTTCAGCAGGAAATTGGCATCAAAATCTACAACATTGTTCGGAATATTCCTTGGATATTTCTTCTCAGGCACTTGATCAGGAAGTACCACTGCATGTCTTTTCTCCATAGCCATGGGAACATGATCCTCCTGGACATCTACAGGTCTGCTTCTTTGAGAGGAAGCTGTCTGCTCACTGAGAGTTCCAAGCTTATGTGCAGCAAAAAGTTTTTCCAACTCATTAGCCTTCATTTGTAATTCATCATTTAATTCTTGATTTCGTTTAGATGCCATCCCAGCCGGAAGCTGCTCCATCTGATATGCAGAAGGTGGTTCAATTTCCTTAGTTTTTGTCAAAGGAAAAGCAGGCATGTGATCTGTATCACCCTGTATTATTTCGTCTACACTTCCCTTGGGAACAAATGATTGTTTAGGACAATTTATTTCCTGGTGACTGGCATCTTCTTTTCGTTTAACAGCCTTTCTTGCCACTGCTTCCTCCATTTTTACAGCATTTTTTTTCTTCTGAGATTGAGAAATCTGTAGATCACACTCCAATGACAAACCAGATGAAATTTTGAACCGGGCCTGAGAATCTGATAGGCCATTTGCTTTCACTTCTTTCGCTTCAACATCTGTTCTTCTCTCAAATGTCTGGAGTTGGTTAACCACCTCTGCTTGATCCTTCAGCTCAACACCATCTGATCGAGAAGGATTTTCTCTAGTTTGGGACTGCATAACTTGCTCTCTCCAGCTATTCTGCTTGGTCACAGCTGATACAGCTTGTGATATTTCCGGCAAAGCTACTTGATTTTTCATTTGCACGTGATCCTCTGTTTTTAAATGGATGTGACAGGCTGCATGATCTTTCAACTCAGCATTGTTGCTGGTTTCTGAAGCATCTTGATTACCCAATCCACAGTACTCCATCCTGCTCACAGAAGCACTTCTGTAATGCTTGTGCTGCCTCTTATCCAGCACTGGCCTGTCCTTGCTCATAGAAAACTTGATATCTTCAGCCTCAGTACAATCTTTATCACCAGGAAAATTTTTGCACTGGAACTGCAAAGAAGAAGAGGAAGTGACCATTCTTTCTTTAAGATCCAACCAGCATTGTGATGTTGCAGTATCCTTCAACTCAAAGGCCTCGGTCTCTTCAGATTTACTTAATGATGGACACGGCAAATTGGCAGATGTAGGATTTCCAACAGCATTCCTACTTTCTTTGTGGTCATTAAAAGTGTTACTGTTGCTGATGTTAAGATCAATGCTCATGTCACTAGCACCACTCCATCTTCTCAATACTGACTTCTCTGAAACATCAGAAGGAAGCCTCCTATGCTCCCATTTACCTGCTACTACCCTATTAACAATACCTGCAGTTGTGATATTTCGAGAACTTGAAGATTGTTCCTTTTGCTTGTTCTCAAATAGGTTGATCCTATCCTGCACGCTAAGCCGCCTAAAACTCCCTCCTCCATCCTGCTGAGCTGGCTCATTAGCTGATGAAGCACATGAAATAGGCTCCTCTGACACTGCCCTCCGCCGTTGGATGGGCTTGGCCTGCTCAGATGTGCCTAACTCTGTTGAGTTCAGCTGTGATGGCTGGCTAGTGTTGATATTGTGATGCTGGAGACCAGCACCATCAGGTGGTTTACCAGCACCACCATCCCCCAACTCTGGCTTGTCTATCGACGTGTCTGAGCTTGAGGAGGGGCAAACATTCCCATCAGCAAAACTTTTCAAATTTAGAGACACAGGCTGCGGTTGGTGCTGCTGGCCAATTAGCTCAGAATGCCTCTGGCAAAGCACAATAAATTTGTTGCATGCCTCACTGTTGCCAATACCAGGCAAGTTTCAAAGTGATTAATATCGTCATGCCAGTTTAAAGAACATTATGCATATGAGAAAAAGAAGATATCGAATAGCCAAGACAAACAAAAAAATTAATTTCAGAATTTGTCGAACACCAAGAAATATTACATAAAAAGAAAATCCTCTTGGGATCTGAAGACAGAAGAAGGCATCTTAGTATCCTAGCCAATGATTGTTGTACCGCTGAAAATGGTACGAAACAGGCAGCACATACCAATCCAAGCATGGGCCGGTATGTGGATCACCCCATTTCAGGCGATCCGGTCAAAATAATATAAAAATCAGAAAAAGCAGTGGGGCCCATACAGTTCGGCATTAAAAAAGAAAAAAAAAACAAATTAGGGCTCGCAAATTCTCACATGAATTCGTGAGCCCTCTTTTCACATATGACACTACTATCGTCGCCGCTGCTGCTGTTTCATGATGTCGCTGCTGCTGCTTTCCGATGCCGCCGCTTCGTGATGTCGCAGCTTCATGAATCCTTGGCACACTACTGCCAACGCCATTGCCGCTGTGTTCCTGCTTCTTCCTAGGTACACTCCCAGCTCTTCTCCTTCTCTTCTACCTTCTTCTTCTTCTCTACCACTGCTTCCTCTTCTTCCTTCTTCCTTCATTTTCATTTTTCCTCCTCTGTTCCTCTACCGCCCCTTCCACTTCTCCCTTTTTTCTTCCTCTCCAAAACGCTGATATATACTGGTGTAACATGTGTCGGTACACTGGTACTAACTGGTACATACCAGTCTGACAGATCACCAAAACGGGTCCGGTACCCGAAATGGTTTTATACTTACTTTAGAAGGAAATCAAGCATAAACACAAAATTCAATGATATTTAGGGATGAAAGCTGATCAGGTTTGAGTACCTGAGACTTTCTAACACACTCAAAACAGGTTTGAGTACTCTATAATCAGGTCTGGTATCAGTTCGGATAGAAAAGTAGGTACCATTCTAGCTGACACATCATCCAACAGTAATTCAGGATAACCCTATTATAAGCCACGGGTCTGTTAACAAGGTGTTAAAAAGGACATTAATGTTTAACTCCAGATATCAAGGTTCCCAAACCAGTGGACTGGCTAGGAGCCATAAGAAAGAATCATGGGAACATCCCACCACAATCACTAGAAACTTCATAGGTTGAAACAGTGATAAGAAAAAGGAAAAAAAAAAGATGGCTCAGCCATTTTGCCAGCATGGTAGGAAGAACACAGGTGTCTCAGACCCTTGACACCGCCCGCCTAAAGGTGGGCATTCCCTCAACAAGTTCCATGCTTCCTATGCATACATCCTACCAACCAGCCACAACAGCATTACCAGAAGGGAGGTTGTGGTAAAAAGTGAAATGGAAAAATTGCACCCATACATCCAGGGAGATTGTCATCAAACATCTTTCACCCAAACCAAAAGGCCTAGTAGATCTTAGTCAGCAGCATAATGAGGGTACAAGGGCACAGAGTTAGACTTAACTACCAATCTATATGTCTCCCCCAATTGCTAAATCGGTCGAAAGATTAGTCTTTTTTCTTATTTAGTTGGAAAAAGAATCTATCAGATTTAGAGTCCCAAAATTTACCTTAGGCGTTTTGCACCAAAATATTCTGCAAAAAGAAGAAGTTCAGAAACACTGTCAGTGGTAAATCCAGCAGAACATGCCCGAGCACAAGCTGTGGCCAGGTCTTGCTTGAGAGTCACAAGCCTCAAATCAATGGCTCTTAGAAGCTCCTTCCTGCAAAAGAAACCATATAAAAATTGATATTAGTAGATAATGAAACAAGAAGCAATTTTTATTTGCCAGTCTTTTTATCTTTCAAGTTTCCACTTCAGTTAGTTGTCACGTGTGAAGCTTGAAGCTTGAAGCTAGTGCATACTGGAACTTGCAATGCATTCAACGAACCTGTTTGCAGATTATTTTGATATCCATAGGCACAGGATACTCCCATATTCGGAAGCCAAATTAAAGGATGACAACATCTAGTAGATGTTTAAAAGTAATCAAGTTGCAGGTTTAAGGAAAAATAAAAGTAGTTTTTATGGTTCCACATGATACTGAATACTGACATCCTGTAGCCAAGTACAAGATACAAATCTGTAAGATATTCCTTACAACCCACTCTAGACACTGAAAGTGTCAAATTTGCTTCAGTCAAAAGTCAGGTGTACACACTGCTCTCAGGAAACATAAACATGACTTTGGCAGATTAGATCTGATGCATCTTAAAGAAATCTTTTTGGCCCTAGAGTTGAGTAGGTTTGATCTCATCACACAAGCAAAAATGTGATATTTTTCTTGTTAGTTTTAAAATTTACATTGAATTAATTCTTTTATGTTACCACTTTGTTAGATTTTCAGCACCTTGTATCTTTTTTGCATCTTGAAAACCACATAACTATATTGAAAGCAATGTTTTGAATACCGGACCATACTACCCGATATGGGCAGTCTGTATCGGTCCGCCAACAAACTGACACGCGAACTGCCCGCTACCAGGCAGTATCAAATATTTGGCCCCGTATTGAGCAATCTGGGGCTGTACCGGGCTGTTACGCACTTAGCAAGTTTTGCCTAAGTCATGTAGCACCCTTGCGTGTCTGTTCGCAAAGATCAACCTCCCCAAAACCTCTTATGGTCCCTTAGGACCTACAAAAGAGAAAACAAGTTATAGAAAGCATTTCACTCGGGATTCACAAGCAACCATTTCAACAAACACTTCATAGCCAATGCAAATTACAAACAAAAACATCATAAGCACTGAATGATCGCACAACAAAAGGTCCAAAATAGTCCACTACAGACCAAAATCCCCATAAGTGCCCACATGATACCACCTTTGTTTGCAAGCCTAAGTCGGTTACTAAAACCAACCAAAATGGGGCTACTAAGCCTACTGTCAACCCTTAATATACTGTGCAAAGTATGAACAAAACCAAAGGATACGAACATACATGAGCATTACATCAAACACCCCGTTTACAATTTTGTCTATGACATTCTACCCCACTTATTCCTTTGATATCCTCGTTGAAGCCTTTGCAGATGCTGCATCTCCTCACCTTTGCTAAGTCTTTAATCTTCTGCTCCAGCTGCAATGCGCCTCTTGACTCCCAACTGCACTCCGCCACTATTGTTGAATAGTAGAACTTTGATCTGTCATGCTGCTTCAACTTGCCAATAACTCTGACTCTGGTGTAGGGTCGGCTGAGCTGTACTGATCCCTATTGGTTCCTGTGGATCCCTTAAATGAAGAAAAAGACCATCCTTGGTATGCACAAGTCTCTCAAATACCTCATGCCGCTTAAATTTGATGGATGCTTGTTGGAGCTTTAATGAGCATCGCCTCGTAGACTTTGAAGTCTTTGGATCCTTCCTCCGAAAATTTGCCCGTCGATTCTTCTTCCACTTGGTTGTCATATCCAAGTAGGTTCACATCACTTCCGCCTTCAATTGGCATTCTGTTGGGAAATGAAGTAGACAATCTACTCTCAGTAGCACCGATCACTATTGGTAAGGATTTGACAACTATTATCTTCCCTTAGATTTCTTCGAAGGGGTCTTTGGACTTGTGCAAAGTTTCCTCTGCTGGATACATAAGACAATTATGGTACTCGGTTTCACCCATTCTCTTAAGAGTTGAGAAAACAAAGGTTACTTGAGTTTGCCCGCCTCCTCGAGGTTGTACTTCATGCATCGAGCTGGTTACAAGCCTTCGCCCGCTCTTTGCTTATACTTCTGAAGCACTCAAAGTGTTTGGACTCCTTGCGTCAGGTTAGCTACTATGATCAAACTTCTCAATGCCATCAAACTTTTGGAATGCAAGAAGTTTTCACCCCAACTTGGAGCAAATCTCTAATAGTTTTGGTCGCCTCTGGAATTGTACCTTCTTCTCCATCATCTCTGTCGCCTACTCCTCTAAGTAGCAAAGGTACAGTACCGCATACTACCTAATTTGTTCCTTGGTCGAACACTCTTGTAACGATTCGAAGTCCTCCACTTAAGACTATTTTGATGAGAAGCTCATTAACACCGGTCTTACAAAGTTACCTGGCCTCCACCCTTCAGCCTTGTCTCAGTTCTTGGAGCTTGCCTCTACATTCTTTACCTCCTCGGTCCCTTTCATGACCAAGCACTCTCCCTCCATAAAAGCAAGGGATCTATGACTCCACGAAAGTCCCGCCTCTACGATACCATGGTGCTATCATGCCCATGGCCCTACTATCCATCACCTCATATCTGCATCCCTTTCGCGATCAATAGATCCACCTTCGCGACCCTGTGGCACTCCTCCGAGCCCACCTTTATTCTAACTGATACTTGATTTTTGGTAGCTAAGTCCCTCTGGACTCGTCGTCGCTTCCTCGCCCCTTTCGACTACTTGCTTCAACACCTCTGTATTCTCCGAGCAGTTCCCCTTGGTCGATAAAAAGACTGTAACTCCCATGCATTGCCTCCGCCATCAAGTTACAGGGCTCACGCCAATTCTATTCTCCTTAGCTTCCTTGGTAATAACGTTCGCTTATTCAACCTTGTCCTCTAACTTGCTGAGCTCCCTTAAGCGAATACGAGCTTTGGAGTAGTCCAACTCTCCAACCGCTCCGATCATACTTCTACATGATCAAATCCCCCCATGGGACTCACTAGTACTTATATTCGAAATTCTCCCTCGGTGGTATATAACCCCTATATGCTGATGACAAAGGCTTTCATCCGATGCAAAATTCGATACACGTATGGAAGACCCACCTCTGCAATACCATGGCATTCACTCCTTGAATTAATGGCCCTTCTTGCTGTCGTGATATTCACTGAAGTGGAGTTCTCAATAGCTTCCGATCATACCTTCATATGATCTAGCCTCTAGCGGGACTAGTTTTATGTGTATCATATTGCCACGAATTGTTCCACCACGATCTACTACACCATGTCATTGTGGGATAAAATCGAATTGCAATCCCTCTATATATAACTTTTGTCAACACATCGCAATGCCTCTTCCACCTTTGATTGTGTTCATTTTCCTTTGGCAATCGACCTTCCCACCCGCTCTCGGGTCACACCCAGACAAAGCATAGCTCTAGGACAATCCATCGCCTACCAGCTCCCTAAGTCCACCAACTTCACTGAAATTGGTACACACTATTCTCTAAATCCGGGGCTCTGCCCCCACCAGCACAATCTTCACTGCGCACCGCTTCCTTTATGGCAACTTGAACAGCAGTACCGTGGCATATTTTTCAAGAGTACCCGCCTCCGCAAGTTGAGTCACCTTGGTTCCTCCATCAAATGCTTATCTAAGATAAGGTGTATGTGCCTCGAAACTACCTTCATCTTTGACACCAAGCAAGATGAGCCTGCTCCATCAGAATGAGGGACCCATAGAACGATATGATCCCGCTCTTGCCTCTGCAAGAGTTCATGTCCTTGACCTATATCCAAGAAAAGTTTCGTGCCTCCGCTCCATGTTCCATCTTCTATGCCGACTCCCTTCATGCGGCTTGGGTACTTCATCAAGTTATACCCAAATTGTTCCGCTCCTCGATTGCATTGAGTTGATGGTGGCCCACACGTCCACCATTTCATGGGTCAGCCCTCCGTTAAGTTCGATCTCCATATCGGCTCCAAGTGTGCCTTTATTTTGTGTTGTCTTCGGTCACTCTCCCACTTGATCTCGCAATACATCCACTAATGCATTACGTCATGTGAGATTATGCGATGACTCCTCGCCACTCACTCAGTCCGTTGAGCTTTGTGGAGTTATTGTATTGAGGTACTCCTCAACATGTGCGGTCCATTACATATGATTCTCCCTCTAGAGAACTGAGACTTATCCCTCCTGAATATCTGTCTCATTGGAGCAACTTCTATTTTCGCATCTTTTCCACTAGAAGTTTCGAAGACCACCATCCCCTTGGACTACTCTGTCTTGCTGAATAAACTGTGTATTGTTTTGCTCCCGCAAACATACTTTACTAAATTACGACTCCTCGCCAATACAACCCCCGTTGCACCCCTTATGGCCTAGTAACATACTGAACTCATTGCACAATTCAACCTTCTACGGACGTATCCTTCCCATGCCTAAGAGAAAATTTTAATGCTCCATGGTGCCAAAAAAAACGAGTTTCGGTCGCCTTGGGATGGCCACGAACATTAAATCATCGGCATACAAACCCTTCATGAGTACCGAATTATTCGAGTTAGCAATTTTCCTCACCTTTATGAGCTTTGCACAACTCTTTCGGTCGCTGAGCAACCCAACCCACTTTGCATGGTCTCATCCTTTACCAAGCGCCCCGCTTGCTTTGAACACCATCAAGTATGGTTGTCAACGTCGAGTCATAGCTCAAACTCTGTCATCCCAACCTTTGTGTGTTACGCATTCTTGCTAGTTTGCTTGTTCTCGTGATACCTCTCACACGAAGGGTTGGTTATTCCTCTGAATGTCAATCTTAGATGCCCGCTCCTCTGAGCGATTCTTTTCACGACACCTTCATTCCCATTTCCCCCAAACGGTCGTGTGTGCTAACTGCCCTCAACGCAACCCCGCTAGGTCCCCCTCGTTTACATGCCAAGTGTTTCTATGTGTGCTTGTCCTGCTCTAATACCGTATGTAACACACTTAGCTGGTTTTTCCCAAGTCATGCAACTCCCTTGCATGTCCATCAGCAAAGGTCAGCCTTTCCGAAACCTCTTATCGTCCCTTAGAACCTACAAAAGAGAAAATGAGTTAGAAAAAACATTTCACTCGAGATCCACAAGCAACCATTTCAGCAAACACTTCATAAACATCACAAGCTCTGAACAGTCGCATAATAAAAGGTCCAAAATGGTCCACTACAGACCAAAATCCCCACAAGTGCTCACATGACACCACCTTTGTTTACAAGCCTAAGACGACCACCAAAACAAACCAAAATGGGACTGCAAAGCCTACTATCAGCCCTTTACATGATGTGCAAAGCATGAACAAAACCGAAGGACACAGACATATATGAGCATTACATCAAACACCTCGTTTATAATTTTGTCCATGACAGGGCGGTAACGATCAAAATTTTGACCGTTACCGACCTGTACCGATCAGTACCGATTGATTTCAACCATTACTGAATGGTAACAGTGTTCTAATGATCAAATTGATCGTTGGAGGCCTCCTTAAAGGCTTTTAAACCCTTTCCACCCCCTTATTTCAATCCATTTCACTTTCACACTTTCTTAAACCCTCTAAAACTCATTTTTTCTTATATTCTCTCTCTTATTCTCATATTTTCACTCTCCTAAACTCAACAAAGTAATGAATTGTGGATTGAATCAAATCATGGAACTCGACAAGGTACTGGTCAAGTTTATGCACAGAAGGAGAAGGGAAAGCCAATGAATGATTTTGAGCAGATGCGACAGAGCCTACACGAGGTAGACACAGAATGAAGCTAATCATATTCACAGCCATCGTATTATAGAGAATCTTACAACTAATAGCAGTACGATGATAGTTGGTTATATTTCTCTGAGCAACAGTATGATACGGAGTAGTAAATCAGTAACGAAAGTAGGAATTCTAACATTCACTAATACACGCCTCAAGAGCCACCTCAGACACATGATTAAGGACGATCAACCTACGACCATCATCACATTGATGCACAAATGGTATACGATGTATCAATACACCATATCATGGGATCAATTTCAGGATTGGGTCCGATAATCATATCATATTGATGTACAAATACATAGGATCGAAGACTCTAATCCATCGCCCATGGAGGCTCGTTGTTCATTTTGGTGGTAGAATCAAGTATATCTATACATGTGATTAATTTGAATCTTAAAGTTTAAGTTGTATACAAAATAATCTAACAATTCAAATAATTTTTCTGTAGATAATTCAATATTAATGGAAGGATGATCCGGAATGGACCGAAATTGCAAACCTTGCACAAGGTTATTCCTTAAAGCCCAAAAAAGACATGTGACACTTTTCTTATCTAATTTATATTAGTTTTGCTAAAACTATACTAAATATATATTTATTTCTAACTTAAAAATCCTATCCTAACTTTTTTTATATTTTTCGGATATTTCTAAAGGGTTTTATGCCTATTTTAGGCGAAGTGTTCAGTACATCGTACCGTACCATATCGAGCAATGCTCGATACACTAGTACGGTACAATATTTAGAACCTTGATTAAAAGATTAATTCCAACATGTAGAAATCCTTTATTAAATTTGCTAGTCATAGGTGCCCAGCAAGCCAATCACGTGAGTGATGGCACGTGTGACTTGATACAGAATTTTTTTGCTTATTATATTTTGACGTATATCACTTTATAACTATTGCATATGTGCATATATATATTGTGATGTCCTTGGATTTGTGCAATGGGAATCGGATTGTGATGAGATCACGATGATGAGATCGATTCACCTTTAAACACATATCCTAAATAATCCCGGTCATAGGTTACTCGAGAGGAACATCGTGATAACCGGACAAACTAGTGTGCTATATACCCGTCCATATGATAGATGCAACTGGTCTCATAGCTGCTCGTGTAGGGACACTAGGGATACAATACGATGTACTGAACAGTTCCCTAGGGATACACTAGGGATACAGTACGATGTCCATAGGTGCTCATTGGAGAATGAGTTCACTGATTGATCTGCTAACGAAATGCTGGATGGTTGATGATGCCTTATTGTCAGACAACGATTCCGTAGTCCTAGTGGTGTATTTGGTCATTAGACTTGAGACACCAAGGATGTCCTGTATGAGTGCTCCACTCTTTGATACCAGACTTATAAGTTTGGCTGTCCCAGATCTAGTACAGCTGGTCATTGGGAGTGGTAGTCGACCTTACGAGGGCTATTGAGTGTCGATAGAGGATCATCCACTCTCGGCGTGATGAGAGGAATATCCCATGTGTTCTTGCTCAGACAAATCCCTGGCCAGGGTCATTCGGGTTGAGAGAGAAAGAGTTCTCCGGGAGAATCCGATTAGAGCAAGACTCGAGTAGAAATCGTATGGGTTTGACAGCACCATGCTCGATATACAGTCTCTGAGATATCAGAGGGATGAGGGACTATAGGTACACGGTAACTGAGGATAGACAGGTCCAATGGATTGGATTCCCCTGTATCGTATGGGGACTACGGCGTAGTGGCCTAGTACGTCCGTAGTCGATGAGTCGAGTGAATTATTACAGAGATAATAATTCACTGAGTTAGAAGGAGTTCTGACAGGTATGACTCACGGCCAGCTCGATATTGGGCCTAGAGGGTCACACACATATGGTAAGCATTGCGATGAGTAGAGGTTCGGATATGAGATATCCGACGGAGCCCTTTTCTTATTGGATGTAGATCCAATACCCACTTGGGGTGGACCCATTAGGGTTTGATAGGGGACCTCTATAAATAGGAGAGATTCAGAGCCTCATAAGCTAGAGCCTTTGCTTGCCTTTCCTATTCTCCTCTCCCTCTCCACCTCAGAGCAGGCCTGGAGTTTTGAGGAGCGTCGTCGCAGCCCTGCTGTGTGGATCACCGCTAGAGAGGACGCTTGACCTCCTTCACCCTCTCCTAAGGATCTGCAAGGAAACAAGGATATACAATCTCCCTAGGTAACACAATCTACTCTATACGCAGTTTTAAGTTTCGCGGATTTTGCGCACCAATCTTCGCACGACGATGAACTTCTCTTTGGCAATCGAGGATTTTGTTTTCTTGTTCTTCCACTACGCATGTGATGTCGCCCCCAAGATTTCCCAACAAAATTTCTGAACACAAAAATTCATATACTTACTCATTTAAATTAAACCAGAAAACTGGAACTTGGGAATGCAATAGGCACAAAATGAGGGTATTTCACTTATAAATGAGGGTCAATATCTGGGGTAAGAGGATTAAAGGGAGGTGTTTAAAGCTCCATCAATGGCGACCAAAAATGTTAGACAAAAGCCTAAGAAAAGAGTAACTTCAAAAGCATGAAAACAATATCACACATTGCCAACAGCTCCTATCCAAGCTAAACTTTTCAGTCAAGAATTTGCAATCTTCTTTATTGTTTGGCATTCTAAGTTTGAGACCTTCAGAATGTATTGTGAACTACATAAGTAACGTTAAATGACTCCAATTGTCACAAACACATTCAACCAAGCTTATTTTTTATTAATGAATCCCCTACCTACATTTTGTAGTCCAGCTTAAACCCTGCAACTAAATTTTACCATGCATCTGCACAACGTGAACATTTCTACTCCCAGCTATCCTTACCGATACCAAACTGATTATCAGAAGAAAGCCTTTCCTAACAAAGATGTTCTATAAAACCATGCAAGAAAAACAAGGAGAAAGTTTCTTAATTTTCCCCTCCACCATACATAACTTCTTTTTTCCTTCAATCCTTGTGTCTATCATTTGCTCTGCTCATTGCTATGTGAGGGGACCGATGAAGGACCATACCAACAGACAAACTGAAATCCAGGTCATAAAGATCCATGTCAACAAGTCAGTTGCCAGCCAGGAAATACATGATGGCTGTATTTCTTTTGCAATTTTCATTACTAAATTTTTATTTTCACATTAAGCGAATTGAAATTATAAAATATTTTTTAAAACAGATAGTCTAGATGTGGATTTCCTTTTCACAACACAATTAAAGATTAGATGGTTTAACACCTCCAGATTTCTAACTCAAATCAAATCCTAATCTTACACAAGCTATTGATTACTTTAATAATGAGGCTGCTAAGATCTAATGTAAGGCCATTGATAGTTAATTGGAACGATTAGCATGATTTCCTCAAAAGAGATCATGAGTTCCTAAAAAAGAGATTTCTACTTTCTCATAAAAGTAACAATCTTGAGGATTCATTTATATATATACATATATGTGTAATGCCATCAAACCAGGGGAGAATCAACAGGTAGGTTATTCTAGAATTGCAATATTGATTTGATTGTTTACTTATTAGTTTATCTCTTCCTTTAAATAACAGAATTCTAGAAAAAAGCAAACGCATACAAAATAAAAATCATATCACCAACTTCACTACAAATAATGGGAAACTTCATACTAGCTTGTTCAAGTAAGCAATAAGAAGAGAAGTTTACTTTGTTATATCTGCAGCTGCTACAGTATTTGTACCATCTTCACCTGAATAAAAATCCAGACAAAATTTTGTATTAACAAAAGATGAAGCTAATACATCAGTTACAAAACAAAAGGCAAAAACAACACATGAATTATTTCTTAAAGAAGAACCATCAAAGGCTTTCTATGTACCAAATAATGTTTGAAATCTTACCGATGATACAAGAAATATGAGAATCAAATGCACAGAATTATGGTAAGACAATGAGTAATGAGTTATAATGTATATAAACATTATCAGGGAAAACATGACACACTAATCAAGGGAAAAGTGTGAACGCAGAGTCATAATTATGAAAAGATGAGGGTGATTGAAACGTATTGGTTACAGAAAGTAATCTCTACTACAGGCTCTCATTTACATCATTTTTATATCCAATGCTGTAGAAAATCAAACATACCTGATGTACCAGGAAGTGTATCTCCTCCACCCTGGATTAGCAAGTTGTGCAAGTTCAGACAATGCTAAATGGAAGTAGCTTCAAATTCCAACTATCTACAATCAAGTGCATTACCTGTGCATATATTCTCCTGGCCCCTTCTAACTGCAACATCTCTGCATAATAGGTATTGGCTGATTCCAGCACCTCAGGTGTACTCACAAACCGAACAAACCTGCAACCAATACTTATTGTTAAAGAAAACAAAAGTCCTTCGAGCCACCAATAGTTCCTGGAGTATACCACATCATAAATCATGAAAAATTGGCTGAAGACCCATTTGATTGGCAGAAGTGGCCGCACTGTCTCAATCGTACCTTTCAAGAGTTCCTTTGTTGAACCATGAGCCAGCATCGTGAGATTTTTCAAGCTCGAGCTTTATCGACTTGTCTACCCGTGCAGCCTGCTCGTCTGCAACCTTCAAATGCGTGATGAACGGCTTCAAGAAACCAGAAGCAATCTTCTCAGTTTTTCCATTTCCCGAGACAAACAATTCGCACCTGCAAAAGGTAATCTTCGTCTTTACAAGATATTGTCAGAAAATAAAACCCCCAAACCCATCTTGAAGGAGCATTCTCACCGTGAGCGTCTAGGCGAGAGCTTGAACACGGCGCAGTCAAGAGAAGTGTCTGAATTCATCATTCGACCAAGCAAAGCAGCTCCTTTATCATCCCCTGGCAACTCCACTCCCCCGCAACCCAAAATCCTCAAACCCTGCAATATTTCAAACCCACCATGCATCGCCCAAATTCCAATAAAGGGAAAAACGAAATTAACTACACCACATCGAAGCGTGACTCAGATCTACCAGATCAAAGCAACCTCCTGTGCATCCACATCAGAACCAAAGCCCTAAACATAAAAGGACAGTCCCGACAAGTATCCACGCAGATTCAACCGACCCGCAACGGATTCCCGCAATGCGAGGGCATCAAACGCCCCGATCGCCCGATCGAGGCCGTCGAGCGGCGGGGAGGGGAGGTAGCGAAGCTAGGGCCGCATCAAGAACGCACTTTGCAGCCGTCTCCGCGGATCACCGGGCTCGATCTGTGATCCAGGTGACGGTGGGCGTTCAAAACCGATCAAGGAGCGGTGGGCGCCAATGGGGGCGATGTAGGAGAGTTCTGGCTCCGACTCACAGCGCAGTGTCGCGTCTGGTGGAAGAAGTGTTTGAGTTGCCGTCCGCTTTGCTCCTCCCTCACCACATCTTATTCTTCCTTAGGTAGAGGAGAGAAGAAGAGTCTCTGAGAGAGGGGTTCGTGTGTGTAGAGGGAGTGTGTCTTCGTGTGGGGGACTTTGGGAACAGCTTTCTGGTGGCTCGCAAAGGAAACTTGAGTTCCCCATAATACCCCTGAACTTTGCCAAATTTTCATTCGATGGTACTTCTTCTACAATCCACAAAAATTTATATTTTAGTTAATTAAAAATATTCAAATTTTAATTTATATTTTTTAGTTGAAAATCATTTTAGGTTCACTTTATTTTTTTTCTTGTACTATTAATACTAATTGTCTCATTCCTCTTAAATATATTTTCTCTCATTTTATTACAATGTGGTCATCCATCTTTTCCATGTTTTCTACTATAATTCAGTGAACAAAATCCTATATAATTTTTTATTCAATTTAAATTTTTAAATATTATCTTTAATGTTAACGTTAATCATTTGCCCATTAGAGTTACCAATGTGATTAACATAATTAATTATCATAATAAAAATGATACAACAAAAACCTATAAACAAAAATAAATCTTTTTTTTTCTTGCTTTTCTTATCTCGAGAGAAGGCTTATTAGGCATATAAACAGTAAGTATTTTCTGAAATAAAAGTATTTTATTTATTAGTTGAAATTGTCATGTCCCTAAAGATTATATCATTACTCTCCAAGTGAGAGATAAGATTAGATTGTTGACTGATATGAATTCAAGCTCAAAGATTAGAGTATAAGCTAGTATGAAAATATTATTAGAACTAAAGTGTCGACTTGTTGAGGTTAAATATTTGAATCATCTCAAGTGCACCAGATTTGATCGAAAAATTATAATAATTTTACGTCTTCACTTCTTCTAGGCCATCTCATGCATTCATCATCTAAAGGGTTTGAATCAGGGTGAGTATTTTGTCCGATCCATAGATTTCTTGAAATAAAAGCTGGCACCTCTAAGAGAGGAGTTGTTAGTAAATGGACTATCACAAAATAATGATGTCATTGGTAAGGCTATAGAAAGATCGGGTGAGTTTGAGACTACTCAGAAAATCTCAACACATTAGGTTTTAAAAACCTTCAACCTCATGGAGTAGGGTTAGGAGCAATGGTTGTTAATTTTAGAATCATTTATATTCTTTCATAACAATGGAGGAAACTAAAAAACCAAATAGATATGAGTAAATAATTTCATTATAATTTTTCTAAAAAAATTAATTTTTGAAAGAATATTTAGACACTATAAACTTCCAATTTTATCAATACTCATTTTGTCCGAATATTTAGACACTATAAACTTCCAATTTTATCAATACTCATTTTGTCCTTCCCTTGGTGCCTGTAAATATTTTTAGAAGTGATAAACTCAGAAAGGTATAGGCTCCATACCCATCGATCTCCTTTAACAAATGAATACTTTTATTTTTTTAATTTAAATTTATATTAAAAATTATTAAAAATAGGTTTATTCCAGTATCGATTAGAGATAATGTTGATGAGATATTTGAACAAACAAAAGTAATAACAACTTAAAAAGATAGATTATTTATTTAAAGAAATATTGGTAAATCATGGATCTTTCCATAAAAGAAGCTTTGATTAATCCCACCAATTTTTGTTCTAGATTTAATAATAATTTAATAGATATCTTTTCATATAAGGAGGATTTCTTAGGACTTGGTTCCAAGGGTTAGGGTATGTTAAGATCAAAATCAGCATTAAAAGGGGGGTGAATTAGTGCTTCGATAAAAATCTCAATGATTCGAAAACTTTCGTTCGTTGAAAAATCATGTCGAAAATATTGAATGTATGCTTAGCTTAGAATAAGTGTAATAAGTAATTAAAATAATATTAATGATAATGAAAAGTAAAACAGAAATATAAACCGAGTTTTATAGTGGTTCGATCGTCGTGACCTACGTCCACTCCTGATTCCTCCTCTGTTGAGGCCAATGCATCCACTAACGGTCTTCCTTTAATGAGCATAGACCAACTACCCTCGTACAACTCTTTTCTCATTTTCATTGGTTTAGGAGATAATCTTTACAACCCACTCACCCCTCTCTTAAACTAAAATCAACACTTAAGCTATAGGAGAGGAATTCTCGTAAGATTACAATAACGTTTTCCTCAATTTTTGTTCTCAATTTATGTTTACCGAGCAAGGATGAGTGGGATTTCTATAGGCCCCAAATGGCTTCAAAAGGTGGAGCCAAAATTTAAATCCCTGAGATTTCAAGGTATTGGTGGTACCACCGTCAGTACTAGGCAGTACCACTGCCTACCAATCTGACACTATGCGGTACTACTGCTCAGTCTGGTGGTACTACTGCCTGACACACTGTCATTAGGTGATACCACCACCCAATCTAGCGGTACCACCACCTAACACAGTTTGGGAGACTATGTGTGGGCGATACCACTACTTGACACAGTCTTGAAGACTGTGTCTAGGTGGTACCACCATCTAGTTTGGGTGGTACTGTTGAATCTCGTATTTTGATGATGAAACCAATTTATAAGTATTTGTGTTTTAATCTGTATTTTGAATGATGCAGGATGCTTCGATCAGGATGAGACAATTAAAGTAGAAAAATCATATTGGGACAGACGAACATATCAGAAGATTGGACGTTGAGTCGGTGGATCAGTCGACATATCGACAGAAGGCTTTGAGCCGTGGATTCATGCATCGGGCCAAGAAGAGTAGATATTGCACTAAGGATATCAGAGTTGCGGAGTCAACTGGCCGATTGGGCAATAGACCGCAAGAGAGGACGATGCGCCGAAGAATCGGACGAAGCGTCGAGGGATCAATGACATGTTGGACAACTTGATTAATGCTTAGTATTAATTGTCTAGATCAAAGTGTGTCTTTACATATACAAGATTAACTAGATAGCAAGGCATAAAGCAAAATGAAGTCCCGGAGTCAAGGACGTGATTACGTTGGGAGTTCGAGAGTTTGTCGGAAGTCCAGACATTCGTCGGAAGTTCTGGAGGAACCACCTGAGAAGTCTCGGAGCTTGCCAGAGAAGCTCGTTGGAACTCGCCAAGAAGATCGTCGTGAAGTCTAGGAGCTTGTTGGGAGTCCATTGGAATATTGCTGAGAGATCGCTGGAAGATCACCGGAAGCTCGCCGAAAGAATAGACATATGGACTTGTTTAACTTAGCAAATGTCTTAGGATTTCGTAGTTAGCATGTAATTAGGCTTGGATTTGGGCCAACCCAATTGGGGGCCAGCTAGGCCTATTTAAGAACTGTGTTAGCCCAATAAGAAGCCCAAATAGTGCCCTAAGAAGTCTCACCATCGTGGCACAATCTTCGAGACTGTGTCAAGCGGTGGTACCGCCAGTCTGGGCGATGGTACCACCCAGCGCAGGCGGTGGTACCGCCCATGCCCGGGGAACCTGGGGTGAAAAAGTTTTAGGCTCCAAGTTTGAATCAACTTGAAGCCTATAAATACTCCTCTCATCCCTGGTTAAAGCACACAAGCACAGAGAGTTCAAAAGTAGAAAAACGTTGTATAAATCCTTTGTGAGAATCCTCCTCTAGTCTAAGTGTTAGAATTCTATAAGAGGAGAGTGAGTGCTTGTAAGGGTTATCTCCTAAACTCGGTAAAAGGAGAAGAGGGGTGTAAAAGGTGATTGACCTTCGCCTATTGAAGGAAGGCCTCTAGTGGATGCCGGTGACCTCGTCGGAGGAGGAAGCCGAAAGTGGATGTAGGTCACGTTGACCGAACCACTCTAAAATCTGGTTTACATTTCCTTTATGTTATTTATCTTAACTATAAACTACCTTTTTTACTTTACATCAAATACGTTTCTGTACACTTTCAAAGTTAAGATCTTTACGAAAAGGTTTTTATCGAAAATGGTTTTTATCGAATGAAGTTTTAATAGAGACATAATATTTCCGCTGTACTAATTCACCCCCCCCTCTTAGTACCGACCCCGATCCTAACAATTGGTATCAGCGCCACGGTTTTCTACTTTGGTTTAACACTCAAATAGAAATGGCTCATTTCGGCTTTCAAGATGGTCACTCTCTCATTCGTCCTCCCTTTTTCAATGGGACGGACTACACTTATTGGAAAACTCGAATGAGAGTTTTCTTGCTTTCGTTAGATTTAAATTTATGGAATATTATCGAGAACGATTTTCGAATATCTTCTCTTCCAATGAACCATTAGAATGATTTAGATAGCAAGGCATGAAGTAAAATGAAGTCCCAGAGTCAAGGACGCGATTACGTTGGGAGTTCGTCGGAAGTCCGGACATTCATCGGAAGTTCTAGAGGAACCAGCTGAGAAGTCTCGGAGCTTGCTAGAGAAGCTCATCGGAACTCACCAAAAAGATCGTCGTGAAGTTCAAGAGCTTGCCGGAGTCTGCCGGAACATTGGCAAGAGATCATCGAAAGATCACCGGAAGATCACCGGAAGCTCGCTGGAAGAATAGATATAGGGACTTGTTTAGCTTAGCAAACGTCTTAGGATTTTATAGTTAGCACATAATTAGGCTTGGATTTGGGCCAACCCAATTAGGAGCCAACTAGGCCTATGTAAGAATTGTGTTGGGCCCAATAAGAAGCCCAAATAGTACCCCAAGAAGTCTCACCGTCGTGGCATAGTCTTCGAGACTATGTCAAGCGGTGGTACCGCCAGTCTGGGTGGTGGTACTACCCAGCGCAGGTGGTGGTACTGCCCGTGCCCAGGGAACCCAGGATATGAAAGTTTTAGGCTCCAAGTTTGAATCAACTTGAAGCCTATAAATACCCCTCTCATCCCTGGTTAAAGCACACAAGCTCAAAGAATTCAAAAGTAGAAAAATGTTGTAGAAATCCTTTTATGAGAATCTTCCTTTAGTCTAAGTGTTAGAATTCTATAATAGAAGTGTGAGTGCTTGTAAGGGTTATCTCCTAAACCCGATAAAAGGAGAAGAGGGGTGTAAAAGGTGATTAGCCTTCGCCTAGTGAAGGAACGCCTCTAGTGGACGCCGGTGACCTCATCGGAGGAGGAAGCCGAAAGTGGATGTAGGTCAAGTTGTCCGAACCATTCTAAAATCTGGTTTGCATTTCCTTTATGATATTTATCTTAATTGCAAACTGCCTTCCTTACTTTACATCAAATATGTTTCCGTACGCTTTCAAAGTTAAGATCTTTACGAAAAGGTTTTTATCGAATGAAGTTTTAATAGAGACGTAATCTTTCCACTACACTAATTCACCCCCCCCCCCTATTAGTGCCGACCCTGATCCTAACAGGTACCACCGTCCAACCCTACTATAGGATACTGAATGGGCCAAACAATCGACTCATTTAAGCCTTGATTTGGCCCAATTAGCTCTTAACTGAGTTGAGATTATTTCACCTTAATACTGACTCAATTAGACCTAAACTAACTTGATCTACACAAATTATTATAAAACACAAATCATATGTTGTCCGACATGTCATTGGTTCTTCCGATGCATCGTCCGATCCTTCGACGCATCATCTTCTCTTTCAGCATATTGCTCAATCGACATGTTGACTCTCGCAACTTCTGATCTCCTTGGCACAATGTCCAATCTTTCGGCCCAATGTCGAACTCATTGCACAAAGTCATTCTATCGCCACGTCGACCGATCCTTTGGCCCGACGTCTAATCTCTTGACATGTTTAACTTCGGCCCAACATCTAATTCCTCCTACTTCAATCAATTTGCCTCTCCTCGATTAAAGCTAGTCTTACATCACTCAAAACGTAAATTAGATCGAAACTCAAAATTGATTTTATCATCAAAATCCGTGGTTCAACAATCTCCCTCTTTATGATGATAACAATCAATTGATGGTAGAGTTTAAACTAAACAACTATATCAATATGTCATATTGATAGAAACTTTGAATTCAGAAAATCATGACTATTTCATCATTGCATGCATCATAAATATTGAAAGAACTAATTAATCACATCATTGCATGCATCTTAAAATCATGAGTATTCCATGTATAATCAAAATACACCATGCATGATCATCATCATAATTTCTCCCCCTTTGTCATTAACAAAAAAGAAAAGTGCAACTAGCAAGTTTTAAAGCTAGCAATTTAGCAAGATTTACTTCACTTTAAAATATGCAAGCTAACAAGTTGACAAGTGTTACTTCTCTTTGAAATACGAAGGCTAGCAAGTTTTGCTTCTCATGGGATGAGTAAGCTAACACTTGTCTCTTGAGATGTGCAAATCTAAAAAGATAGACAAGATAATACTTTTTGCTTCTCTTTTGAGATATACAAGCTTGCAAGTTTTGCCTTTCCTTGAAACATATAAGTTAGCAATTCTTGCTTCCTTTTGCAATGTACAATTTTATAAGTTTTGCTTCTTGAGATGGGTAAGATAGCAATTTTGCTTGAGATTACAAACTAACAATTTATCTTCCTTTTATAATATGCAAATTAGTAATCTTTCTCCTCCTTTGTCATTGTCCAAAGAAAAGAAATAATATAATATTATAAATATTTTTTCCTTTACATCAATTTTCAAACATAACATAAGATATATAACCAATTGCAAACATATTAAAAGATATCAATATCAAAGTTCATGAATGATCAAGTCATGATTTATTTTGATAAGTCTCTTCTTTTGTAAATAGCAAAATAAATCTTAGGAGATCAAATACTAATCAATCTTCAAAAGAAATTTTAAGTCATGAATTTTGAGAAATCAAGAGAAAAATCATGATTCATAACTATTCTCTTTAACAAAAAGAAACGAACAAGGATCTTGATTCATAAAAGATATCAAGTATCAAATTATGAGAAATCAAGAATTTAACATGCCTAAGTTTAACATTCAAGCTAGCAATTTTTTGTTTCTTTTGTATCAATATTTTAATCATAACATAAATACAAAGAAATCATATGAAAATCATGACATGAAAGTAATTAATATGAAAGATCAAGAAGGGTCAATTCATAAATACCAAAAGATAATTCATTTTGACAAATCTTCTTTTTAGTGAAAGAGGGAATAAAAAGAATGATTCATAAAAAAAATCAATTCATAATTTTGAGAAATCAAAAGAGAAATCATGATTAATTTGGATAATTCTCTTTAATAAAATGAAAGAATCATAAAGACTCATTTAGTTACAAATCTAGCCTTATTTCAAATCATGATACCTTATTCATCTTACTTATTCCTAAAGACTTATTTAGTGTCAATTACAAGATGATCACTAAGTCTAGGAACAAGCGTTCAAACAATATTTCTCTCAAATTGATTTAATTCTTTATGCATTGAAAAAACCCATGAGTCATCTTTGAGAGCATCGTCAATGCATTTAGGTTCAATTTGAGACAAAAAAATAGCATTTACACAAAAATTTTAAATGAAGAACAAGTTTGAACACCTTTTGATGTATCTCCAATAATTAGCTCCTTAGGATGTGTATCTATATACTTTCATTCTTAAAGTAAGGATTCTTTGGATGTAGATGCATCCAAGTTGCTTGGGAGAAGAGAATTCTCATTCAAATTCAATGTATCAAATTCAAAATTATCATCAAAATTATTTTTCTTAAATTTGGGAGACTAGTTAAAAATAACATTGATATATTCCTCAATAACTAAATTTTTTTTATTGAAAACTCGATAAGTTTAGGAACAGAGGAATATCCAAGAAAAATCCATTAATCAGATTTTGCATCAAATTTTTCTAAGGCATTATTTTTATTTAAAATGAAATATTTATAACTAAAAACTTTAAAATATAAAATGTTGGGTCTTTTATTATTCTACAATTCATAAGGAGTTTAAGATAATAGTGGTCGTATAAAAACCTTATTCATGACATAACATGTCATATTAATGGTTTTGGCACAAAAATATTTGGGTAGGCTATGTTCGTTAAATATGATTTTTGCCATCTCTTATAAACTCCAATTTTTTCTCTCAACAACTTCATTTTGTTATGAATTTCTTGGAGTACATAAATTATAGTCATACCCATTTGAATCACAAAATTCTTAAAATTCATGGTTTTTAAATTTACCACCATGAATTTTAAATTTACCACCATGATCACTACAAATAGAAGAAATCACAAAGCCTTAATCATGGTTTTTAAATTTACCACCATGATCACTACAAATAGAAGAAATCACAAAGCCTTTTTCATTTTGAACTTATTTGCAATACTTTATAAAACATTTAAAACAATCACTTTTATGTATCATGAAGTATATCCAAGTATATCTATTATAATCATCAACAATCACAAAAGCATATTTACTACCTCTTAGACTTGTAATATCAATTGGTCCAAATAAATCCATATGAATTAATTGTAACGGTCTAGAGGTAGCTTGATTTTTAGGTTTTAAGCTACTCTTTATTTGTTTACCTAGTTAGCATGCATCACAAACTTTATCTTTGACAAATTTAATTCTAGACATTCCTCTTACAAGTTTTTAGTTGCAATTTGTAAAATCAATTTTATACTTGCCTGACTTAATCTCCTATGTCAAACCCATGCATCATCGTTTAAAATCGAAAAATAAGTTTTATCACAAAAATTATCAAGATCAATAGTATATACATTATTGCTCCTTAAGATAATCATAGATTTAATTTTATGTGGTATCTCTATTATACAAGCATTAGTGTCACATCCTGGATTTTTTTTTTTATATATCTTTCCACACATTTAGGCCAAATAGATAAACATCACTTTATTCATCATTCATAAACATTTATTATAATTCATTTATTACAATCCATTTATGTCGAGTCATAAATAGAAAAGTAAACTAACTTCAAGAATCATCCAAGTGGCTCTACCTAGCGGTAGAGGAAGGTCTGCTCTCCACTGGAATCTGATTTAGTACCAGAGGGAGATTGCTCTGAAAATCAAAAACAAAGAAAATTCAGCAACGCTGAGTAGGAACCCCAAAAGTCAACTCAAAATGTATATATGATCAAAATTCAATCAATCATCCCATTAGCGTATATCAAGTACCCGAAGGAGCACTCCCCCAACAGCGGATGGAGAGGCTTTATCCTACGGGATGAGTTTGTGTTCTCCTAACAGCGGATGGAGGCAAACTCATATCACACTCCCAACAGCGGATGGAGTGGTGTCCCACACCCACCAAAGTGGGGACACGTTCCTCCCAACTACGGATGGAGGAACCGTCCAGCCGCCACGTCTGACGGCCCACTAATCCCCGAAGGGAATCGCCCTACCTGCTCTCGGCAGGAAAATAATATAATCTCACACTAGTCCTGTCCATTTCGAGATGAAATAACATATTTAAAACATCTCTTTCAAATATCATCAATATCAAATAATATAAATTAGCCCTCAATTGACTTGAACTCTAGTTTAATCGATTCAATTGAACTCGATTTACTAGAGCCTAATTGAACTGATCTCTAATCCTTATTTAACTGGTCTGGAACCACCCTAGACTAGTATAATTTAGACTAGATTAAGTTCAATTTAGGTTAAACTAACTTGAATAAGTCAATCAATTCGGAATCACCTTGAATTGATCTAGACTAATTAAGTCTAGTTTAGTTCAATCAATATTTGGGCTCAAGTTCAACAATAATATTGGGCTAGATTGAGCCAGTCCATCTACTGGTCATGTGCATTATACATGATTGAGCATGCATTACACAAAACTGGCCCAGCCCTGGCCCATGGACTAGTTATGTGTGTCGCATATGACCACCCATAATGGTTGGGCTAAGGTAGCCTATGGGCCAAGGCCTAACCCGTGGGTTGGGCCTGGCCTATAAGCAATTTCATTCCAATTAATATTCAATTTCATATCATAGCATATACCCATTAACAACATAAATAAAAATATAATAATGCATTAAAAGATAGATGAGGAGAAAAGCTTAAATACAAGGAAATAACATTCTCAATTTGACTAGAAATCATAAGACATTAAAAGTGGGACTAGGAGATAAGTTTTGATATAAGGAAATAGCCTTCTAAATTCAAATAAAAATTATGTTTTCAATACATAAAAATTTCAACATATTCTAGTCATATTTTAAATTATTCATAATAATATAGTTTAAATTTCAGATCAAAGAATATCAAAAAAGGATTTTAAATAACATATTCTAGTCTAACAAGATTTTAATCTAAATAAGATTAAAAATAAACTGTAATATAGAAAATATATCATATAAAACATATACCTTTTTAACATATTTAATTCTACAATAAAAACCTTAATCATGGGTCAAAGAATATTATGAAAACTTTAACTGATTACTTTAATACAAAAATTTTGACATTTAAAGAATTGATACATATTTTTTAAATTATAAAACTTTCAACGTTTAAAGAATCAAAATAGAAGCTAAAACTTTTAAATTTAAGAAAGGTAGGGAGACCTACCTCTTGTCAACAGGGTGTAACTCCTCGTTCTCTTGTTAACAAGGTGTAACTCCTCGTTCCTCCCGCTACCAGGCTCGACTAGGTGAGGAACGAAGGAGAGAAATCCCTCCCCTTTAAATAGGAGGAGGTGAGCCTCTATTAAGGGAAATTCATTTTAATTTTTATATTTATTTAATATAAATTATTTCCATTTAATATACTAACAAATATGATATCATTATATTTGGAATACTTAATAGATATTTCCTTAATTCATATCAACAAACAAGGAAGTAGATTAAGATTTCCTTAAATTATAATAACAAGTAAGGAAATAAAATCAATTCATAACTTAAATATTTGATTTGATTACATTTTCCCTCCTATAGGAAATTTGGTCCCCAAATTTAGCTTACCTTAATAGAATAGATCAGGATACTACTCTCGCATATCTTATTCTCTTTCCCACGTTGCCTCTTGGTCTGAATAGTGTTGCCAAAAAATATTTACCAAAGGTATAATTTTGTTCCTTAGAACATGTTCTTTCCTTTCCAAGATCTGGGTTGGTTGTTCTCTAAAAGTGGCATCATCTCGTAGTTGTAGAGGTTGGTAAGATATGACATGTGATGGATCCTTGATATATCTTCGAAGCATTGACACGTGGAATACATCATGGATGCTAGCCAAAGCCGGGGGCAATGCCAATCTGTATGCTACAGGCCCAACCTTTTGTAAGATCTCAAATGGGCCAATAAATCTTGGGGCTAACTTTCCCCTTTGACCAAACCTCATAACTCCCTTGGTTAGCGACACCTTTAAGAAGACGTGCTCACCAACTTCGAACTCTAGATCTCTTCGCCTTTGATCTGCATAACTTTTCTGACGATTTTGAGTTGTTAATAATCTTTGGCGTATAATTCGAATATTATCAGCATCTTTTTGAATTAATTGAGGCCCCAAAAGCTTCCGTTCTCCCACCTCATCCCAATATACAAGTGATCTGCACTTTCTTCCATAAAGAGCTTCAAATGGAGCCATCTGTATGCTAGAGTGGTAACTATTATTATAAGAAAACTCAATTAGATGTAAGTGCATATCCCAACTTCCACCAAAGTCTAAAGCAAATGCTCTTAAGAGATATTCAAGAGTTTGTATTGTCCTTTCAGATTGGCCATCGGTTTGGGGGTGAAAAGCTGTACTAAATTTTAATTGCGTGCCCAAAGATTTTTGTAGACTTCCCCAAAATTTAGAGGTGAATCTTGGATCTCTATCTGAGATAATGCTAATTGGCACCCCATGATATCGAATAATTTCCTTAATATATAAGCTTGCTAGTTTAACCAATGAATACTTCTTGTTAATAGGAAGGAAGTGAGCAGATTTAGTAAGTCTGTCTACTATTACCCAAATTCCGTCATATCCTTTCATAGTCTTGGGTAATCCTATCACAAAATCCATAGTGACTTGCTCCCACTTCCATTCAGGAATCGAAATCCTTTGCAACTTTCCCGCAGGTACTCGATGTTCTATCTTCACCTGTTGACATATCAGACATTTAGAAACAAACTCTGCTATATCTCTCTTCATACCACGCCCCCAATAGTTTTGGCGTAAATCTCGATACATCTTAGTAGTCCCGGGATGGATATTAAATTTTGATCTATGTGCCTCCTCTAATAATTGCATCTTTACTGGATGGCTTTCGGGAACACAAAGTCGATTGTGGAATGTAATAGAACCATCTTTGGCTTGGAGGAATTCAGGTCTAGATCCTTGAGCTATTTCCTTAACTATCATTTGAAGATATGTATCTTCCTTTTGACCTTCTTTAACCTTTTTCTACCAAAAATGATTGTGCCATCAAACACACAAGAAAACCTTTATTTGTCTCCGATAAAAGTTTAAGTTTTAAGTCTGCTAACTCCGTTATCATAGAATTCCTTTGAATATTCATATAGGCTACAAGACTGTAGGTATTTCTGCTTAAGGCATCAGCAACTACATTAGCTTTCCCAGGATGGTAGTTGATATTAAAATCATAATCCTTTATAAAGTCCAACCACCTTCTTTGTCTCATATTTAAATCTTTCTGTGTGAAAATATATTTGAGACTCTTATGATCTGTGAAGATTTCGAAAGTCTATCTATAGAGATAATGCCTCCAAATTTTCAGTGTAAAAATGATAGCTGCTAGCTCTAAGTCATGAGTAGGATAGTTCTTTTCATGAGGCTTTAATTGCCTCGATGCATAAGCAACTACCCTCTCGTTTTGCATTAGAATGCAACCAAGCCCTTGTAGTGAGGCATCACTATACACTACAAAACCTTCTCCCCCTGAAGGAATCACCAAGATAGGAGCACTGGTTAATTTCTTCTTCAATTCTTGAAAACTTTGTTGACATTTATCATCCCACATGAATTTTATGTTCTTTTGTGTCAACTTGGTCAATGGTGCTGCTATTTTTGAAAAGCCTTCTATGAATCTTCTATAGTATCCAGCCAAACCCAAGAAGGTTCTAATCTCTGAAACATTAGAAGGCTGCTTCCATTTTATCACAGCTTCAATCTTGTGAGGGTCAACAGATATGCCAACGCTAGAAATTACATGACCGAGAAACATAATTTCATTGAGCCAAAAGTTGCACTTGCTTAACTTGGCATATAGTTTCTCTTGCCTTAGGACTTCCAGAACTGTCTTAAGATGGTGTTCATACTTTGCTATGCTTTTGGAGTAGATCAGGATATCATCAATGAATACAATTACAAATTTATCAAGATAAGGGTGGAACACCATATTCATGAGGTCCATGAAGGCAGCTGGTGCATTTGTGAGTCCTGTTGAATCTCGTATTTTGATGATGAAACTACTTGATATATGTTTATGATTTGATCTGCGTTTTGAGTGATGCAGGATGCTTCGATCATGATGAGACAATTAAAGCAGGAAAATCATATTGTGCTGGAGGAACATGTCAGAAGATTAGACGTCGGGCCGGTGGATCGGTCGACGTATCGACAGAAGGCTTCGGGCCGTGGACTCGGGCATCGGGCCAAGAAGAGCGGGTATTGTGCCAAGGATATCGGAGTTGCGGAGCCAACTGGCCGATTGGGCAATAGGCCGTAGGAAAGGACGATGCGCCGAAAATCAGACAAAGCGTCGAGGGACCAATAACATGCCGGACAACATGGTTAATTGCTTAGGATTAATTGTCTCGATCGAAGTTTTGTTTACATGTGTAAGATTAACTACGATGAAAGCAAGACATGCAGCAGGAGTTGCGCCGGAGTCAAGATAATGATCACGTTGGGAGTTCGAGAGTTCAACGGAAGTTCGGACAGTCGTCGGAGGTTCTGCGGGAAAAAATCCGAGAAGTCCATAAGCTTGCCAAAGAAGCTCGTCGGAACTCGCCAAGTGGATCGTTGCAAGTCCAGGAGTTTGCCGGAAGTCCGTAGGAGCATCACCGTGGGTTCATCGGATGATCGATGGAAGTTCGCCGGAAGCTCGCTGGAAGAAGCGATTGACGTATTGGAGCAAGTTGCAGTAAATGTCTTAAGAAATAATCGTAGTTAGCACAATGATTAAGTTAGAAATGGGAGGTGATCCCATTAACTTAATCTTGGGGCAATCGGGCCCTTGAAAGACCCAAATTGGGCCGAATGAATCAACCCATTCGGACCTGAAATAGTGCTAGGAGGTAGCACCGCCAGGGTAGGAGGTAGCACCGCCCAGGAGGCAGTCTTTGAGTGAGACTGGGTGGTGCAATCGCCCCAGCTAGGAGGTGCAACCGCCTGGGCTCAGTCTCCAAGCGAGACTGGGCGGTGCAACCTCTCCTGACAAGAGGTAGCATCGCTTGAGCTCGGTCTTCGAGCTCTGGCAGGCGGTGCAACCGCCCCAGTCAGGAGGTGCAATCGCCTGAGCTTAGTCTTCGAGCTCTGGCAGGAGGTGCAACCGCCCCTGACAGGAGGTGGCATCGCCTAGAGGCTCAGTCTTCGACCGCTGGTTGCTCCAGTCAGGAGGTGCAACCGCCTGATCCCGGAATTCCGGGAATTGACAGTTTTGAGCTCCAAATTTGAATTGGGTTGGGGCCTATAAATACCCCACCCATTCAGCACTGAAAGAGCACAGACACACACCAAAATCTTGATCTTTTTCTGTGATTCTTGGAGCTCAAAATTGTTGTAAAGGCCAAAAGTTCTTCTCCCTCTTTTCTTCAAAATTCTGAGTTGTAAAGAGAGGAGAGAAAATTTCTGTAAGTGTTGTCTCCTAAGCCTGTCAAAAGAAGTGAAACTGTAAAAGGGTGGTTGGCCTTCGCCTATTGAAGGAAGGCCTCTAGTTGACGTCGGTGACCTCGTCGGTGGAGGAAGCCAAAAGTGGAGTAGGTCAAGATTGACCGAACCACTCTAAATCTCGGTTTGCATTTACTTTGCGCATTTTATCTTTACTGCAAACCTCCTAAATAGCTACTGCCTTCTGTGCTTTTACGAATGAGTTTCTAAGTTCAGAGCTTTCCGAATCTGCGTTTAGACATAAATCAGCTTTTTCGTACGAACGTCGCATTTCAGTTTGCGCTTGCATTCTGATTTTCATCATAAACTATAAACTGTCTTCGTAGATTTACTTTAACGTCATCTCGCTTAATCTTAAGTTAAAGTAATCGTAGAATCAGCTTTTACATCGAAATCGTTTTTATCAAACGAACGCAGCTTTCGATTTTAATAGTGAAAGATTTTCGCTGCACTAATTCACCCCCCCCCGCCCCCCGTCTTAGTGCTCTTGATCCTAACAATTGGTATCAGAGCCCGGTATTTCTTATTTCGGATTTACACCCGAGAGAAATGGCTCTTCATGGCTTTCAAGAGGGCTTAATGGTTTTTCGTCCACCGTTGTTTAATGGATTGGACTATACTTATTGGAAAACTCGAATGAGAGTTTTCTTGATTTCTATGAATTTGGATTTATGGAATATGATTAAAAACAATTTTCAACTTCCCTCTAAACCGATGAACGAATGGTCGGATTTGGAGAAGAAGTATTTTTCTTTAAACGCAAAGGCTATGAATGCCTTATTTTGCGCTTTGGACAAATCTAAGTTCAATCGGATTTGAACGTGAGAAACGGCTTTGGATATTTGGCGAACACTTGAAATCACGCACGAGGGAACTAATAGAGTCAAAGACTCGAAAGTTAACATTTTATTGCATGATTTTGAGCTTTTTTGAATGCAACCAAGCGAGACTATAGGCGACATGTATACCCGTTTCACGGATGTCGTCAAAAGTTTAAGAGCTCTTGGAAAATGTTTTTCGGATTTTGAACTCGTAAACAAGATTTTGCGCTCACTTTCTAAACCTTGGGATTCAAAAGTAACTACTATTCAAGAATCAAAAAACTTGAACCAATTTCCACTTGAAGAACTAATTGGTTCCTTGATCACATATGAAATGATGTGCAATGCACGTGAAGAACTTGAGAACCACCTTCCCAAAAATAGGAAGGATTTGGGACATAGAACATTTGAAGACCACTCGAGCATAAGCTCAAGTGATGGTGAACTTAAACTACAAATGAAACAAAAATTAAAAAGTAAGAAGAACGGAACTACTTGCTTTGAACGCAAGAATAAGAACAAAAATTGGGATGAATCGCGATCCTCTGAAGATGAAGAAAAAATCAACAAAGGCGAGGTGGCAAACTACGCCTTTACGTCTTTCGACGCTGAGGTAATCAAAATGCCTTTAATTTACTTCGAAATTACATGATGCTTTTCATGATGCATTTTTATTTTTCTTTAAATTTTCTTGAAAATTACATTTTTAATAATTTAATAATGAAAATGCAAAAATATGATCATGCTTGTAATTTTGAAAATGATAATGAAAATTGCATGTCTTATGTTAATGCAAGATAGAAATCTAATGATTGTACACCTAGTGAGATTAATCTTATTTATGTTCTTGAGAAGCAAGAATGTATATTTTGATGATTTTCATATTGCTTTTCAATGACGATACATGGCTTTTGTCTGGAAGGCTTGATATTTTTCATTGTCTTTGTTTGTTAAATATGATGTATGGTTTTGACATAAGAATAAAGATTTGAGCATGCTATTATAAAGTCAATCATATAAATTAAAACTAAAGAAGTTTTAGGCATTTATAAGAATCATTCAAAATTATGTTCAATGAAACCTTGCTTAATGTTGCAATGAAAATATTAAAGTTTTGATACTATGATTTGACGATTTTATGCATGAGATTTTAAAGTTATACATGATGATTTTTGTGATTGATGGTTTTATAATGAAATTCATTTTACGATCCTAAACGTTGATGCATATTTTCATTTGACATAAATGAAAAGGCATGCTAACATGAAATCGATCACTTAAGATGAAACACTTAAAAAAGGGGAGAAATATATGAATTGATGCTATAAACACTATGCTATGATTATCCCATGCTTGCATCATCAAGAGATATATGAATTGATGCTGTGATTGCCAAATTTGCATTATGCCATGTTTGCATCATGCGTTAAGATATCAAGAACTTGTATCGTAATTTTACGCATTGATATCTTACCATGTGATGAATTGCTACAATTGATGAACACTTGAAATGTAATCCTCTATCTTATTGATTTTTTAATAAATCTATGCTTGTCATATATGAATTTATTGAATGTAATTTTAAGGATGATTTCAGATTTGACAAATGCTTGATTCGTATTTACGACATAAGATACACTTTAAATATGAATCATGCTTCAATCAGATTAAATGCTTCAATCATTTTCTATCTCTAGAGTTCTTGATTTTGATGAAATACAAGTGATAAATTCATTTATGATATCTTGTAAATCACTTGAATTATGAATGAGTTTTTTATGATGTGTTAAAAGAATCACTTAAAAAGAAAATGCTTTTCCCATCTTATCGAGATTAATGATTTCATGATATTGTGTGAATCTCGAAATTGACTTTGATGAAATCGTAATAATGTTATTCATGTTATGAATCTTAAAAATGATAATATGCTTCATGTGATAATATGAATACATGAAACACTTATGATATTTCGTGTATTCATAAAATATTTATCTCATTATCCAATAACTCTTCTTGATATTCCTTATGAGATGAAATGGAATAATGCATGAAATACAAATGAGGAGTTAATGATCATGCATAATAGGATGTAATGAATTCTGACATTTAGATACCATCGTTTGAATATCTATGATCATGTTGCCAAAATGATATATCATGAATGCTTGAATATCATGTTTGATATGCTCATGATGATGATTGATTTTTTGGTATCGTGCATAAAAAAATGAAATATAATGTTAATGAATTTGTGCATTGAAACTATAATGATGCACAAATAAGAATGATTACTTACCTTTGTCATGATTTAGAAATTGATGTGAAGGGTTTTTCCCTTCTTTTTGACAATGACAAAGGGGGAGATAGATTGCTAGCACAATTCAAGAAAAAGGTAAAAAATTACACTTCTCAAAAGAGAAGAAATTGCTATCTTGAACATCACCGATAATTGCTAGCTTGAAATGTCAAGAAAATGTAAAAACTTGTTTACCTTCTTGCACATCTAAAGAGAAGATGCAAATGTAACACTTGCCAAATTGTTGGCTTGCCTCATGTAAAACATTATCTCTTGCTAGTTTGGCATTTTGCTAGCTTGCACTTTGTAAAGAAAGCAAAAATGACACTTCTCAAAAGAGAAGAAAGAGCTTGTTATCTTGAACATCACAAGCTTGCCAAACAAAAATTGTAAAAGTGCTATCTTGCCTATCTCAAGAAGCAAAACTTGCATATCGTAAAAATTTGTTAGCTTGCATCTTGCATATTTCAAGAAGCAAGAGTTGCCTTCTTGAACATCTCTAAATTGCTAGCTTGCATGTTCTAAAAGTGATATCTTGTATGCTGTAAAACTTGCATATCTAAAACTTGATAGCTTGAATGTTCTAAGCATGATGTAACACATTGCTAAATTTTCTGGCTTCAAAACTACATGATGATAAAACTTGATATTATGTTTTTCATGCAATGAGTTGAACCAAAATCACAAACACTTGATTGTGGTACTTCTCCTTTTTGTTGATGACAAAGGGGGAGAAGTATGTTGATGACATGACATGTTATGCATAAGTTCATGATGACGTGTTGCAAGTATTCATGATGAATATTGCAATGACTTGAATTCAGTTTGAATTCAAGATTCTATCAATATGGCATATTGATAGGGGGAGTTTGTTTAAACTCCGGGAGTTAAGGTTAACTCCGTCATCAAGTAGTTGTCATCATAAAAAAGGGGGAGATTGTTGAATCTCGTATTTTGATGATGAAACTACTTGATATATGTTTATGATTTGATCTGCGTTTTGAATGACGAACGATGCTTCGATCAGGATGAGACAATTAAAGTAGAAAAATCATGTTGTGCCGGAGGAAAATGTCAGAAGATTGGACGTCGGGCCGGTGGATCGGTCGACGTATCGATAGAAGGCTTCGGGCCGTGGACTCGGGCATCGGGCCAAGAAGAGCGGGTATTGTGCTAAGGATATCAGAGTTGCGGAGCCAACTGGCCGATTGGGCAATAGGCCGCAGGAAAGGACGATGCGCCGAAGAATCAGACGAAGCGTCGAGGGACCAATGACATGCCGGACAACTTGGTTAATTGCTTAGGATTAATTGTCTCGATCGAAGTTTTGTTTACATGTGCAGGATTAACTACGATGAAAGTAAGACATCCAGCAGGAGTTGCGCCGGAGTCAAGACAATGATCACGTTGGGAGTTCGAGAGTTCGACGGAAGTTCGGACAATCGTTGGAGGTTCTGCGGGAACAAATCCAAGAAGTCCATAAGCTTACCAAAGAAGCTCGTCAGAACTCGCCAAGTGGATCGTCGCAAGTCTAGGAGCTTGCCGGATGTCCGCAGGAGCATCACCAAGGGTTCATCGGATGATCGACGGAAGTTCGCCGGAAGCTCGCCGGAAGAAGCGATTGACGTACTGAAGCAAGTTGCATTAAATGTCTTAGGAAATAATCGTAGTTAGTATAATGATTAAGTTAGAAATGGGAGGTGATCTCATTAACTTAATCTTGGGACAATCGGGCCCCTGAAAGACCCAAATTGGGCCGAATGAATCAACCCATTCGGACCTGAAATAGTGCTAGGAGGTAGCACCGCCAGGGTAGGAGGTAGCACCGCCTAGGAGGCAGTCTCCGAGTGAGACTGGGCGGTGCAACCACCCCAGCCAGGAGGTGCAACCGCCTAGGCTCAGTCACCAAGCGAGACTGGGCGGTGCAACCTCTCTTGACAGGAGGTAGCACCGCCTGAGCTCGGTCTTCGAGCTCTGGCAGGTGGTGCAACCGCCCTAGTCAAGAGGTGCAACCGCCTGAGCTTAGTCTTCGAGCTTTGGTAGGAGGTGCAACCACCCCTGACAGGAGGTGGCACCGCCTAGAGGCTTAGTCTTCGAGCTCTGCCAGGCGGTGCAACCGCTCTAGTCAGGAGGTGCAACCACCTGATCCCGGAATTCGGGAATTGACAGTTTTGAGCTCCAAATTTGAATTGGGTTGGGGCCTATAAATACCCCACCCATTCAGCACTGAAAGAGCACAGACACACACCGAAATCTTGATCTTTTTCTGTGATTCTTGGAGCTCAAAATTGTTGTAAAGGCCAAAAGTTCTTCTCCCTCTTTTCTTCAAAATTCTGAGTTGTAAAGAGAGGAGAGAAAATTTCTGTAAGTGTTGTCTCCTAAGCCTGTCAAAAGAAGTGAAACTGTAAAAGGGTGGTTGGCCTTCGCCTATTGAAGGAAGGCCTCTAGTTGACGTCGGTGACCTCGTCGGTGGAGGAAGCCAAAAGTGGAGTAGGTCAAGATTGACCGAACCACTCTAAATCTCGGTTTGCATTTACTTTGAGCATTTTATTTTTACTGCAAACCTCCTAAATAGCTATTGACTTCTGCGCTTTTACGAACGAGTTTCTAAGTTCAGAGCTTTCCGAATCTGCGTTTAGACGTAAATCGGCTTTTTCGTACGAACGTCGCATTTCAGTTTGCGCTTGCATTCTGATTTTCATCATAAACTGCAAACTATCTTCGTAGATTTACTTTAACATCATCTCGCTTAATCTTAAGTTAAAGTAATCTTAGAATCAGCTTTTACATCGAAATCGTTTTTATCAAGCAAACGCAGCTTTCGATTTTAATAGTGAAAGATTTCCACTGCACTAATTCACCCCCCACCCCCCCCTCTTAGCGCTCGAAATTACATGACCGAGAAACATAATTTCATTGAGCCAGAAGTTGCACTTGCTTAACTTGGCATATAGTTTCTCTTGCCTTAGGACTTCCAGAATTGTCTTAAGATGGTGTTCATGCTTTGCTATGCTTTTGGAGTAGATCAGGATATCATCAAAGAACACAATTACAAATTTATCAAGATAAGGGCGGAACACCCTATTCATGAGGTCTATAAAGGCAGCTGGTGCATTTGTGAGTCCAAAAGGCATTACTAAGAATTCATAATGATCATATCTTGTTCTAAAGGCAGTTTTCTGTATGTCTCCTTCCATTATCTTCAGTTGATGATACCTGGATCTCAAATCAATCTTTGAGTATACCTGAGTACCTTGAAGTTGTTGGGAAATCATAGGGGGCGACATCATATGCGCAGCGGAAGAACAAGAAAACAAAAATCCCCGATTCCCAAAAAGATGTTCATCGTCGTGCGAAGATTGGTGCGCAAAATCCGCAAAAAACACAAAACTGCGTATAGAGATTGTGTTACCTAGGGAGATCGTATATCCCTGTTTCCTTGCAGATCCTTAGGAGAGGGTGAAGGAGGTCAAGCATCCTCCTCTCTAGCGGTGATCCACACAGCAGGGTTGCGACGACGCTCCTCAAAACTCCAGGCCTACTCTGAGGTGGAGAGGGAGAGGAGAATAGGAAGGGCAAGCAAAGACTCTAGCCTATGAGGCTGTGAATCCCTCCTATTTATAGAGATCCCGTGTCAAAACCCTAATGGGTCCTTTCCCTAGTGGGTATTGGATCTGCATCCAATAAGACAAGGGCTCCGTCGGATATCTCATATCCGAACCTCTACTCATCGCAATGCCTACCATATGTGTGTGACCCTCTAGGCCCAATATCGAGCTGGCCGTGAGTCATACCTGTCAGAACTCCTTCTAACTCAGTGAATTATTATCTCTGTAATAATTCACTCGACTCATCGACTACGGAAGTACTAGGCCACTACGCCGTAGTCCCCAGACGATACAGGGGAATCCAATCCATTGGACCTGTCTGTCCTCAGTTACCATGTACCTATAGTCCCTCATCCATCTAATATCCCAGAGACCGTATATCGAGCATGGTGCTGTCAGACCCATACGGTTTCTACTCGAGTCTCGCTCTAATCGGATTCTCCCGGAGAACTCTTTCTCTCTCAACCCGAATGACCCTGGCCAGGGATTTGTCTGAGCAAGAACACATGTGATATTCCTCTCATGATACCGAGAGTGGATGATCCTCTATCGACACTCAATAGCCCTCGTAAGGTCGACTACCACTCCCAATGACCAGTTGTACTAGATCTGGGAACAGCCAAACCTATAAGTCTGGTATCAAAGAGTGGAGCACTCATACAGGACATCCTTGGTGTCTCAAGTCTAAGAACCAGATACACCACTAGGACTACGGAATCGTTGTCTGACAATAAGGCATCATCAACCATCCAGCATTCCGTAAGCGGATCAATCAGTGAACTCATTCTCCAATGAGCACCTGTACTGTATCCCTAGTGTCCCTACACGAGCAGCTATGAGACCAGCTGCATCCATCATATGGACGGGTATACAGCACACCAGTCTATCCGGTTATCACGATGTCCCTCTCGAGTAACCTATGACCGGGATTATTTAGGATATGTGTTTAAAGGTGAATCGATCTCATTATCGTGATCTCATCACGATCCGATTCCCATTGCACAAATCCAAGGACATCACAATATATATGCATTTATGCAATAGTTATAAAGTGATATACGCCAAAATATAATAAGCAAAAAGATTCTGTATCAAGTCACACGTGCCATCACTCACGTGATTGGCTTGCTGGGCACTTATGACTAGCAATCTCCCACTTGACCTAAAGCCAATCACCTATGTGTCTGATCCCCATCAGACTCCTGTGACGCTCAAAGACAATCTGAGACAACGGCTTTGTCAGTGGATCTACAATGTTATCTTCGGATGGAACTCTTTCCATTACTACATCTCCTCGGGTTACAATCTCTCTTATAAGCTGGAACCTCCTCAGAACACTTCTGATAAGACCCGGGTTCCCTTATTTGAGTAATCACCCCATAGTTGTCGCAATATAAGGAAGTCGACTTGTCGCTATCTGTATCGACTCCCAAATCTGTGATGAACTTCTTCACTCAGACTCCCTCCTTTGCTGCATCTAATGCAGCAATGTACTCCGCCTCTGTGGTCGAGTCAGCAGTGGTATCTTGCTTGGAACTCTTCTAGCACACTGCTCCTCCATTCAAGGTGTACACATACCCTGAATTCGACTTGCTATCATCGACATCAGACTGAAAACTTGAGTCAGTGTAGCCTTCAACCTTAAGGCTATTACCTCCATATACTAGTAAAAGATCCTTAGTCCTTCTCAAGTACTTAAGGATACACTTTACTGCTTTCCAGTGCTCCAAGCCTGGATCCGCCTGATACCTGCTCGTGACACTCAGAGCATGCGCTATATCAGGCCTAGTACATAGCATGGCATACATGATATACCATATTGCTGAGGCATAAGGTATCATATCCATGTTCGCCCTTTCTTAGAATTTTCAATGCCAAACATTTTGACAATGGTTTCTATGTACCTGGACTGGGACAAGCCAAGCATCCTTTTGGATCTATCTCTATAGATTCTAATCCCCAAGATATAAGATGCTTCTCCTAAGTCCTTCATGGAGAAGTGTCTAGATAACCAAGCCTTTATTGTGGATAGCATTCCTATGTCATTCCCAATGATGAGGATGTCATCCACATATAACACCAAAAAGCTAATAGCGCTCCCACTTACCTTTCTGTATACACAAGGCTCATCTTCGTTCTTAACGAAGTCATAAGATCTGATTGCCTCATCAAATCTTATGTTCCAACTTCGGGAAGCTTGCTTTAGTCCATAAATGTATCTAAGCAACCTACACACCTTATCTGGGCAGTTCTTGGACACGAATCCCTCAGGTTGCATCATATACACCTCCTCCTCCAGGTTCCCGTTGAGGAATGCGGTTTTCACATCCATCTGCCAGATCTCATAATCATAGTGTGCTGCAATAGCCAATAGAATTCTGATGGATTTTAGCATTGCTACGGGTGAGAAAGTTTCGTCGTAGTCAACACCTTGCCTTTGACGATACCCCTTAGCCTCTAGCCTTGCTTTATAGGTCTCTACCTTTCCATCTACTCCGATCTTTTTCTTAAAGATCCACTTGCAACCGATGGGTACAATACCTTCGGGTGCATCAACTAGGTTCCAAACCTTATTGGAGTACATAGAATCCATCTCAAAATTCATGGCTTCTTTCCACTTCCCGGAGTCTATACTCATAATAGGCTCCTCGTAGGTCTGAGGATCAATATCCTCTACATCCTCTGCTCTAATATGTCCCACATATCTCTCAGGAAGATGGGATACTCTATCAGACCTGCGTAAAGTTGAAACTTGTGTATTAGATACCTGAACAGACTCGGGCTGTAGAGTGGTGCTTGAGCTTGGTTCTCCAACCTCGCTCAATTCTATCATTCTCCCACTGTCTCCGTCAAGAATGTGTTCCTTCTCAAGGAACACTGCTCTCTTAGCTACAAAGACCTTTTGGTCCTCGAGATGATAGAAGTAATACCCACAAGTTTCCTTGGGGTATCCCACAAATTTACATCGCCCTGTCCTTGATTCTAACTTATCGGGGTTGTGTCTTTTAACATGGGCAGAGCAGCCCCAAATCTTAACAACCTTAAGATCAGGCTTCTTCCCTTTCCATATCTCATATGGTGTAGACACCACCGACTTAGTTGGAACTCTGTTCAGAAGGTAAGCTGTGGTTTCTAGGGCATATCCCCAGAATAAGATGGGTAGGTCAGCGAAACTCATCATGGACCGTACCATATCTAATAATGTACGATTTCTTCTTTCAGAGACACCATTGAGCTGAGGTGTATAAGGAGGTGTCCATTGGGATAATATCCCATGGTCCTTGAGGAAGTGAGTAAACTCTGTACTTAAGTACTCACCTCCTCGATCTGATCAAAGAGTTTTGATACTCTTTCCAGTCTGGTTCTCCACCTCATTCTTATACTCTCTGAATTTCTCAAAGGCCTCGGACTTGTACTTCATTAAGTACACATATCCATACCTTGAGAAATCATCAGTAAATGTAATGAAGTAGGAGTAACCTCCAATGGCATGAGTTGACATGGGTCCACATACATCACTATGTATGAGTTCCAACAACTCAGTGGCTCTCTCTCCAGTTCCACTAAATGGAGAGTTGGTCAGTTTTCCACGAATGCAAGGCTCACAAGTTGCATATGACACATAGTCGAATGGATCTAGATATCCATCATTTAGCAACTTTTGAATCCTTCTTTCATGGATGTGACCTAGCCTACAATGCCACAGGTATGCACTGTTCAACTCATCTTGTTTCCTTTTGGACACATTTATATTCATGATATGTGGAGTGGTGTCTAACATAAATAAACCATTATGCAATGTTCCTTTCGTGATGATCTTATCATCTAATAATATCGAACAACCATTGTTCTCAAAAACAAATTTATATCCACTAACTGTTAAACATGAAATGGAGATAATGTTTTTGATAATAGAAGGAACAAAATAACATGCATCTAATGCAATAAAAGCTCCACTAGGCAGATGTAGGGCGACCTCGCCAACAGCTAATACAGCAACTTTTGCTCCATTACCCATCTTGAGGTCCATCTCGCCTCTCTCTAGTCTCCTAGGCCTTGCCAGAACCTGCAACGAATTGCATATATGATAAGCACTACCGGTATCTAATACCCATGTGTTATCATAAGAGTCTGACAAATGGAGACTGATCATGAATGTACCTGAAGCTTCATCAAGCTTTTGTTTCGCCCTTTCTGCAAGGTACTCTTTGCAGTTTCTCTTCCAGTGCCCATCTTTACCACAGTGGAAGCACTGGCCTTTGTCCTTTGTTGGGTCTTTCTTAGCAACCTTTGCTTTACCTTGTTTGCCCTTGCCCTTTCCCTTCTTAAGGGACCTTTCTGCTTTCCTTTTCTTTCTGGTCTCACCAGTGTAGAGAACTGGCTTCTCTTTCTTAATAGTACTCTCTGCCTCCCTCAACATATTGAGGAGCTCTGGGAGAGTCACCTCAAGCTTGTTCATATTAAAATTCATTATGAACTGTGAAAAGGAATCTGGTAGGGACTGAAGCACAATGTCCACAAACAAGTTATCCTCTAGGACCATTCCTAGACCTGTGAGTTTCTCTATCCACTCAATCATCTTTAGGACATGGTTCTGAACCGGTGTCCCCTCAGTCATCCTAGCGCGGAAAAGGCTCTTGGATATCTCATATCGTTGAGTCCTTCCCTGTTCCTCAAACAATTTACGGACATGTAGGAGAATGGATCTGGCATCCATCTTTTCATGTTGTCTCTGTAACTCTGGAGTCATAGAGCCCAACATATAGCACTGAGCAAGAGTGGAGTCATCAATGTACTTCACGTAGCGAGCGATCTCATCCTCGCTTGCCCCTTCTTCGGGCGTAGGCATCACTGTATCAAGGACGTACACGATTTTCTCCGCTGTGAGAACAATTCTCAAGTTACGGAGCCAATCCGTATAATTTGGACCAGTGAGGCGGTTGACATCAAGTATGCCACGTAAGGGATTTGAAAGCGACATTTTCTGAAAATAAAGATGTAGCAAAAAATGAATAACATGCAGATTTTGCAAGAAATAAACTATCAAGATATGGACTTCTATCTTAATATGCTCCCACTATTTTACTATCGAGTCACGCGACACCCTCAGCACGTGAAACGGAAGTCTCCGGCAGACTTCTAGTGGGGATCAGGATCCAATCAGCGTCTTAGTGTAACCTCGAGGGACTCGACCAATCACACTAAGCCTAAAAGGTAGACAACTCTTGCCGATCACAACTCCTTGTGATTCCCGTCCTGTTCGGCCTCCGAATCACCATGGCCTCGAGGGACTCGACCAACCATGATGCTCGGTTAAGTCAACACCTTCGTTACAAGATGAGTCTGATTTGATGATATACCCTCGAGGGACTCGACCAAGCATATCATGCCCTCAGGTCACCGGTGACATCTCTATGTCGTAAGCAAGATAGCGAATCGCGATATAGGTGAGTCTCGAGGGACTCGACCAACTCAACCTACACCGGGATTCGGTTCCTACTCATAACGATGGAAGGCCACGTGGGTCAATCTAATTGCCTCACGTTTACCGACTTAATATTATCGAGAGATGTTTCTATGATTTGGTCTCCTAATATGACATGTCACACATATGCATATTTAATATATATCTACATCGCATGCAAATATATATACATATCTAGTATGTGTATAAGCAATCACACTAGATGATCATGGACCACAACCTAATATGATTAGGCCCGAGCCAGTAGGCCTAATCACTCACATCAAGATCTATGTGTGCAACGGTGCATCTCCATGCCTTGTGATCGTCCATCTCGTCCTCGTCGGTTCCGTCGACATCTTGATGCATCTCCATGCATCACGATCGTCCGTCTCGTGGGTCCCGCTATGGCATCCACGCTCCCACTGCGCCTCCTCATGTGATTACAACTTAATCATAGGCACGCAGGCCCGACAATAAACGAGAAATATAATGGAGGTTCGCAGACCTCAATAATAATAATCACAAGTACACACATCACACGGTCCATGATCATCCGTCCACACATCATACATCACATGTATAAATAATCATCATCATGTAGGACTACTAAATAATAATAAAAATAATAATCAACTAAACCTTTTAATTAATTAATATTTTCTGAAATCAGGGATATATAGGGAATTTCTCAATTCCTAAGGGTATTTTCGTAATTTGGACAAAAGACAGAAACTGGAATTTCTCAAATTCCGAGGGGCAAAACTGTCTTTTTGCCCAAAACCCTAATTCCCTCTTTCTGCTGCCGCTGCCGCCGCCGCCACCCTGCTGGCGGCGGCCTGTGCGGCGGGGCGAGGGCGCTGCCCTCGCCTGCAGGCGGCACGCTCGCCGGCGGCGCTGCCGCTGCAAGTGGGCGCCCCCGCGGGCGTCGCCGCCTCCGCAGGCGGTGCTGTCCCGCCGGGCGGCCGCCCCTGTGGGGGGGGGGGTTTCGCCCGCGGGAGCAGCGGCGGCAGGCGCCGCTGCCCTGCGGTGCCTCAGCCCGCGCTGCTGCCCCGCGGCGCCTCTGCCCGCGGGTTGCCAGCCCCGCCAGCAGCAAGCCTGCTGCAAGCAGACCGCCAGCCGGCTGCTGCAGGCACAGCGCTTGCGCAGGCGCCGGCGCTGTGCTGCCTGGCTGCGGCTGCAGTTGCGGCTGCCGCTGCAGGTGGCAGATCGAGGGCAGCAACTGTTGCTGCCCTTCCTCGCTTTTGCGTCAACGATTTTGACGTCAATATTCTTCCTAAACACAACACACGCAGTTCAAAACCAATCATTCGCACGAACAACCTGGCTCTGATACCACTGTTGGGAAATCATAGGGGGCGACATCATATGCGCAGCGGAAGAACAAGAAAACAAAAATCCCCGATTCCCAAAAAGATGTTCATCGTCGTGCGAAGATTGGTGCGCAAAATCCGCAAAAAACACAAAACTGCGTATAGAGATTGTGTTACCTAGGGAGATCGTATATCCCTGTTTCCTTGCAGATCCTTAGGAGAGGGTGAAGGAGGTCAAGCGTCCTCCTCTCTAGCGGTGATCCACACAGCAGGGTTGCGACGACGCTCCTCAAAACTCCAGGCCTACTCTGAGGTGGAGAGGGAGAGGAGAATAGGAAGGGCAAGCAAAGACTCTAGCCTATGAGGCTGTGAATCCCTCCTATTTATAGAGATCCCGTGTCAAAACCCTAATGGGTCCTTTCCCTAGTGGGTATTGGATCTGCATCCAATAAGACAAGGGCTCCGTCGGATATCTCATATCCGAACCTCTACTCATCGCAATGCCTACCATATGTGTGTGACCCTCTAGGCCCAATATCGAGCTGGCCGTGAGTCATACCTGTCAGAACTCCTTCTAACTCATGTTGAATCTCGGATTTTGATGATGAAGTCAATTGTCATTTGTTATCTAATCTATGTGTTGAGATAAGTGTGCAGGATTAACTACGATGAGAGTAAGACAAGCAGCAGGAGTTGCGCCGGAGTCAAGATCATGATCACGTTGGGAGTTCGAGAGTTCGACGGAAGTTCGGACGGTCGTCGGAGGTTCAGAGAGAACAGATCCGAGAAGTCCAGAAGCTTGCCAAGCGAAGCTCGTCGGAACTCGCCAAGTGGATCGTCGCAAAGTCCAGGAGTATGCCGGATGTCCGCAGAAGGATCACCGAGGGTTATCGGTTGATCAACGGAAGTTGGCCGGAAACTCGCCGGAAGAAGCGATTGACGCATCGGAGCAAAGCTGCAGAAGTTGTCTTAGAGTTAATCGTAGTTAGCATGATGATTAAGCATGAAAATGGGAGGTGATCCCATTAGCTTAATCTTGGGGCAATTGGGCCCCTGAAAAGATTCAAAGTGGGCCGAATGGAGTGAACCATTCGGACCCTGATTGCACCAGGAGGTGCAACCGCCCCAGCCAGGAGGTGCAACCGCCTGGGCTGTGGGGTTGGGAGGTGCAACCGCCCCAGCCAGGAGGTGCAACCGCCTGGGCTGTGGGGTTGGGAGGTGCAACCGCCCCAGCCAGGAGGTGCAACCGCCAGGGCTGCAAGGCTGGGAGGTGCAACCGCCCCAGCCAAGAGGTTGCACCGCCAGAGCTCAAGTTCCGAGCTCTGCCAGGCGATGCAACCACAGAGCTCAGTCTTCGAGCTCTGGCAGAGTGGTGCATCAGCCTGTGCTCAGTCTCGAGCTTTGCCAGGTGATGCATTCACCAAGCTCAGTCTTCGAGCTCTGGCAGAGAGGTGGATCAGCCTGAGCTCAGTTTCGAGCTCTGCCAGGTGATGCAACCACCGAGCTCAGATTTCGAGCTCTGCCAGGTGATGCAACCACCAAGCTCAGTCTTCGAGCTCTGCCAGGTGATGCAACCATCGAGCTCAGTCTTCGAGCTCTGGCAGAGAGAAGCAATCGGCAGAGCTCAGTCTTCGAGCTCTGCCAGGCGGTGCCACCTCTCCAGTCGAGAGGTGCAACCGCCTGATCCCAGAATTCTGGGATTTGATCGATTTGATCGTTTTGAGCTCGAATTTTGAATTGGGTTGGGGCCTATAAATACCCCACCCATTCAGCACTGAAAAGATACAGACCTATACCGAAATCTTGATCTTTTCTGTGATTCTAAGAGCTCAAAAGTGTTGTAAAGCCTTTAAGTCTCCTCCTTCTGTTCTTCAAGTTTTTGATTGTAAAGTGAGGAGAGAAAGGTCTGTAAAGGTTGTCTCCTAAGCCTGTCAAAAGGAGAGAAATTGTAAGAGGGAAGTTTGGCCTTCGCCCATTGAAGGAAGGCACCTAGTTGACGTCGGCAACCTCATCGGTGGAGGAAGCCAAAAGTGGAGTAGGTCAAGGCTGACCGAACCACTCTAAATCTCTGGTTTGCGTTTATTTTCGAGCACTTTATCATTACTGCAAACCTCCCTCATCACTACTGCTCTCTGCGCATTCACGAACAAGTTCTAAGTGCAGTTCTTCCAAATCTGCATTCAGACGTAAATTCGTATTTACAGTTTACGTTTACGTTTGATTCTGCAGAACTGTTTTCCGTGCTTTTACGAACGAGCTTCTTTGCAGTTTACGCTTACATTTTAATCCTATTAATAACTGCAATCTGTCCTCTACGATTTTACGAACAAGTTTCAACATTTAGACGTAAAACGGTATTCAGACGTAAATCGGCTTTCCTCGCTCAATCATCAGATTTTAGTTCACGTTTACGTCTTGATTTCAACTGCATACTGCCTTCTGCGAGTATACAAACAAGTTTCAAAGTTTAGACGTAAATCTGCGTCTAAAACGTAAAACTGCGTTTAGACGTAAATCTGCGTTTAGACGTAAAACTGCGTTTAGACGTAAAACTGTGTTTAGACGTAAATCTGCGTTTAGACGTAAATCTACGTTTAGACGTAAATCTGCGTTTAGACGTAAAACTGCGTTTAGACGTAAATCTGCATTTAGACGTAAATCTGAGTTTAGACGCAAAACTGCGCTTAGACGCAAATCTGCGCTTAGACGCAAAACTGCGCTTAAACGCAATCTGCGCTTAGACGCAAACTGCACTTAGATACAAACTGAGAATTTGCTTTTGCATCATAATAGTTTTTGAACGAACGCAGCTTTAGGTTTTTAAATTAAGATTTCCGCTGCACTAATTCACCCCCCCCCTCTTAGTGCTCTCGATCCTAACAATTGGTATCAGAGCAAGGTTAACTCTCTAAAGGATTAAAACCCAAGAGAGATGGCATACGCCGGAAACCAAGAGGGGCATTCGATTACACGTCCACCCATGTTCAGTGGAATGGACTACACTTACTGGAAGACCCGAATGAGGATCTTTCTTATTTCTATGGATTTTGAACTATGGAACCTTGTTGAAAATGGATTTTCAAAATCTTCTCTTCCAATGATCGATTGGAACGATTTGGAGAAGAAGGCTTTCGCTCTTAATGCAAAGGCTATGAATGCCTTATTTTGCGCACTTGATAAAAACGAGTTTAATCGTGTTTCAACTTGCGAAACTGCTTTTGATATTTGGCACACACTTGAAGTGACCCACGAGGGCACAAGTAGAGTGAAAGAGTCAAAAATCAATCTGTTGCTGCATTCTTTTGAACTTTTTCGAATGAAACCGAGTGAAACCATTGGCGACATGTTTACCCGTTTCACGGATGTCGTCAACGGTCTAAAAGGACTCGGAAAGAGCTTTTCGGATTTTGAGCTTGTTAATAAGATACTAAGATCCCTTCCTAAGAGTTGGGATCCTAAAGTCACCGCCATTCAAGAGGCAAAAGATCTGCGAAATTTCCCTCTTGAAGAACTAATCGGGTCATTAATGACCTACGAAATGACTTGCAAAGCTCATGAAGAGCAAGAAGACATCCTTCCAAAGAACAGGAAGGATATGGCACTTAAAACTTCTGAATGCCACTTGAGAGAAAACTCAAGTGATGAGGACTGTGATGATGACTTGGCACTTTTGACAAGAAAGTTTAAAAAATTCTTCAAAAGAAACAAGTTTAAAAACGATGTGAAAAATAAACTTGAACCTAAGAAGGACCAAGTGATCTGCTATGAATGTAAAAAGCCGGGACATTACAAAAGTGATTGTCCCCAAGTCAAGAAAAGAACAACAAAGAAGAAGGCGCTCCAAGCAACATGGGATGATTCGAGCGCATCTGAGGAAGAAGAATCCAACACCGAGCAAGTTGCTCATTACGCCTTTATGGCCATCGAAGAGGAGGTAACGGATTTATTAGATGCTGATTTATCTGTCGATGAATTATTAAATGCCTTCCATGATTTATTTGATGAATGCAAAGTTATAAATAGAAAATACAAGTTGCTAAAAAGGGTACATGATAATCTTACTTGTGAGTTTGATAAGTTAAAAGTCGAACATCATGATAGTTTAAACTCATGTATCAAATGTCATGATTTAGAAACTATACAAAAAGAAAACTTGCTGCTTAAGGACACCTTGAAGAAATTCGAGGTTGGTAGCAAGTCATTAAACATGATCCTTACAAACAAGGGTCATGCTCCCAAAAGAAGTGGGATTGGATTTGTGAGGAGTCCTCACCGAAATCCAACTACCTTTGTAAAAGGTCCCATCTTACATGTTCAAAACCAAACCAAGTGCAACTTTTGTTGCAAATCTGGACACAAGACACATTGTTGTCCATTCAAGAAAATAAGTCCAAACAAATTAGTTTGGGTTCCTAAAGGAACCATGATAAACTCTATGCAACATGATAGAAAATGTAGATCTATTTATGAGGCACCCAAAAGCAAATGGGTACCTAAACATCATCCTTTCTTGTAGAAAACTAAACAATCGCAAGCTAGGAGCAAGAAATGGTACCTTGATAGTGGATGCTCAAGGCATATGACCGGAGATCCATCTCAATTCTCTAAGCTCTCTAGCATAGACGAAGGATATGTCACCTTCGGAGACAACAACAAGGGTAAAATCATTGGCAAAGGAACCATAGGTAACAAATCCAACCTCTCTATTAAAGATGTTTTACTAGTTGATGGTTTAAAACATAACCTCTTGAGCATTAGTCAATTATGTGATAAAGGATATATTATAAGATTTGAATCTAATGCCTGCATCATTGAAAAACCACACAAAAATATATCTATGATTGCATTAAAACAAAACAACGTATACACTATTGACATCAATGACTTATGTGATGAAATGTGCTTTGCCGTTATGAATGAGGATGCTTGGCTATGGCATAGAAGATTAGGTCATGCTAGCATGAAACTAATCAATCAAGTATCATCTAGAGAACTTGTAAGAGGAATTCCTCATATCAAGTTCATCAAAGATAATGTATGTGATGCTTGCCAATTAGGTAAGCAAATAAGGGGTAGCTTCAAAGCTAAGAATCAAATAAGCACCTCTAGGCCCTTACAATTGATCCATATGGACTTGTTCGGACCAATATCTACATCGAGTCTAGGAGGTAGCAAATACGCCTTTGTCATTATTGATGACTACAGCAGATATACATGGACCTACTTCTTAAAACAAAAAAATGAATGCTTTAGACATTTTACCAAGTTTTGTAAACTTGTTCAAAATGAGAAGGAATCTATGATTTCGTCAATTAGAAGTGATCACGGTGGAGAATTTCAAAACCATGACTTCCAAGAATTCTGTGAACTCAACGGATACAACCATAACTTCTCTACTCCAAGAAATCCTCAACAAAATGGGGTAGTAGAAAGAAAAAATCAAAATTTGCAAGAAATGGCAAGAACCATGTTGAATGAACATAGCCTACCCAAATATTTTTGGGCCGAAGCTGTAAACACTGCATGTTATATTTTAAATAGAGTCCTAGTAAGACCCTTACTCACCAAAACTCCTTATGAGTTATGGAATAACAAAAAACCCAATATCTCATATTTTAAAGTCTTTGGGTGTAAGTGTTTTATCTTGAATGAAAAGGATAACTTAGGAAAATTCGATGCTAAATCTGATGAAGGAATCTTTCTTGGTTATTCTTCGGTTTCTAAAGCTTTTCGCATCTTCAATAAAAGAACCTTAACTATTGAAGAATCCATCCATGTTGTTTTCAATGAGATTTCAGAAATTAAGAAAAATGATCTTGATGATGATGTTAATTTTGATTCCTTGAATTTAAACGAAACCCCGTCTCCAACTAGCAACTTGGTTGCATCCACTTCCAAAACATCCTTACCCAAGGATTGGAAGTATATAGATGCTCATCCTAAGGAGCTAATCCTAGGAGACACATCAAAGGGGGTTCAAACACGATCTTCTTTTAAAAACTTTTGTGCCAACACCGCTTTTCTCTCCCAAATTGAACCCAAATGTATTGATGAAGCCATGAAAGATGATTCATGGATTATCGCAATGCAAGATGAATTAAATCAATTTGAGAGAAATGAGGTGTGGACGCTTGTTCCTAGGCCAAATGACCATTTAGTAATTGGTACTAAATGGATCTTTAGAAACAAGCAAGATGAAAATGGTATCGTGGTTAGAAACAAGGCTAGATTAGTGGCCAAAGGTTTCAACCAAGAAGAAGGTATCGATTACGAAGAAACCTTCGCACCTGTGGCTCGATTGGAAGCCATAAGGATGCTCCTTGCCTACGCTAGTTGCAATAATTTTAAGTTATTTCAAATGGATGTTAAAAGCGCTTTTCTAAATGGTTTCATTTCCGAAGAAGTTTATGTTGAACAACCTCCTGGATTTGAAAACAATGGCTACCCTAATCATGTGTTTAGATTGACTAAAGCTCTCTATGGTTTAAAACAAGCCCCAAGGGCTTGGTATGAGAGACTTAGCTCTTTTCTCATTGAAAACAATTTCATTAAAGGCAAGGTTGATACTACATTATTTATCAAGAATTTTGAAGATAATTTTCTCATTGTTCAGATTTATGTTGATGATATTATCTTTGGTTCTACAAATGAATCTCTTTGTGAATCCTTTTCGAAAACTATGAGTCATGAATTCGAAATGAGTCTAATGGGAGAGTTAACATTCTTCTTAGGCCTACAAATCAAACAACTAAGCAATGGCATCTTTATTAGTCAAACCAAATATGCTGTGAGTTTGCTAAAGAAGTTCAAAATGAATAATTCAAAAGCCATTGACACTCCTATGAGCACCTCCACTAAGTTAGAAATTGATGAGAATGGAGAAAGCTTCGATCAAAAAACCTATAGGGGTATGATAGGAAGTTTACTTTACCTCACTGCCACCAGACCAGACATTATGTTCAGTGTAGGACTCTGTGCTAGATTTCAATCAGACCCTAAGATATCTCATCTCAAAGCTGTCAAAAGAATACTCAGATATCTTAATGGAACTACCAATCTAGGATTATGGTACCCAAAATCAGAAAATTTTGAATTAACAGCTTATGCTGATGCGGACTTCGCTGGCTGTAAACTAGACAGAAAAAGCACATCAGGATCATGTCAATTTTTAGGACATGCCCTTGTATCCTGGTCATCTAAGAAACAAAACTCGGTTGCCCTATCAACAACCGAAGCTGAATACATTGCAGCAAGTGCATGCTGTGCACAAGTTGTATGGATGAAAAACACTTTAGAAGATTACAAAGTGAATCTTAAAGATATTCCCATTAAATGTGATAACACGAGTGCAATATGCTTAACTAAAAATCCTATACAACACTCAAGAACAAAACACATTGATATTAGACATCACTTTATACGTGATCATGTCACTAATCATGACGTGACCATAGAGTTTATTGATACCAAACATCAACTGGCTGATATCTGCACAAAACCCCTATGTGAAGAACAATTTGATTACATAAGAAGAGAATTAGGTATGTTGATGTGTCCAAATACTTAAACTAGTTAAAATTATCTTTCAGATGTTATTACTATTACATGCCTTGACAACGCTTGATCAAATAACATGTTGCAAATTATGTGACAAATATTTTTAACCAAATGCATGTAAGAAGTTCATTTTTCGGGTTGTATGCTAAAAATGGGATGTTCCCGTACACTCTTATGAAAACTCTTTGGAAAATGACTTTCCTCCGTCAAGCAAAAACAATAAAGAGATATATGTGTCATGACTTCCTTTATATGCTTGATAATGCTATCATGCTTTTTGTTGATGACAAAGGGGGAGAAACATATGAATTGATAAACACTATGTCATAGCTGAACTGCCATAATCATATCTATGTCATAGTTGCAAATACTTGAGTGATGCTATAAACAATGTTATGCCATCCTTGCATCACCAAGAGATATGTGAACATGTGCTATAGTTTGCATCATATCTTGATTTGATATTCTATAGAAAATGCAAACTTGCTAGAAAATCTCAAATGTGAGCATCATGTAAAAAGTCCTTCGTTGCTTTATATGATTACATGATGAATGGTTACAAACACAATCATACAAACTTGATGATGTATGTCATGCCTTGACATCATTCTTGAAGAGATACATCATGATGGGCATCATGATGGGAGCATTGATAAGTTTAACTGATCTAACTTATCAATACGTCACTTGAATTCTTAGGTCTTGAATTCAAGGTTGACTTATCTCAACTATGGCATGTAGATAGGGGGAGTTAAGGACAACTCCTTTATCAATTGATTGTCATCATCAAAAAGGGGGAGATTGTTGAATCTCGGATTTTGATGATGAAGTCAATTGTCATTTGTTATCTAATCTATGTGTTGAGATAAGTGTGCAGGATTAACTACGATGAGAGTAAGACAAGCAGCAGGAGTTGCGCCGGAGTCAAGATCATGATCACGTTGGGAGTTCGAGAGTTCGACGGAAGTTCGGACGGTCGTCGGAGGTTCAGAGAGAACAGATCCGAGAAGTCCAGAAGCTTGCCAAGCGAAGCTCGTCGGAACTCGCCAAGTGGATCGTCGCAAAGTCCAGGAGTATGCCGGATGTCCGCAGAAGGATCACCGAGGGTTATCGGTTGATCGACGGAAGTTGGCCGGAAACTCGCCGGAAGAAGCGATTGACGCATCGGAGCAAAGCTGCAGAAGTTGTCTTAGAGTTAATCGTAGTTAGCATGATGATTAAGCATGAAAATGGGAGGTGATCCCATTAGCTTAATCTTGGGGCAATTGGGCCCCTGAAAAGATTCAAAGTGGGCCGAATGGAGTGAACCATTCGGACCCTGATTGCACCAGGAGGTGCAACCGCCCCAGCCAGGAGGTGCAACCGCCTGGGCTGTGGGGTTGGGAGGTGCAACCGCCCCAGCCAGGAGGTGCAACCGCCTGGGCTGTGGGGTTGGGAGGTGCAACCGCCCCAGCCAGGAGGTGCAACCGCCAGGGCTGCGAGGCTGGGAGGTGCAACCGCCCCAGCCAAGAGGTTGCACCGCCAGAGCTCAAGTTCCGAGCTCTGCCAGGCGATGCAACCACAGAGCTCAGTCTTCGAGCTCTGGCAGAGTGGTGCATCAGCCTGTGCTCAGTCTCGAGCTTTGCCAGGTGATGCATTCACCAAGCTCAGTCTTCGAGCTCTGGCAGAGAGGTGGATCAGCCTGAGCTCAGTTTCGAGCTCTGCCAGGTGATGCAACCACCGAGCTCAGATTTCGAGCTCTGCCAGGTGATGCAACCACCAAGCTCAGTCTTCGAGCTCTGCCAGGTGATGCAACCATCGAGCTCAGTCTTCGAGCTCTGGCAGAGAGAAGCAATCGGCAGAGCTCAGTCTTCGAGCTCTGCCAGGCGGTGCCACCTCTCCAGTCGAGAGGTGCAACCGCCTGATCCCAGAATTCTGGGATTTGATCGATTTGATCGTTTTGAGCTCGAATTTTGAATTGGGTTGGGGCCTATAAATACCCCACCCATTCAGCACTGAAAAGATACAGACCTATACCGAAATCTTGATCTTTTCTGTGATTCTAAGAGCTCAAAAGTGTTGTAAAGCCTTTAAGTCTCCTCCTTCTGTTCTTCAAGTTTTTGATTGTAAAGTGAGGAGAGAAAGGTCTGTAAAGGTTGTCTCCTAAGCCTGTCAAAAGGAGAGAAATTGTAAGAGGGAAGTTTGGCCTTCGCCCATTGAAGGAAGGCACCTAGTTGACGTCGGCAACCTCATCGGTGGAGGAAGCCAAAAGTGGAGTGGGTCAAGGCTGACCGAACCACTCTAAATCTCTGGTTTGCGTTTATTTTCGAGCACTTTATCATTACTGCAAACCTCCCTCATCACTACTGCTCTCTGCGCTTTCACGAACAAGTTCTAAGTGCAGTTCTTCCAAATCTGCATTCAGACGTAAATTCGTATTTACAGTTTACGTTTACGTTTGATTCTGCAGAACTGTTTTCCGTGCTTTTACGAACGAGCTTCTTTGCAGTTTACGCTTACATTTTAATCCTATTAATAACTGCAATCTGTCCTCTACGATTTTACTAACAAGTTTCAACATTTAGACGTAAAACGGTATTCAGACGTAAATCGGCTTTCCTCGCTCAATCATCAGATTTCAGTTCACGTTTACGTCTTGATTTCAACTGCATACTGCCTTCTGCGAGTATACAAACGAGTTTCAAAGTTTAGACGTAAATCTGCGTCTAAAACGTAAAACTGCGTTTAGACGTAAATCTGCGTTTAGACGTAAAACTGCGTTTAGACGAAAACTGCGTTTAGACGTAAATCTGCGTTTAGACGTAAATCTACGTTTAGACGTAAATCTGCGTTTAGACGTAAAACTGCGTTTAGACGTAAATCTGCATTTAGACGTAAATCTGAGTTTAGACGCAAAACTGCGCTTAGACGCAAATCTGCGCTTAGACGCAAAACTGCGCTTAAACGCAATCTGCGCTTAGACGCAAACTGCACTTAGATACAAACTGAGAATTTGCTTTTGCATCATAATAGTTTTTGAACGAACGCAGCTTTAGGTTTTTAAATTAAGATTTCCGCTGCACTAATTCACCCCCCCCCTCTTAGTGCTCTCGATCCTAACAACTCAGTGAATTATTATCTCTGTAATAATTCACTCGACTCATCGACTACGGAAGTACTAGGCCACTACGCCGTAGTCCCCAGACGATACAGGGGAATCCAATCCATTGGACCTGTCTGTCCTCAGTTACCATGTACCTATAGTCCCTCATCCATCTAATATCCCAGAGACCGTATATCGAGCATGGTGCTGTCAGACCCATACGGTTTCTACTCGAGTCTCGCTCTAATCGGATTCTCCCGGAGAACTCTTTCTCTCTCAACCCGAATGACCCTGGCCAGGGATTTGTCTGAGCAAGAACACATGGGATATTCCTCTCATGATACCGAGAGTGGATGATCCTCTATCGACACTCAATAGCCCTCGTAAGGTCGACTACCACTCCCAATGACCAGTTGTACTAGATCTGGGAACAGCCAAACCTATAAGTCTGGTATCAAAGAGTGGAGCACTCATACAGGACATCCTTGGTGTCTCAAGTCTAAGAACCAGATACACCACTAGGACTACGGAATCGTTGTCTGACAATAAGGTATCATCAACCATCCAGCATTCCGTAAGCGGATCAATCAGTGAACTCATTCTCCAATGAGCACCTGTACTGTATCCCTAGTGTCCCTACACGAGCAGCTATGAGACCAGCTGCATCCATCATATGGACGGGTATACAGCACACCAGTCTATCCGGTTATCACGATGTCCCTCTCGAGTAACCTATGACCGGGATTATTTAGGATATGTGTTTAAAGGTGAATCGATCTCATTATCGTGATCTCATCACGATCCGATTCCCATTGCACAAATCCAAGGACATCACAATATATATGCATTTATGCAATAGTTATAAAGTGATATACGCCAAAATATAATAAGCAAAAAGATTCTGTATCAAGTCACACGTGCCATCACTCACGTGATTGGCTTGCTGGGCACTTATGACTAGCAGAAGTTGATCAAACAGGTCATCTATTCGGGGAAGAGGATATTTATTCTTTATGGTCACTTGGTTGAGCTGTCTATAATCGATGCATAGTCGCATAGATCCATCTTTCTTCTTCACAAATAGGACAGGGGCACCCCAAGGTGATACACTAGGTCGAATAAAACCCTTGTCCAAAAGCTCTTGGATTTGTTTCTTTAACTCCTCCAACTCAATTGGTGCCATTCTATACGGAGGTTTAGAAATAGGTGCAGTACCAGGTAGAAGATCAATTGTAAATTCAATCTGTCTATTTAGTGGCAGTGCAAGTAGATCTTCAGGAAAAATATCTAGAAAATGCTGCACAATAGGGATGTCCTTTAATACTGGCTTCTTAGATTCTTCTCCAGAAATGAAGGCCAAGTATCCTTGACATCCCTTCAGTAATAGTTGGGTAGCACTCAAGGCTGAAACAATAGAAGGAAACTTTTCTTGAATCCCAATGAACTTGAAAGGTGGTTGATCTAGAGGTGAGAAAGTAATAGTCTTCCAAAAACAATCGACACTTGCATGGTATGCTAAAAGCCAGTCCATACCCAAGATAGCATCGAAATCTTGAAATTCTAGTAGAATAAGATCTACTAGCAAATCGTGACTTTCAATAGTAATAACACAGTTTCTATATATCTGATCAACTATCAAAGAGTTTCCAACCGGTGTTACTACCATTAATACATTATTCATTGTCTCACGATTCTTATGTAATTTCATAGCAAAATAGGGTGATATAAAAGAATGCGTAGAACCAGAATCAATAAGCACAGATGCTGGCATACCACAGAGTGTGATGATACCTTTAATAATAGATCCCGAGGCTTCAGCATCTTGATGAGTTAGTGCGTAGACTCTTGCTTGTCCTTCCTCTTTGGGTCGTAGCTGTTGTTGTCCATTTGTTTGGGGTGGAGCTCGGCGTTGATGTTGCTTCCATGGGCAATCCTTTGACATGTGCCCTGGATGTTGACAATAAAAACATACGCGTTATCCCATGGGGCATGAGGTGGAAACATGATCTGTCTTCCCACATAAATAACATCTTATAACAACTTGATTGCTAGGAGCTCCTGCTTGTTGATGCCCAAACTGTTTATCTTTTCCTTTCTTTGAGGGTCCAGAATGTGATCCCCCATACGTAAATGGTGTAGCACTAAAAGGTCGCTTTCGATCCTTTGCTTGTTGTAACTCATTATCCAATTTCTCTACCACCAAAGCTCGATTTAACACTTCAGCATATGTTGGTAAAATCAGTATTGCAACAGACTTTCTAATTGATGATCGAAGTCCCCTCTCAAAATGACGAGCTCTTTGACTTTCATTAAAAGCAATATGTGGAGAGAACTGAGCCAACTCAGTGAAATGATGATCATATTCCATTACAGTTCTATTTCCTTGGTGGATGCTAAGGAACTCTTATTATTTCTCAAAGCGAACTGAATCAGGAAAGAACTGCTCATAAAATGCATCTTTAAACTGCTCCCAAGTTACCATATTACCTCCTGCCTCTAACATCCCCCTTTTTGAGATCCACCAAGTGTCTGCCTCCCCTTCTAAAATGAAAGAAGCGAAAGGCACTTTTTGATTTTCCCTACATTCGATAGCTTTGAATGTCTTTTCCATTTGACGAATCCAACGTTCAGTAAAGATTGGATCTGGCTTGCCCTAAAAAATTAGTGGTCCCAATCTCTTAAAGTGATCTAAAGTATTATTCCTACCCCGTGGAATTTCATCTCGTTCCACTTGACGCTCAAAGTATCCTCTAATAGCATTGAGGACTCCGTGTACGTCATCTTGAGCATTAATGGGTGTTGGGGCATAAGGGGCATTCTGCGAAGTCGAAGAAGCTGGCCCATAATTAGTGACAGGTGTACGGGAGGACTGGGTTTGCTCTACGATGCGTGGAGCTTCTAAGTTATTATTTGTTTGAACACCTCTCCGAGTGCGTAGACCAATAACATTGCGACCATGAGCACCCCGAGTGACAAGACCACTAATATCTGAAATTGGCTCCATTACTCCTATAATAGGTTAAAGACAATCATCGGTTAGAGTCAATCAAGGGACCTAATACACCTACAGGCCCTAGACCATGCTCTGATACCATAAAAGATGTCACATCCTGGATTTTTTTTTATATATCTTTCCACACATTTAGGCCAAATAGATAAACATCACTTTATTCATCATTCATAAATATTTATTATAATTCATTTATTACAATCTATTTATTCGTCGAGTCATAAATAGAAAAGTACACATAGTGATGTTAACTTCAAGAATCATCCAAGTGGCTCTACCTAGCAGTAGAGGAAGGTCTGCTCTCCACTGGAATCTGATTTAGTACCAGAGGGAGGCTGCTCTGAAAATCAAAAATAAAGAAAATTCAGCAACGCTGAGTAGGAACCCCAAAAGTCAACTCAAAATGTATACATGATCAAAATTCAATCAGTCATCCAATTGGCGTATATCAAGTACCCGAAGGAGCACTCCCCCAACAGCGGATGGAGAGGCTTTATCCTACGGGATGAGTTTGTGTTCTCCCAACAGCGGATGGAGGCAAACTCATATCACACTCCCAACAGCGGATGGAGTGGCGTCCCACACCTGCCAAAGTGGGGACACGTTCCTCCCAACAACGGATGGAGGAACCATCCAACTGCCACGTCTGACGGCCCGCTAATCCCCGAAGGGAATCGCCCTACCTGCTCTCGGTAAGAAAATAATATAATCTCACACTGGTCCTGTCCAATTCGGGATGAAATAATATATTTAAAACATCTCTTTCAAATATCATCAATATCAAATAATATAAATTAGCCCTCAATTGACTTGAACTATAGTTTAATCGATTCAATTGAACTTGATTTACTAGAGCCTAACTGAACTGATCTCTAATCCTTATTTAACTGGTTTGGAAACCACTCTAGACTAGTATAATTTAGACTAGATTAAGTTCAATTTAGATTAAACTAACTTGAATAAGTCAATCAATTCGGAATCACCCTGAATTGATCTAGATTAATCAAGTTTAGTTTAGTTCAATCAATATTTGGGCTCAAGTTCAACAATAATATTGGGCTAGATTGAGCCAGTCCATCTACTGGTCATGTGCATTATACATGATTGAGCATGCATTACACAAAACTAGCACAGCCCTAGCCCATGGACTAGTCATGTGCGTCGTATGTGACCACCCATAATGGTTGGGCTAAGGTAGCCTACGGGCCAAGGCCTAACCCGTGGGTTGGGCCTGGCTTGTAAGCAATTTCATTCCAATTAATATTCAATTTCATATCATAGCATATACGCATTAACAACATAAATAAAAATATAATAATACATTAAAAGATAGACGAGGAGAAAAGCTTTAATACAAGGAAATAACATTCTCAATTTGACTAGAAATCATAAGACATTAAAAGAGGGACTAGGAGATAAGTTTTGATACAAGGAAATAGCCTTCTAAATTCAAATAAAAATTATGTTTTCAATACATATAAAATTTCAACATATTCTAGTCATATTTTAAATCATTCAGAATAATATATTTTAAATTTCATATCAAAGAATATCAAAAAAGAATTTTAGATAACATATTCTAGTCTAACAAGATTTTCTAGTTTAACAAGATTTTAATCTAGATAAGATTAAAGATAAACTGTAATACATAAAATATATCATATAAAACATATACCTTTTTAACATATTTAATTCTACAATAAAAACCTTAATCATGGGTCAAAGAATATTATGAAAACTTTAACTGATTACTTTAATACAAAAATTTTGACATTTAAAGAATTGATACACATTTTTCAAACTATAAAACTTTCAACGTTTAAAGAATCAAAATAGAAGCTAAAACTTTTAAATTTAAGAAAGGTAGGGAGACCTACCTCTTGTCAACAGGGTGTAACTCCTCGTTCTCTTGTCAATAGGGTGTAACTCCTCGTTCCTCCCGCTGCCAAGCTCGACTAGGTGAGGAACGAAAGTGAGAAATCCCTCCCCTTTAAATAGGAGGAGGTGAGCCTCTATTAAGGGAAATTCATTTTAATTTTCATATTTATTTAATATAAATTATTTCCATTTAATATACTAACAAAAATGATATGATCATATTTGGAATACTTAATAGTTATTTCCTTAATTCATATCAACAAATAAGGAAGTAGATTAAGATTTTCTTAAATTATAATAACAAGTAAGGAAATAAAATCAATTCCTAACTTAAATATTTGATTTGATTACAATTAGATTCAAATTTAATGTTATATCTCTTATCTCATAATTAATTAATGCTTAGTAAATTATTTTTTGAACCATCTACTAACAAAACATCTTCAATTAAGAGGTTTGATTTGTTACCTATATTTCTTTTATCAATAATTTTTCTTTTATTATTATCTCCAAATGTGGTATATCCTTCATCTTGACTAATGAGCTTAGAGAAAGTGTTAGATTTTTGGTCATGTGCCTTGAGCATCTACTATTAAGATACCATCTCTTGCTCCTAGCTTTCGATTATAGACATAGCTACAAGAAAGGGGAGTTTGCTTTAGGTATCCATTTAACTTTGGGTCCCTCATGGTCAAATCTACCTATCTTGATTTTTAGTATTAAGTCATTCATGGTTCCTTTAGGAACCCAAACTAATTTGTGTGAGCTATATTTTTTAAATGAACATGTATAAGCATAATGACCACATCTATCATAAAAATTACATTTAACTTTAGGAGAAACATGTAATATGAGTCCTTTAATAATTATAGTTGGCTTTTGTTGAGTGTTACTACTTACGAAATCGATTCTTTCCTTTATATGTATATGACCTTTCTTAGCAAAAATCATATTTAATAATTTATTATCAATTTTAATTTTTTTAATATTTGTTTTAATAACATATTTTATTTTTTTAATAAATCAAACTCTTCATATTTAGTGCAAAGTGTTAACAAGCATTTATCATACTTATTTTTCAATTTATCAAATTCATTAGAGAGAGATACATGATCCTTTTTTAGCAATTTATATTTCTTACCAACTATTTTGAGTTCATCATATAAGTCATGAAATGCATTAAGTAATTCATTATAAGGTAAAGAAGTTTTAGTTAAGTTATATACCTTATCATTGAAAGCCATCAATATGTAGTTCACCACTTCGTCTTCATTGGTTTGCTCTTTGTCTTCTAATACACTTGATTCATCCCAAGTTGCCCTGAGTATTTTCTTTTTCTTTTGTGCTAGCAGCTTCTTCTTCTTCAGTTGTGGATACTCATTTTTAAAGTGTTATGACCTTTTGTATTCATAGCAAATTATTGTGTCTTTTTTAAGTTTATTTTAATTATTAGATTCTTGTTTTACACAGTTTATTTTGTTCCTTTTCATGAACTTTTTAAATTTTATTGTGAAGAGTGCCAAGTCATCATTATCACTTAAACTTTTGCTTGAGTGGTCTTCTTTGGTTCTAAGTGCAATATCCTTCCTGTTATTTAGAAGGTTGTCCTCTTATTCGGCATGTGCCTTGTAAGTTATTTCATAGGTGTTAGGATCGAGAGCACTAAGAGGGGGGGGGTGAATTAGTGCAGCGGTAATCTTATAATAATTTAAAAACCAAAAGCTACGTTCGTTCAAAAACTATTGTGATGGAAAAGCAAATTTGCAATTTGTATCTAGATGCAGTTTGCGTCTAAGCGCAGATTGCGTTCAAGCGCAGTTTTGCGTCTAAGCGCAGTTTTGCGTCTAAGCGCAGTTTTACGTCTAAACTCAGATTTACGTCCAAATGCAGATTTACGTCTAAACGCAGATTTACGTCTAAACGCAGATTTACGTCTAAACGCAGTTTTACGTCTAAACGCAGTTTTGCGTCTAAACGCAGTTTTACGTCTAAACGCAGATTTACGTCTAAACGCAGATTTACGTCTAAACGTAGTTTTACGTCTAAACGCAGATTTACGTCTAAACTTTGAAACTCGTTTATATACTTGCAGAAGGCAGTATGCAGTTGAAATCAAGACGTAAACGTGAACTGAAATCTAACGATTGAGCGAGGAAAGCCGATTTACGTCTGAATGCAGTTTTACGTCTAAATGTTGAAACTCGTTCGTAAAATCGTAGAGGACAGATTGCAGTTATTAATAGGATTAAAATGTAAGCGTAAACTGCAAGGAAGCTCGTTCGTAAAGGCGCGGAAAACAGTTCTGCAGAATCAAACGTAAACGTAAACTGTAATGTATGAAAATACAAAGTTACGTCTGAATGCAGATTTGGAAGAACAGCTCTTAGAACTTGTTCGTGAAAGCGCAGAGAGCAGTAGTGATGAGGGAGGTTTGCAGTAATGATAAAGTACCCGAAATTAAACGCAAACCAGAGATTTAGAGTGGTTCGGTCAGCCTTGACCTACTCCACTTTTGGCTTCCTCCACCGATGAGGTTGCCGACGTCAACTAGGTGCCTTCCTTCAATGGGCGAAGGCCAAACTTCCCTCTTACAATTTCTCTCCTTTTGACAGGCTTAGGAGACAACCTTTACAGATGTTTTCACTCCTCTCTTTTCAACTCAAACTTGAAGAACAGAAGGAGGAGGAAAACTAGCAGTTTTGAGCTCTAAGAACCACTGAAAAGATCAAGATTTCGGGTCAGTTCTTGCTCAATTCAGTGCTGAATGGGTGGGGTATTTATAGGCCCCAACCCAATTCAAAATTCGAGCTCAAAACGATCAAATCGATCAAATCCCAGAATTCTGGGATCAGGCGGTTGCACCTCTCGACTGGAGAGGTGGCACCGCCTGGCAGAGCTCGAAGACTGAGCTCTGCCGATTGCTTCTCTCTGCCAGAGCTCGAAGACTGAGCTCGATGGTAGCATCACCTGGCAGAGCTCGAAGACTGAGCTTGGTGGTTGCATCACCTGGCAGAGCTCGAAATCTGAGCTTGGTGGTTGCATCACTTGGCAGAGCTCCAAACTGAGCTCAAGCTGATGCACCATTCTGCCAGAGCTCGAAGACTGAGCTTGGTGAATGCATCGCCTGGCAAAGCTCGAGACTGAGCTCAGGCTGATGCACCACTCTGCCAGAGCTCGAAGACTGAGCTCGGTGGTTGCATCGCCTGGCAGAGCTCGGAACTTGAGCTCTGGCGGTGCAACCTCTTGGCTGGAGCGGTTGCACCTCCCAGCCTTGCAATCCTGGCGGTTGCACCTCCTGGCTGGGGCGGTTGCACCTCCCAGCCTTGCAACCCTGGCGGTTGCACCTCCTGGCTGGGGCGGTTGCACCTCTCAACCCCACAGCCCAGGCGGTTGCACCTCCTGGCTGGGGCGGTTGCACCTCCTGGTGCAATCAGGGTCCGAATGGTTCACTCCATTCGACCCACTTTGAATCTTTTCAGGGGCCCAATTGCCCCAAGATTAAGCTAATGGGATCACCTCCCATTTTCATGCTTAATCATCGTGCTAACTACGAATATCTCTAAGACAACTTCTGCAGCTTTGCTTCGATGCGTCAATCGCTTCTTCCGGCGAGTTTCCGGCCAACTTCCGTCGATCAACCGATAACCTTCGGTGATCCTTCTGCGGACATCCGGCATACTCCTGGACTTTGCGACGATCCACTTGGCGAGTTCCGACGAGCTTCGCTTGGCAAGCTTCTGGACTTCTCGGATCTATTCTCTCTGAACCTCCGACGACCGTCCGAACTTCCGTCGAACTCTCGAACTCCCAACGTGATCATGATCTTGACTTCGGCGCAACTCCTGCTGCTTGTCTTACTCTCATCGTAGTTAATCCTGCACAACAAAACAAAACTTCGATCGAGACAATTAATCCTAAGCAATTAACCAAGTTGTCCGACATGTCATTGGTCTCTCGACGCTTCGTCCGATTCTTCGGCGCATCGTCCTCTCTTGCAGCCTATTGCCCAATCGGCCAGTTGACTCCGCAACTCCGATATCCTTGGCACAATACCTGCTCTTCTTGGCCGAATGCCCGAGTCCACGGCCCGAAGCCTTCTGTCGATACGCCGACCGATCCACCGGCCCGACGTCCAATCTTCTGACATGTTCCTTCGGCACAACATGATTTTCCTGCTTTAATTGTCTCATCCTGATCGAAGCATCCTGCGTCACTCAAAACGCAGATTAAATCATAAACATATATCAAGTAGTTTCATCATCAAAATACGAGATTTAACAATCTCCCCCTTTTTGATGATGACAACCACTTGATGACGGAGTTAAACTTAACTCCCGGAGTTTAAACAAACTCCCCCTATCAATATGCCATATTGATAGAACCTTGAATTCAAACTGAATTCAAGTCATTGCAATATTCATCATGAATACTTGCAACACGTCAACATGAACATATGCATAAACTTTATGCATCACATGTCATGTCATCAACATACTTTCATCAACATACTTCTCCCCCTTTGTCATCAACAAAAAGGAGAAGTATCACAATCAAGTGTTTGTGATATTGATTCAACTCATTGCATGAAAAAGATAGTATCAGGTTTTATCATCATGCAAGTTTGCTAATATCAACATGAAAAATTACGATGTAAGCTTTTGATATCATAACGCAAACATTTCAAGTGTTTATCAATTGTAGCATTTCATCACATGGTAAGATATCAATGCGTAAAATTACGATACAAGCTCTTGATATCTTAACGCATGATGCAAACATGGCATAATGCAAGTTTGGCAATCATAGCATCAATTCATATATTTCTCACCCTTTGTTATCAACAAAACGGAGAACGATATAAGCAAATTTTAAGCATAAGTGCTTGTAATTATTCATGTCATAACTAGGTTCATGTCATTTTCCAACAGTGAGTGATAGGATATCAATTATACAAACATCTCAAGGAAAACATGACATGGAGATAGCTTTGAAAACTTCTTCCCTTTTTGTTATTATCTTTTTGCATGAAGGAGGAAGACTATTTGTGATACATGCTATTTGTGAGTCTACTTCGAGTGAAGTTAGAATCGATGAGAGATTAAATCATGCTTCATTTTTACAAGGACCAAGATATGTATGTGAAATAAATCCTTGCAAGTAAAAACACTTTCATCCATATTCATCAAATCCATTTCTCAAAAAAAATATTTTTCACATGATGTGTGTATGAGAGATGTATTTGCTAGTTAATTACATATGTCAAAAATCAATGATATGAACTAAACTTGATATGACATATGCTTGTTAAGTTTGGAAGAGAGTGAACTTGATATGTTAGATTCAAGAGAATCCGAAAATGAAATTTGACTCTTTCTTCCATTCGAACAAGGTTTTGCTATAGATATTCAATTACAATCATGAAGGTAAAGCATACTTGTTATCATGGAAGTTTTGTATTCAAGCACATAATTTTCAACATGTAAATGTGTAAAATCATTATGCCAGTCAAGTGATTTAATCATTCAATCAAGAAGGTTCGAAAAATAATTTTAACACGTTCAATCATTAAGACGTATTTTTGCCATTGTTTTTCAAATTCAATCATAAAGATAAGACATACTCATCATCATGATAGTATGATAGCAGGTTTACCATATACAAGCTAGCAAAAAGTTTGTACATTTTAAGGCCCGCAAGCTAGCAATTTTGAGATGTTCAAGAAAGCAACTCTTGCTTCTTGATATATGCAAATTTGTCAAGTTTTGCTAGATGTGCAAGTTAGCATTTTTGCCTCTTGAGATAGGCAAGCTAGCAATCAAGTTTTTTCATCTTCTTGACTTGTACAAGCTAGCTATCTCCCCCTTTGTCATTGTCAACAAGGGAAAAACCCTTTACATCAATTTCTAAATCATGACAAAGGTAAGTAATCATTCTTATTTGTGCATCATTATAGTTTCAATGCACAAATTTATTAACATTACATTTCAAAAAATTTATGCATGATACCGAAAAATCAATCATCATCATGAGCACATCAAACATGATATTCAAGCATTCATGATACATCATTTTGGCAGCATGATCATAGATATTCAAACGATGGTATCTAGAATTCATTACATCTTATTATGCATGATCATTAACTCCTCATTTGTATTTCATGCATTATTTCATTTCATCTCATAAGGAATATCAAGAAGAGTTATTGGATGATGAGATAAATATTTTATGAATACACAGAATATCATAAGTGTTTCATGTATTCATATTATCACATGAAGCATATTATCATTTTTAAGATTCATAACATGAATAACGTTATTACTATTTCATCAAAATTAGTTTCGAGATTCACATAATATCATGAAATCATTAATCTCGATAAAATGGGAAAAACATTTTCTTTTTAAGTGATTCTTTTAACACATCATAAAAAAGAAAAACTCATTCATAATTCAAGTGATTTACAAGATATCATAAATGAATTTATCACTTGTATTTCACCAAAATCGAGAACTCTTAGAGATAGAAAATGATTGAAGCATTTAATCTGATTGAAGAATGATTCATATTTAAAGTGTAGCATTTGTCAAATCTGAAATCATCAAGTATAACTTTAATATTTTCATTGCAACATTAAGCAAGGTTTCATTGAACATAATTTTGAATGATTCTTATAAATGCCTAAAACTTCTTTAGTTTTAATTTATGATTGACTTTATAATAGCATGCTCAAATCTTTATTCTTATGTCAAAACCATACATTATATTTAATAAACAAAGACAATGAAAAATATCAAGCCTTCCAGACAAAAGCCATGTATCGTCATGAAAAGCAATATGAAAATCATCAAAATATACATTTTTGCTTCTCAAGCACATAAATAAGATTAATCTCACTAGGTGTAAAATCATTAGATTTCTATCTTGCATTAACATAAGACATGCAATTTTCATTATCATTTTCAAGATTACAAGCATGATCATATTTTTGCATTTTCATTGTTAAATTATAATTTTCAAGAAAATTTAAAGAAGAAGAAAAATGCATCATGAAAAGCATCATGTAATTTCGAAGTAAATTAGGGGGATTTCGATTACCTCATCATTGTAGGCTGTTAAGGCGTAGTTTGCCGCCTTGCTTTTGTTGACTTTCTCTTCTTTGGAGGAGCTCGATTCATCCCAATTTTTGTTCTTCTTCTTGCGTTTAAAGCAAGTAGTTCCATTCTTTTTGCTTTTTAATTTTCGTTTCATTTTAAGTTCACCATCACTTGAGCTTATGCTCGAGTGGTCTTCAAATGTTCTATGTCCCAAATCCTTCCTGTTCTTTGGAAGGTTGGTTTGTTCATCATTGTCCTCATCACTTGAGTCATCGCTCAAGTGGCATTCATTTGTCCAGAGTTCCAAATCCTTCCTGTTCTTTGGAAGGTGGTTCTCAAGTTCTTCACGTGCATTGCACGTCATTTCATATGTGATCAATGAACCAATTAGTTCTTCAAGTGGAAAATGGTTCAAGTTTTTTGATTCTTGAATAGCAGTTACTTTTGAATCCCAAGTTTTAGAAAGTGAGCGCAAAACTTTGTTAACGAGTTCAAAATCCGAAAAGCTTTTACCAAGTGATTTTAAACCATTGACGACATCCGTAAAACGGGTGTACATGTCAACAACGGTTTCGCTTGGTTTCATATGAAAAAGCTCGAAATCAAGCAGTAGAATATTAACTTTCGAGTCTTTGACTCTACTAGTTCCCTCGTGCGTGATTTCAAGAGTGCGCCAAATATCGAAAGCCGTTTCACACGTAGAAATCCGATTGAACTCATTTTTGTCCAATGCGCAAAATAAGGCATTCATAGCCTTTGCGTTTAAAGAAAAATTCTTCATCTCCAAAACCGACCATTCGTTCATCGGTTTGGAGGGAAGTTGAAAACCGTTTTCAATGATATTCCATAAATCCAGATTTAGAGAAATTAAGAAAACTCTCATTCGAGTTTTCCAATAAGTGTAGTCCAATCCGTTAAAGAACGGTGGACGAAAGACCGAACAGCCCTCTTGAAAAGTCATTTCTCTCGGGTGTAAATCCGAAATGAGAAATACCCCGCTCTGATACCAATTGTTAGGATCGAGAGCACTAAGAGGGGGGGGGTGAATTAGTGCAGCGGTAATCTTATAATAATTTAAAAACCAAAAGCTACGTTCATTCAAAAACTATTGTGATGGAAAAGCAAATTTGCAATTTGTATCTAGATGCAGTTTGCGTCTAAGCGCAGATTGCGTTCAAGCGCAGTTTTGCGTCTAAGCGCAGTTTTGCGTCTAAACTCAGATTTACGTCCAAATGCAGATTTACGTCTAAACGCAGATTTACGTCTAAACGCAGATTTACGTCTAAACGCAGTTTTACGTCTAAACGCAGTTTTGCGTCTAAACGCAGTTTTACGTCTAAACGCAGATTTACGTCTAAACGCAGATTTACGTCTAAACGTAGTTTTACGTCTAAACGCAGATTTACGTCTAAACTTTGAAACTCGTTTATATACTTGCAGAAGGCAGTATGCAGTTGAAATCAAGACGTAAACGTGAACTGAAATCTAACGATTGAGCGAGGAAAGCCGATTTACGTCTGAATGCAGTTTTACGTCTAAATGTTGAAACTCGTTCGTAAAATCGTAGAGGACAGATTGCAGTTATTAATAGGATTAAAATGTAAGCGTAAACTGCAAGGAAGCTCGTTCGTAAAGGCGCGGAAAACAGTTCTGCAGAATCAAACGTAAACGTAAACTGTAATGTATGAAAATACAAAGTTACGTCTGAATGCAGATTTGGAAGAACAGCTCTTAGAACTTGTTCGTGAAAGCGCAGAGAGCAGTAGTGATGAGGGAGGTTTGCAGTAATGATAAAGTACTCGAAATTAAACGCAAACCAGAGATTTAGAGTGGTTCGGTCAGCCTTGACCTACTCCACTTTTGGCTTCCTCCACCGATGAGGTTGCCGACGTCAACTAGGTGCCTTCCTTCAATGGGCGAAGGCCAAACTTCCCTCTTACAATTTCTCTCCTTTTGACAGGCTTAGGAGACAACCTTTACAGATGTTTTCACTCCTCTCTTTTCAACTCAAACTTGAAGAACAGAAGGAGGAGGAAAACTAGCAGTTTTGAGCTCTAAGAACCACTGAAAAGATCAAGATTTCGGGTCAGTTCTTGCTCAATTCAGTGCTGAATGGGTGGGGTATTTATAGGCCCCAACCCAATTCAAAATTCGAGCTCAAAACGATCAAATCGATCAAATCCCAGAATTCTGGGATCAGGCGGTTGCACCTCTCGACTGGAGAGGTGGCACCGCCTGGCAGAGCTCGAAGACTGAGCTCTGCCGATTGCTTCTCTCTGCCAGAGCTCGAAGACTGAGCTCGATGGTAGCATCACCTGGCAGAGCTCGAAGACTGAGCTTGGTGGTTGCATCACCTGGCAGAGCTCGAAATCTGAGCTTGGTGGTTGCATCACTTGGCAGAGCTCCAAACTGAGCTCAAGCTGATGCACCATTCTGCCAGAGCTCGAAGACTGAGCTTGGTGAATGCATCACCTGGCAAAGCTCGAGACTGAGCTCAGGCTGATGCACCACTCTGCCAGAGCTCGAAGACTGAGCTCGGTGGTTGCATCGCCTGGCAGAGCTCGGAACTTGAGCTCTGGCGGTGCAACCTCTTGGCTGGAGCGGTTGCACCTCCCAGCCTTGCAATCCTGGCGGTTGCACCTCCTGGCTGGGGCGGTTGCACCTCCCAGCCTTGCAACCCTGGCGGTTGCACCTCCTGGCTGGGGCGGTTGCACCTCTCAACCCCACAGCCCAGGCGGTTGCACCTCCTGGCTGGGGCGGTTGCACCTCCTGGTGCAATCAGGGTCCGAATGGTTCACTCCATTCGACCCACTTTGAATCTTTTCAGGGGCCCAATTGCCCCAAGATTAAGCTAATGGGATCACCTCCCATTTTCATGCTTAATCATCGTGCTAACTACGAATATCTCTAAGACAACTTCTGCAGCTTTGCTTCGATGCGTCAATCGCTTCTTCCGGCGAGTTTCCGGCCAACTTCCGTCGATCAACCGATAACCTTCGGTGATCCTTCTGCGGACATCCGGCATACTCCTGGACTTTGCGACGATCCACTTGGCGAGTTCCGACGAGCTTCGCTTGGCAAGCTTCTGGACTTCTCGGATCTATTCTCTCTGAACCTCCGACGACCGTCCGAACTTCCGTCGAACTCTCGAACTCCCAACGTGATCATGATCTTGACTTCGGCGCAACTCCTGCTGCTTGTCTTACTCTCATCGTAGTTAATCCTGCACAACAAAACAAAACTTCGATCGAGACAATTAATCCTAAGCAATTAACCAAGTTGTCCGACATGTCATTGGTCTCTCGACGCTTCGTCCGATTCTTCGGCGCATCGTCCTCTCCTGCAGCCTATTGCCCAATCGGCCAGTTGACTCCGCAACTCCGATATCCTTGGCACAATACCTGCTCTTCTTGGCCGAATGCCCGAGTCCACGGCCCGAAGCCTTCTGTCGATACGCCGACCGATCCACCGGCCCGACGTCCAATCTTCTGACATGTTCCTTCGGCACAACATGATTTTCCTGCTTTAATTGTCTCATCCTGATCGAAGCATCCTGCGTCACTCAAAACGCAGATTAAATCATAAACATATATCAAGTAGTTTCATCATCAAAATACGAGATTTAACAATAGGTCATGAATGATTCTATTGAGTTTTTTAAGAGGAAAGTCATTCAAGTCCTTTGCTTCTTGAATTGCAGTCATCTTTGGATTCCAATTTTTTGGAAGAGATTTTAAAATTGTTACGAATGTGTCAACACTAAGGGAGGGGGGGGGGGGGGGGTGAATTATGCATCGGGAAAATCATGTCGGTTTTGAAAATTTCTTTTATTTTGATAAAACCAATTTCGAAAACTTGCTCAACTTGAAAGCATGTTCATAAATGTATTGAAGGCAGTAAGCAAGTAAAATGGTTTGTAGTAAAGTAAATTGCTCAAGACAAAATGCAAACCAAATTTTAGAATGGTTCGGTCGTCATGACCTACATCTACTTCGCTGATTCCTCTTTCGTCGAGGCCACCGGCATCCACTATCGATCTTTCTTTAATAGGTGAAGATCAACCTCCTTCTTACACCCCTCTTCTCCTTTTCATAGGTTTAGGAGTCAACCTTTACAAGCACGCACACACCTCTCTAAATAGAATTCTAAAGTTAGATCTAGAGGAGCGATTTCTCAAGTGATTTCTATAGCGTTTTCTCACTTTAAAACTCTCTGTGCTTATGTGTGTTAACCAAAGATAAGAGGGATATTTATAGGCTTTAAGTTGATTCAAATGCGGAGACTAAAAAGATCTTATCCCAAGTTTCCTAGGTATTGGTGGTACCACCACCGTTCCTGGGCAGTACTACCATCGTAGGATCTGACTCTAGGTGGTACCACCACCAAATAGGGGCAGTACCACCATTGGTAGCATTACTGCCGATGGTACCACTACCCAGCCTGGGTGGTACCACCACCCAGGTTTCTTGGGGTGCTATTCCCCAAGCAGTGCCACTATCGGCCCTGGTAGTGCCATCGCCGGCCAGGGTTTCAGCACCCTGGTTGGGCCTTGAATCTGACCCAAACCAGTCCAACTTTGGGCCCAGTTGGCCCCTAACAGAGTTAATGGGATTACCTCCTATTCCCAACTCCAATTATATGCTAACTGTAATTCCTAAGACATAATCTAAGCAAGATAAGTCTGGTTTCTTCTAGCGAGCTTCCAGCGATCTTCCGGCGAACTTCCGACGATCTCTCGGCAATGTTCCGGTGGTCTCTCGGCAAGTTCCCGGACTTTGTTAGGACCAGAAGCACTAAGAGGGAGGGGGGGGGGGGGGGTTTGAATTAGTGCAGCGAAAAACTTTCGACGATTAAAACTGAGTTCGTACGATAAAAGCGATTTTGATAGAAAACCTGATTCATAAATCACTTTAACTTATGATCAAGCGAGATACAGTTAAAGTGAATCTATAAAGGCAGTTTGCAGTTATGATGGAAATCAGAATGTAAGCGCAAACTGAAATATGATGTTTGTACGATAAAACTGATTTACGTCTAAACACCGATTCTGAAAATACTGAACTTTGAAACACGATCGTAAATGCGCAGTAGGTAGTAAGCTATTGAGGAGGTTTGCAGTAAAGATAATATGCTCAAAGTAAATGGAAACCAGAGAGCACCATAATTTTAGAGTGGTTCGATCAATCTTGACCTACATCCACTTCTGGCTTCCTCCACCGACGAGGTCACCGACGTCCACTAGAGGCCTTCCTTCAATAGGTGAAGGCCAACCACCCTTTTATAGTTTTACTCCTTTTGACGGGCTTAGGAGACAACCCTTATAGAATTTTCTCTTCTCTCTTGAAAGATCAGAACTTGGAAGAAAAGAGGGAGAAGAACTTTTGGCCTTTACAACACTTTTGAGCTCTAAAAATCACAGAATAAGATCAGGATTTTGGTGTGTTTTTGTTACTCTTTCATTGCTGAAAGGGTGGGGGTATTTATAGGCTCCAACCTAGTTTGAATTTCGAGCTCAAAACTATCAATTCCTGGAATTTCGGGGTCTGGCGGTTGCACCGCCTGACTGGGGCGGTTGCACTACTTGTCAGAGCTTGAAGACTGAGCCTCTAGGCGGTGCCACCTCCTGTCAGGGGCGGTTGCACCTCCTGCCGGAGCTCGAAGACCGAGCTCCAGCGGTGCCACCGGCTGACTGGGGTGGTTGTATCACCCAACCAGAGCTCGGAGACCGAGCTCAGGCGGTTCCACCTCTGTCAGAGGCGGTTGCACCGCCCAGCCAGAGCTCGGAGACTGAGCCCTGGGCAGTGCCACCACCGACCCAAGCGGTGCCACCTTTGGCCAAGAAATCTGGGTCCGAATGGGTTGATCCATTCGGCCCAATTTGGGTCTGTCAAGGGCCCAATTGCCCCAAGATTAAGTTAATGGGATCACCTCCCATTTCTAACTTAATCATCATACTAGCTATGAATTTCTTAAGACATTTACTATAACTTGCTCTAGTGTGTCAATCGCTTCTTTCGGCGAGCTTCTAGCGAGCTTCCATCGATCATCCGATGAACCCTCGGTGATGCTCCTGCGGACTTCCGGCAAACTCCTGGACATACGAAGATCCACTTGGCAAGTTTCGACGAGCTTCTTTAGAAAGCTCATGGACTTCTCGAATTTGTTCCCGTAGAACCTCCGACGATCGTCCGAACTTCCGTCGAATTCTCGAACCTCCAACGAATCCTGCGCGCTTGACTCTGGTACTTTGTTTCGCTTTATGTCTTCATTGTTATCATAGTTAATCCTGCACACACAAGCCAAAACTCTACTTCAATCTAGACAATTATTACAAAGCGAATTGACATTCTGTTGCCCGGCACATCATTGGTTGGCGCTTCGTCCGATTCTTCAGCACATCGTCCTCTTTTGTGGCTTGTTGCCCAATCGGCGGTTGACCTCTGCAATCTCGATATCCTTGGCGTAATTCCGCTCTCCCTGGCCCGATGCCCGACGTCCAAAGCCTTCTATCGTCCAATATCCTGACGTGATCTCCTCCGGCGCAACGTCAATTCCTCCTGCGTCAACTGTCTAATCCTGATCGAGTAGACCTGCATCACTCAAAATGTAGTTAAACATCTAAACATAATCAATTAGTTTCATCATCAAAATCCGAGATTCAACAATCTCCCCCTTTCTGATGATGACAACTAATTGATGACTAACGGAGTTAACCTTAACTCCCCGAAGTTTAACCAAACTCCCCCTATCAATATGCTATTGATAGAACACTTGGATTATCCCAAATCCAAGTAACATTCATCACATGTTATGAAAAATATTTAAACCATCATGTAAATATATATAAAATATTCAATTCAATGTATGAAGTCATCAATATACTTCTCCCCCTATATCATCAACAAAAAGGAGAAGTAGCTCTAGCTATTTTAAAAGATATGCAAGTTTTTGCAACATGAAGCTAGATTTTCATCACAACATATAAGCACAAAAGCATAGCAAGATTCTTAAGTTCAATCATGACAATTCAACACTTGAATTTTTGTGCAAGATTGCACTTTGTTTTTCTTTGCAAGTAATAATATTTATGATGTTTGATATAGCAAATTTCTTCATTACAATGATCGAGCTAGCAAATTCTTCATTCAAGTGTGCAAGCTAGCAATAACTTTCTCCCCCTTTGTCAATGTCAAAAAGAAGGAGAGGAACCAATGATTTAGACTTTTACATTAACTTTGCATCAATCAATATTTCAATCATCACATGATGCATACAAGACAATAATGCAACGAAATCATTTCATGAAGGATATCAATGTGAAAATTCACCAAGGATCACATGATACAATCGCAAATCATGATATCATTATGCGATATATCATGAGATGATAATTTATCATATCAATGAAAGATATCAATTGTTAAACATGATGTGATAATAGTCTCAAAAATTTTAATTTACGATACATGTGATACATTGCGATACACTAAAAATTTAATGCGATGCTTTTAAGGATATCAACCTATTTTTGATACAAAGCATGGCAAGAGCAATTTTGTTGCAAGTTTTCTAAGTTTTGCACTTTTTGCTTCTTTCGATAGGCAAGATCTTTTTTCTCTTTTTGAGAAGTGCAAGCTTGCAAGTTTTACTTCCTTAGCATGCTAAAAAGTTTACTTTCATTTTCAATGCACAAGCTAGCAAAACCTTCTCTCCCTTTATCAAAGTCAAAAAGAAAAGGAGGACTCAATGACTAAAAATTTCAACCATTCAACAAGCTAAATATGCAAAGAATTCATGAAATATATCAATAAGGATCAATTCATGAATACCAAAGATATGATTCATGGTTCATTAAAATTCTTCTTAACAAGTTCACGATCAAGATTCATATAATTCATAATAAAGCAAATTGATGTACAATCATCACATAAGGCATACAAGGCAAAGAAATCTTGTTATTTCTATATTATGAAATATATGATATTAAGGCTCATGATTCATTTGAAAAGATATAGCACAAAGAGCAACTTAGAAACATTCTTATCAAGATCACATTTTAAAATATTCCAAGTATCAAGTGTTTAGAGATAAAAAATTTAATACATTATATGAAAAAAATATAATATCAAGTTTTATCATCATGCAATGTAGCAATTAAAGATGTGCAAGTTTAGCATTTTTGCTTTTCTTGAGATAGCAATTATTTGCTTCTCTACATGCTAGCAATTTTTACGATATACAAGTTTTACTACATACAAGCTAGCAAATTTAAAGATTTGCAAGTTAGCATATTTACTTTTCTTTGCGATGTGCATGATAGCATTTCTTTGTAATGTTCAAGATAGCAAATTGTACATTATGCTAGCTAGCAAATTAAAGATGTTCAAGAAAGCAAGCTCTTTCTTCTCTTTTGAGAAGTGTCATTTTTGCTTCCTTTGCAAAGTGCATGTTTCTAAATTTTGTAGGATGAGCTAGCAATATTTCTCCCCCTTTGTCAATGTTAAAAAGAAGGGAAGACCCTTTGCGTCAATTTCTAAATCATAACAAAGGTAAGTATCAATCTTATCATTATATTTTCAAATTAAAACATGCACATTTTCAAAACCATACATTTCATTTTTCATGCATGATATAAATAAATCAATCATCATTATGAGCATATCATACATGATATTCAAGCATTAAAATTTTTAAACATTAATCAACATGTTGATTATGATATCAAACATTCATCATTTAAAGCATTCATGATACACATCATATGCAATACATCATGTACATCATTATCATAAGTATTGCAAGCATCATTACAAATTTATGAATATTTTATGCATTCATATCATCACATAAAGAATATCAAGAAGAATTAGTTGGGTGATGAGAAAACATTTCATGAATACAAGGAATTGCATAAAGATCATACCATGAAAGATTTAAACATGTGAATACCAAAAGACATGATTTCTTTTTGAAAAACCTCCTCATAAATAATCGAAAGAAAATCTTAGGAGATCGATTAAACAAAAAATCTTGATTCATAATAAAATTTCATATCGACTATCGAGAAATCAAGATGATGATTAAAAAAAAAAACATATCACAAGTTATATTCAAGAGAAAAATCATCATTCATTTTGTCAAATCAACATTTCTTGGGTATGCATGATATCAAAACATGGTTTCAAATCTTCAACATATAACATGCATAAATTCAAAAATCAAAGGGAGAAGGGAAGAATTCAAAGGTACAAAGATTTCAACCATCTCATAAACAAATGAAGGATCAAGTCATGAATCAAAAATTCCATGAATCATTTCGACAAATCTCCTTTTAAATAATCGAGATGATCATCAAGGGAAATCTCATGTTATTCCAAGAAATCAAGATCATGATTTCGATAAAACTCATCTCAAATTCAAATCACCAAAATCATTTTTATGGTTCACAAAATTCGTAACATAAGTATATTCATGATTTCATTGATAATATATTTTCCCTTTTTTAAGTATTTCATTTTAAGTGATTGATTTCATATTAGCTTGCTTTTTCATTTATGTTAAATAAAAACATGCATCAACGTTTAGGATCGAAAAATGAATTTCGTCATAAAACCATCAAGATCAATAGATTCTCAAAAATGAATTGTTAGGATCAAGAAAATCTAAAAATGAAATTTAACACTTTCATGCATTCGGACATGGTTTTGCTATTAATTTTCAAATTCAATCATGAAGTTAAAACATACTCATGATCATGGAAATTTTTGTATCCAAAACACATAATTTCCAACATGTTATTAAGGCATGTAACAGTGTAAAATCATCAAGATACACATGTATGGATTAAACCTAAGCACTATCACATATCATATAATTATCATCCCTAATGTTGCATACATCATTCAACATTTCAAAACATAACATGCATGAAACCTTAGCAATATACTTTTCATGATCAAATTTTTAATTTTTCAAAGATGCTAAAAAGAAAAACATGATATAATTTTTGAAAAATAATTTTTTATTTCCTATTCCTACTATCTAAATTAAGCACTCATGAAAGACTTCAACTAATTTCAAAATAATTCAAGAGAGTTGAGTTACTTACCTTGTAGTCGAAGCTCATCAAAACCCAATTTGCCGTTTCACCTTTGGAAGTTTTTGATTCATCCTTGGTTGCCTTCCTCTTCTTTGGTCTCTTCCTTCGTTTAAGTTCATTATTTATTTTAGATTTTTCTTTAATAAACTTATTAAGATTTAGTGTTCGAAGTTCAAGTTCATCATTATCCTCATCACTTGAGTCATCGCTCAAGTGGTATTCATTTGTCCGGAGTTCCGAATCCTTCCTGTTCTTTGGAAGGTGATTTTGTTCATCATGTTCATAATGTGCATTGTGCACCATTTCATATGTCATCAACGAACCAATTAGTTCTTCAAGTGGAAAAATATTTAAATCTTTTATTTCTTGTATTGCGGTTATTTTAGGATCCCACCTTTTTGGAAGGGATCTTAAGATCTTGCTTACGAGATCAAAATTCGAAAAAGATTTACCAAAAACTCTTAGATTATTGATGACATCCGTGAAACGGGTGTACATGTCGCCTATAGTCTCGCTTGGTTGCATTCGAAAAAGCTCAAAATCATGCAATAAAATGTGAACTTTCGAGTCTTTGACTCTACTAGTTCCCTCGTGCGTGATTTCAAGTGTTCGCCAAATATCAAAAGCCGTTTCGCACGTAGAAATCCGATTGAACTCATTTTTGTCCAAAACGCAAAATAAGGCATTCATAGCCTTTGCGTTTAAAGAAAAATACTTCTTCTCCAAATCTGACCATTCGTTCATCGGTTTAGAGGAAAGTTGAAAACTGTTTTCAACGATATTCCATAAATCCAAATTTATAGAAATCAAGAAAACTCTTATTCGAGTTTTCCAATAAGTGTAGTCCAATCCGTTAAACAACGGTGGACGAACAACCGATAAGCCCTCTTGAAAGACATGAAGAGCCATTTCTCTCGAGTGTAAATCCGAAATGAGAAATACTGGGCTCTGATACCAATTGTTAGGATCTGGAGCACTAAGAGGGAGGGGGGTAAATTAGTGCAGCGGAAAACTTTCGACGATTAAAACTGCGTTCGTACGATAAAAGTGATTTCGATAGAAAACCTCATTCATAAATCACTTTAACTTGTGATCAAGTGAGATGCAGTTAAAGCGAATCTATAAAGGCAGTTTGCAGTTATGATGGAAATCAGAATGTAAGCGCAAACTGAAATATGATGTTCGTACGATAAAACTGATTTACGTCTAAACACCGATTCGAAAAATACTGAACTTTGAAACACTATCGTAAATGCGCAAAAGGAAATAAGTTATTGAGGAGGTTTACAGTAAAGATAATATACTCAAAGTAAATGCAAACCATAGAGCATTGCAATTTTAGAGTGGTTCGGTCAATCTTGACTTACATCCACTTCTGGCTTCCTCCACCGACGAGGTCACCGATGTCCACTAGAGGCCTTCCTTCAATAGGCGAAGACCAACCACCCTTTTACAGTTTCACTCCTTTTGACGGGCTTAGGAGACAACCCTTACAGAACTTTCTCTCCTCTCTTGAAAGATCAGAACTTGGAAGAAAAGAGGGAGAAGAACTTTTGGCCTTTACAACACTTTTGAGCTCTAAAAATCACAGAATAAGATCAGGATTTCGGTGTGTTTTTGTTACTCTTTCATTGCTAAAAGGGTGGGGTATTTATAGGCTCCAACCCAGTTTGAATTCCGAGCTCAAAACTGTCAATTCCCGGAATTCCGGGGTCTGGCGGTTGCACCGCCTAGTAGAGCTCGAAGACTGAGCCTTTGGGCGGTGCCACCTCCTGTCAGGGGCGGTTGCACCTCCTGCTAGAGCTCGGAGACCGAGCTCAGGTGGTGCCACCGCCTGACTAGGGCGATTGCACCACCCAGCCAGAGCTCGGAGACTAAGCCCTGGGCGGTGCCACCGCCGACCCAAGCGGTGCCACCTTTGGCCAAGAAATCTGGGTCCGAATGGGCTGATCCAATCGGCCCAATTTGGGTTTGTCAAGGGCCCAATTGCCCCAAGATTAAGTTAATGGGATCACCTCCCATTTCTAACTTAATCATCGTGGTAATTACGAATTTCTTCAGACATTTACTACAACTTGCTCCGGTGCGTCAATCGCTTCTTCCAGCGAGCTTCCGGCGAGCTTCCGTCGATCATCCGATGAACCCCCGGTGATGCTCCTGCGGACTTCCGGCAAACTCCTGGACATGCGAAGATACACTTGGCAAGTTTCGACGAGCTTCTTTGGCAAGCTCTTAGACTTCTCGGATTTATTCCTGCAGAACCTCCGACGACCGTCCGAACTTCCGTCGAATTCTCGAACCTCCAATGAATCCTTCGCGCTTGACTCTGGTACTTTGTTTCACTTTATATCTTCATTGTTATTGTAGTTAATCCTGCACACACAAGACCAAACTCTACTCCGATCTAGACAATTATTATAATGCAAATTGACATTCTGTTGCCCGGCACGTCATTGGTTGGAACTTCGTCCGATTCTTTAGCGCATCGTCCTCTCTTGCGGCTTGTTGCCCAATCGGCGGTTGACCTCTGCAACCCTGATATCCTTGGCACAATTCCACTCTCCCTGGCCTGATGCCCGACGTCCGAAGCCTTCTGCCATCCAATATCCTGACGTGATCTCCTCCGGCACAACGTCAATTCCTCCTGCGTCAACTCTTTAATCCTGATTGAGTAGACCTGCATCACTCAAAATGCAGTTAAACATCTAAACATAATCAATTAGTTTCATCATCAAAATCCGAGATTCAATATACTTCACAATGATCTTCTTGGCAAGTTCTGACGAGCTTCTTTGGCAAGCTCCTGGACTTCTTGGTTAGTTCCGACAGAACTTTCGATGAATATCCGGACTTCCGGCGAACTCTCGAACTCCCAACGAAATTATGTTCTTGACTCTAGGACTTCATTTTGCTTTATGCCTTACTATCATAGTTAATCTTGCACATACAAAAATATACTTTGATCTAGATAATTATTACTAAGCATGAATTATGTTGTCCAACATGTCATTGGTATATTGATGCTTTGTCTGATTCTTCGGCACATCATCCGATCTTGCTGCCTATTGCCCAATTGGCCAATTGACCTCCACAAATCCGATATCCTTGGTACAATATCCACTCTTCTTTGCCTGATACCCGAATCTATGGCCCGAAGCCTTTTGTCGATACGTCGATCGATCCTCCAGCTCGACGTCCAATCTTCTGACATGTTTTCCTCTGGCCCAACATGATTCTTCCTGCTTTAATTATCTCTCCCTGATCGAAGCATCCTGCGTCACTCAAAACACAAATAAAATCATAAATACTATCAATTGGTTTCATCATCAAAATCCGAGATTCAACAATCTCCCCCTTTTTGATGATGACAACCAATTGATGACGTAGTTAATCTTAACTCTTAGAGTTTAAACAAACTCCCCCTATCAATATGCCATATTGATAGACCCTTGAATTCAAGCTGAATTCAAGTCATTGTAAATTTCATCATGAATATTTGCAACACGTCATAACATGATCATACTTCTCCCCCTTTGTCATCAACAAAAAGGAGAAGTTCCTACTATCAAGTATTTGAGATATAAGTTCAAATCAATGCATGAAAAACATAATATCAAGTTTTATCATCATGCAATTTGTAAGCTAGAAAATTTAGCAAGTGTTACATCTTGCAAGCTATCAAGTTTTAGATATACAAGGTAGTAAGATAGCAGGTTTACAACATACAAGCTAGCAAAAATTTCAAAAGCAAATACAAGATAGCATTCTTGTTGAAGTGTGTAAGCTAGTGATTCTTGCTTCCTATTGCAATGTGCAAGTTGCAAGTTTTGCTTCTTGGGATTGGCAAGATAGTGATGTTCAAAATATCTAGCTCTTTCTTCTCTTTTGAGAAGTGCCATTTTTGCTTCCTTTGCAAAGTGCAAGCTAGCAAAATTTTACATTATTTTACAACAATCAAGCTAGCAATTTGGCAAGTGTTACTTCTCTTTGAAGTATGAAGGCTAGCAAGTTTTTGAAAAATAATGCAAGATAACAAGCTAGCAAGATACAATGTTTTACATGAAGCAAGCTACATAAAGTACGTTTGCATCTTCTCTTTAGTTGTGTAAGCAAACAAGCAAGTTTTTGCATCTTCTTGACTTGTGTAAGCTAGCTAACAAGCTAGTTATCTCCCCCTCTGTCATTGTTAAAAAGAAGGAAAGAATACAATTTTGTATCTCTTTGTTTCTTTATAATAATTTTTAAATCATGACAAAAGATAAATAACAAAGATGAAAAATCAATTCATGAATGTTAAAATAATTTTTTATCATGAATATTTCATCATTGCATGCATCATTATCATAAGTTAAAGTATTACATGCATAATGCCAAAACATCATTTATAATTACATTAATATTTCAATCATTATTTCAATATGTTTGTGCATCGTTATAGTTTCAATTTACGACATGCATAATTTTAAAACATTACATATCATCCTTACTCTATGCATGATACTAAAAATAAATCAATTATCATATCATACATGATACTCATAAGCTAGCAAATTTATATCATTTTAGAGCATCAAAACAATATCATGAGTATTTCATGCATTTATATCATCAATGTTTCAATCATTATTTCAATCATAAAAAATGAAAAATCAAGTCTAAAATTCAAGAAATCAAGAGAAACCATGATCCATTTTAACAAATCTCCTCTTAAATAATTAACAAAAAGAACTATTAGGAGATCATGATATAGATTAAATTCATTTAATCTTGTAGGAGAACAAGACCTCAATTCATGCATATAAAATATTATGTTTCACACAAAAAATCTATTCTTTAGTAAAATACCAAGAAAAATCATAGGAGTACAAAGAAGAGATCTTGATTAAAAAAAATATCTCAAGTAATTCCAATAAACCAAGATCATGATTTTGATAAAACTTATTCAAATTCAGATCGTCAAAATCATCAAAATCTCAATATTTTTTTTTAAGGGATTCAAAATTGCATAAATAATTTTATTAATCTCTTATTGAAAAATCGATAAGGTAGGGATTGAGAAGTTTTCAAGAAAAATACTTTCCTCTCTTTGTTTCAACTTATTGATTGATTTCATACATGTATGTTCTTTTCTTTTATTCCAAATTCATGCATCATTCATTAACACCAAAAAAGAACTTTCAAAAGATCACAAAAATTATCATTCAAAATATAAACTCGTTAAGCATGCTTTCAAATCATCATTACATTTTTATTAAGACATCAAGCATTGTTTCGTTGAACATAATGTTGAATGATTCTTAAAGATATCTAAAGCTTTTTAGTTTCAATTTATGTGATTGACTTTATATTAGCATACCCAAATATTTGTTCTTATGTCACAAACCATGCATCAACGTTTAAAACGGAAAGATTAAAAATTTATCAAGATCAAAAAGTGTAACACATAATTCCAAAACATATGATTTTAAATCATTACTTCAAGTCCTTATGCATAAAAATCATCAAGTATGATACAAATATTTATTTTCAAAATATTCATCATAATAAGGCATATAAGCCAAAGAAATCATTAAACATAAAGCATATTAATCAATCATGATTTCATTGAGCATAAGGCATTTTCAAACAAAATAAAAAATCATTAAGATATACATGATTGCTTCTTATAACCTACATAGGATTTATCTTAAGTATTGGATTTAAGTTTAACATTTTTGTTCATTTATCATAAAACATACAATTTTCATGATCATTTTCAAAATTACTAGAATGATAAGCATGATTCTAAATTTTTTAGTATTTTCATTATATTATTAACCATACAAATTTCAAGAAAAATAATTAAACTAAATTAAAAATAACTCATTAAAAGTATCATGTAATTTCGAAATAAATTAAGGGAGTTTCGTTTATCTCATCGTCAAAAGCTGTTAAAGCGTAGTTTGCCATCCTGCCTTTGTTGATTTTCTTCATATCTTCGGAGGATCTCGATTCATCCCAAAGTTCTTCCCTCGTCTTGCGTTCATACAAGTAGTTACGGTTTTTTTTATTCTTTAATTTTTGTTTCATGAACTTTTTAAATTTCATAGTGAAGAGTTCAAGTTCACCATCACTTGAGCTTATGCTTGAGTGGTCTTTAATTGTTCTTAGTCCAAAATTCATCCTGTTCTTTATAAGGTGGTTCTCAAGTTCTTCACGTGCATTGCACATCATTTCATAGGTCATTAGAGACCCGATAAGTTCTTCGATAAAAAAAGTATTCAAAATTTTTGATTCTTGAATAGCCATTATTTTCGAATCCCAATTCTTAGAAAGCGATTATAAAATATTGTTAACGAGTTCAAAATTAGAAAAGCATTTGCTAAGAGCTTTTAAACCATTGATAACATCCGTAAAATGGGTGTACATGTCTCTAATGGTTTCACTTGGTTTCATTCAAAATAGTTCAAAATCATGCATTAAAAGATTTATTTTAGAGTCTTTTACTCTATTAGTGTCTTCATGTGTGATTTCAAGAGTATGCCATATATCGAAAGTCGTTTCGCTAGTAGAAATCCGATTGAACTTGTTTTTGTCTAAGGCACAAAATAGAGCGTTCATACCTCTAGCATTTAAAGAAAATATCTTCTTCTCTAAATCATTACAATGGTTCATTGGAAGAGAAGACCTTCGAAAACCATTTTCAACAATGTTCTATAAGTTCAAATCCAAAGAAAGCAAGAAAACTCTCATCCGAGTTTTCCAATATGTGTAGTCCATCCCATTGAAAAAGGGAGGACGAATAAGAGAATGACCCTCTTGAAAGCTGAAAATAGCCATTTTTCTTGGGTGTTAAACCAAATGAAAAATACGAGGCTCTAATACAAACTGTTAGGAACGAGTTGGCACTAAGAGGGGGGGGGGTGAATTAGTGCAGTGGTAAAATTACGTCGGTTCTAAAAATTTCTTTCGTTTCAATAAAATCGATTTTGAAAACTTATTCAACTTGAAAGCGTGTTCGTAAATATATTGAAGGCAGTAAGCAAGTAAAATAGTTTGTAGTAAAGTATATTGCTCAAGACGAAATACAAACAAGATTTTAGAGTGGTTCGGTCGTCATGACCTACATCCACTTCGCCGATTCCTCTTTTATCGAGGCCACTGGCATCTACTATCGATCTTCCTTTAATAGGCAAAGATCAATCTCCGTCTTACACCCCTCTTCTCCTTTTCACAGGTTTAGGAGTCAACCTTTACAAGCACATACACTCCTCTCTAAATAGAATTCTAAAGTTAGATCTAGAGGAGGGATTTCTATAGCGTTTTCTCACATTAAAACTCTCTGTGCTTGTGTGTGTTAACCAGGGATAAGAGGGGTATTTATAGGTTTCAAGATGATTCAAACTCGGAACCTAAAAATGTCTCATCCTAGGTTTCCTGGGTACTGGCGGTACCACCGCCATTCCTAGGCAATAGTATCGCCGCAGGATCTGATTCTGGGTGGTACCACCACTGGCAACATTACTGTAGGCGGTACCACCATCCAAGTTTCCTGGCGTGTTGTACCCTAGGTGGTGCCACCATCGGCCGTGGTTTCAGCACCCTAGTTGGGCCTTGAATCCAGCCCAAACCAGTCTAACTTAAGGCCCAGTTGGCCCCTAACAGAGTTGATGGGATTACCTCCTAATCCCAACACCAATTATGTGCTAACTAACATTCCTAAGACATAATCTAAGCAATATAAATCTGATTTCTTCCGGTGATCTTCCAATGAAATTCCAACGATCTGACAATGTTCTGGTAGTCTCCCGGCAAGCTCCTGGACTTCACGATGATCTTCTTGGTGAGTTCCAACGAGCTTCTTTAGCATGCTCCTGGACTTCTCAGTTGGTTCTGGTAGAACTTTCGACAAACGTCCGGACTTCCGACGAACTCTTGAATTCCCAACAAAATCGCGTTCTTGACTCTGGGACTTCATTTTGCTTTATGCCTTGCTATCGTAGTTAATCCTGCATACACAAAAACACACTTCGATGTAGACAATTATTACTAAGCATAAATTATGTTGTTCGACATGTCATTGGTCCATCGACGCTTCGTCCAATTCTTCGGCACATCGTCCGATCTTACGGCCTATTGCCCAATCGGCCAATTGACCTCCGCAACTTTGATATCCTTGGCGCAATGTCCGCTCTTCTTGGTCCAATGCCCGAATTCGTGGCTTGAAGTCTTCTATCGATACATCGACTGATCCTCCAGCCCGACATCCAATCTTCTGACACGTTTTCCTCTGGCCCAACATGATTCTTCCTGCTTTAATTGTCTCTCCCTGATCGAAGCATCCCGCATCACTCAAAACGCATATCAAATCATAAATACTATAAATTGGTTT